>NC_142107.1:9919642-10257857 GCF_056152115.1 Neolamprologus brichardi
ACTTAATTAGACCATTTGTGTACTCATGGTTTAAATTTTAGCACCAGCTAAATACTTAGCTTGTTGTAGTAAGCCTGCACCTGTCTCACAAACACTAATGTAAAAGCTTTACCACTCAGATACCAACAACAGATTGTTTGAAGGGTTGGGGGTGAGACCTGATTGCTAAGAGGAGCGCTGCATTGGTCTAAACCACTTAATTTAACACATGGGCACCAAAAATGTGCAATTTGAGCTGTTTCACATTGCCACCTGTACCTGGTTGATATGACTACACAATTATTGGCATGTAGTGCTGCATGCTGTTTTGTGAACAGTAAATATTCTCTCCTATTTAATTAGTGTTAATCAAAAAAGATTGTAGCTGTTTTCACACTTAAAATGAGCTTAGACTGAGGTGGATATTTACATTTGGAGAAAATGGAATCACTGAAATGAAAAACAAAAGCTCGACTGACAACTATCTTTGTCAAGAAACATTATAGGACAGTGGTGAGTTTGAACTCTTAGTACACATCACATGATCAGGATCTCTAACCTGCAGGGATATCTTTGAATTGAGTCTGGCGATCGGGGCGGACAATTCAAGTTATATAAGGGATGAAATATTTAGTATTCTTGGGATGTGCCATCGCAGTGGTGGTGTCATGCCCTGCATAGATGCACAAAGTTCACACAGACCCACACTGAGAACACCAGTGAAAATAGAAATGGAAATGCAATCCTACAGATCATCAAGTGCATTCATGTCTTCACTCTAGATGTGACTGAGCCGATGCCCGTATATATTATTGTTAAAGCTGCAGCTGTAAACATGTAAGGATGAATTTGAAAGGAAATGAATATTTTAGTTCTGCTTCCACACTTTGTCAGCACAGAACCAACTGTGACATTGGCTCCTTGTGTGACAGTTCAGTCTGACAGATGTGGTCAGCATGCTCGGTAATGGTATTGATCTGATTGCATTTCCATTGGGCTGATGGCCATCCCAGTAAATGTGCATGTTTTTTTTTCCATGAAACTGCAGCAGCAGATCATTAGACCTCTCAGTGGGGCACCAACGCTCACAGACTCTGCCAGCAGAAGATTCTGTCACATTTCACACCAATCAAAAGCCTTTTTTTTTTGTAAAATTAATTCTCTGACACCACGCTGTCTTACCAAGTTTGAAGAAGTATGTGGACCAGGAGGCATCAAGATTAAATAAGAGAAGCATTGGCTTGTTTCAAAGAAAAGCAGGATACAGTACAAATCCATATTTAGGGACCCAAAATAAATCCATCAAGCATAGATTACAAATCTACATTTAAGCACATCAGAGATTCATTTCATAGGCAGGAAATAATAAGGAAAAGATATGTTAATTAGCTTCATGCTGCCTGTTGATGCTCCTGAATTCATGCGGCAAGCTTTACCTCCTGAGACCTTTCAATGTGTTTTTTTCCATGAGCCATTGGTATTATTATTATTATTATTATTATTATTATTATTATTATTATTATTATTATTGTTATTATTATTATTATTACAGGATTGATAGTATTCCATTTATTTTGGGGTGGCTGTAGTTCAGGTGGTAGAGCAGGTCATCTACTGATTGGAAGGTTGGTGGTTTGATTCCTGGCTTCCCCTAGTCTGCATGCCAAATATCCTTGGGCAAGATACTAACCCCAAATTGCTCTCCGATGCATCCATCGGAGTATGAATGTGTGTGAATGTTAGCTATAAAGCATTTAGAAAGATGTGCTTGTGCGAATGGGTCTGAATGGGTGAATGCACAAGTTGTGTAAAGCGCTTTGAGTGCTCAGATGAGTAGAAAAGCGCTATATAAGAACCAGTCCATTTACCATTTACCATTTATTGCCAGTAAGTAGGAATGTTGATGAGGATGAATCAAGAACATGCCATCAATAAAGGGCAAAATGGTTTGCATTCTTAAAACACATAATCATCCCAAGCATGCCTCATGAACGTATGATAGCAACTGTATTCTTTAATGATCAATAAAGATCTGATGTAGGAATTCAGAAACACTTTTTACTCTTTGATGTGTCAGTAATTTAGACAGTTCAAATGTTACACGAAATCATGCATGGTGAGGCAGTCTAGAGTAAAAACTCTGAATCTGCACCATCTATGCAGAAAGTGATGCACAGTGAAGTGGCAACCAGAGAACATAGAAAACTGACTTTAGGTTACTTTGAAAAAAAAACTGCTGGTGACATAAAGTGGGCACATCCTTAGATACATTTTCTCAAGGCAAAATGACAATGAGAGCGCATGATACTGTAGACTGACATATGACAGGGTGGCAAATACATTACAGGGTTACCTAGACGACTGGAGCCCAGAATATCTGCTGGCAATCAAATGCCAGCTAGCAATAGGCGACTATCACCAAGTTCAAACAAGCAAATCACTGCCTTTGTGGACACAACTTAACATTGTGTTTGTAACAATTACTGTAAACATGTAAGTGCCACATGATTCAGCTGTGCTCTTCCCATCCAGTTTGTGTGAGCACTATGCATGCTGTTTTGCAAATGTATACGTGGTTTATAAATTTCACACTGCAGAGCTACAGGCAACTCAGAGAAGCATCCCTCCAAATTTTGGACATTAGGTGGTTAGCTCTAAACTGCACTTCCATTTGCTAAAATACAGGGATGGCTGTGGACATTTCACTTAAAGACAGGTTCCAATTACCAAACAATACTTTCAGCTCCTACACCCAATTGCACAAAAGGCAAACTGAGTAAACAAGATATTTCAGCTGGCAAAAAAACAGCATTTCAAGCTTTTCCATGAACTCTTTACATTCTGTCATAGCAATACAAAGAGTATAAAAACTGTGCTCACAGATAACAGTCAGAGATCATACACTAAAACCAAACAGCTGCTGCTCTGCATGGTTGATTACAGAATCTAGTCCCAAATGTTGCTGGGGAATGCACATCTCTCTGAACCAGCAGCAGAGAACATTAAAGACTGTTGCAGAGAATACTTTTCAGACAATACTTTTCAGAAGACATTTGTGAAGCACATGGAATGTGTGCCAGCATGTAGCAACTCCAGTCTCATGGGACCTCGAGTCAACTGATGGTGCTCCGTGTTTACAATGTAGACTGCAAAACACAACTGTTGTGGATTGAAGTGAAAAATCACAAGAATGGTGCAACGTGGACTGTTTACTCTTTCACCTCATGCACTGCCAGATGAATGTGATCAAGACTAAACTGCATAATGAAATGAAATATAATCTTTGAATAAATATACTTCAAATGTGGGACTGCAGAAGAATGAACAAAATAAACAAAAGATATTGGAAATAATAAATGGTTCCTTTTAAATTAGTTTTTTTAAAAGCATAATACAAAAAAAGGTGAGGTACACCTAGACTGCTGACTAGGTGTACCCCACAATTTGCCCTAAGACAACAGAGGTAGTCTCCAGATCCCCCACAGCCCTGAACTGAATAAGGGAAAGAAAATGAGTGGACAGACTTCATAAATATTGCAATAGGTTTGCAAAGCAATGCTTGGACATTGAGGGCAGTGCAGACAGATATTTCAAGTTCTGGTAATCAGCTTTGTAACTTGTAAAGGAGAGCACTGTAAAGAAATTATTTACCTCTGGGAAATCTTTATATCTGCCTACCTGCCATCTTCTATGGCATTCAAGCCAGAATATTCTACACAAGCTCACAACAGGAATAAACACGCTACAACCTATTCTCTGCACCAAATGCACACTTGTCACGTCCCCAACTACCATACAGTCTTGAGAACAAAAGATAAATTGGAGCAATTCTTCAGCTTGCACAGACTAGGTGTCTGAAAGAGTCAATAGCCTGCTAATTACATGGTGTTAGAAGCCCAGGTCTGGCACTGTGGGTTTGGCTGCAAGTCATTATTGGAGCCTCCATGTGCCACAGATCTATTGGCATGTCAGCCTGACATGGGGATTAGCTCTAAGTCCCAGAGAGCCTGTGAACATTGGAGAGTTGTAGGTTACAGGACTGCTATATTCTCTGGTCTAGAAAGAAAGAAAATGCAATTGTGCTTAGAGGCAGTCGTACACAGGCTGTAAACCCCATTCACATGATACAAGGTATACCTATAAATCGAATGCAGTCCTGTACATTACTAACACATAATAATCCCCAAATGATAATGACTGTAATTACTGTAAATACTAAAAAAAAACATGCTATTTATGATCTGATCACATTTATTATGTAACATAAATACTCAACACTAGTAGTTTCTTAAGAAAAGTGACTTAAAGATCTATATGTATCTAAAAGCCAACACAAGGTGTGTCTTCATCAACAATTGTGCACATTAAGTCATTTATAATGTGAAAAAGAAATTCATGCTGCTGCTGTTGCTTTTAATGTCATCACATGAGTTTCTGTAATGATTTAAAATGTCTTTATTTATTTCTAAAAAGATTTTCAGCAAAACTGAAGCAATTTTTTTGTTCTTCTTCATCTTCCAGCAGCTTTACCTTCTACTAAATTTTGTTTCATACACCGTAAGTAATGTCAGTTAGACTGGTAATCATTTTCTCTGGTGTCATCAATCAGTGACCATATGATCAATCACATGTCAGCTACACCTTAGCAGGTGTCACCTTATTGGATCATCTATCACATATAATTGTATCCAGTGTAGTGGTCCATGACTTATCTGTAAAAAGTCCTCTGAGATGTGACAGAAAAAGACAAAACTCCTAATAGTGTGTTTTCTGTTTTTGTTTGTTTGTTGATTTTTGTATGGATACCGAGTGCTTTGAACATAACAAGGATGGCATTTGGAGATACAGATGTAGATGTCTGTGTGCAGCGTCTCCACTGCAAATCCTCTTCCAATGCAGATAGAGGAAAATAAAGTGATCAGAGGCTGAAATATGGAATACACTTACAAAAAAAAAAAAAAATCAAAAAAGCAGCAGTGGGATGGAATAAAGGAGGGGGAGGTGTGGGTTAAATTCATGCTCACTGCCCCAGAGAATAGAGGAGAAGAAGAGTGGGAGGACTAATTGTCTTTGTAGAGGCTCATAAAGTGTAGGGTCATTAGTGTTAATCATGGCGTGCTGTCACCTAGGCAGCTGTGATTATCTGACTTCTATTGTTGACGTTGCTGATCATCCTCCCCACACTGTAAGTACCATCTGTCTCTTTGTTCCCTGGTGTGCCTGGACATCTCTCCTTTCTAACTGTCTGGCTCCCTTTGTTGTTTTTTTAGACTATCAAGTCTGTCCTTTCTTTCACAGCCTCACTTGCCATTGTTACTTTGTGAGTTCTTCATCTCCCTTGCTGTAATTACATTTCAGCCTGAATGTCAGATAAATGCACAGCAGTTGTTAAACATTTGCATTGTTGGGTAGGTCCAAAAACACTTGTCTGTGGCTTTGTTTACTCTGACTTTCCAAGTGATTACACAGTGTGTTAAAGTTTTCAAATGTCCAATTGGATCTGAGTGATGTCAAATTCATCATTGAGCCCTCTAGTTTGTTGTGACTATATATCATTCCTAATTATCCTCAAAAGAGACTCAAACTGACTTGAAAAAGCATAAAAAGAACAACTCATAAGAATAAGGATAAGAAAGACTTCATTTGTTCAGTACTTTGGAGATTATTTTGTTGAGAATAGGCTACATTTTGTTCAATATATATATATATATATATATATATATATATATATATATATATATATATATAATATATATTATATAAAGTGATATATAAGGTGATATATATATATTATATAAAAATGCTAAAGTAAAAACAAAATTTCATTTTGCTTCTGTACATCACCAAACAACCAATATATGATTTATGTCGTTTACAAAAATTGCCTGTTTTTTTTTGTTATCTCATGACAAATGGATAAGATACAACATCTCAAGTTGAATGTGCTGAAATGTATTTTATTGCCTTTCACTGACATTTCAAATGTGAAGCTCAAACATACATTAGAGCAAACAAAAGAGGTCATAAATAGGTTAAAAAACAAAGTAAATGTCTCGGAGAGATATCAAAAGCTTCAACAATCGGTATCAACAGTCTTTTACTTTCTTAAAAATAATCAGTGCACTGGACAGCTCAGCAAAACCAAAATTCCTGAAAATGTTTTCTGAGAGAATTATTTTCATGTTTTAGATAAACAACTTTAAAATGAGTCGAGCATATTATTGCCAAAGTCCAGAATCAAGAGACGCCTTTGTCAGTGTAACTACAAAGGGTTTACCGACAAGGTACAAACCACTGGTTACACTCAATTCAATTCAATTCAATTCAGTTCAATTCATCCATCCATCCATCCATCCATTCGCTTCCGCTTATCCTTTTTCAGGGTCGCGGGGGGCGCTGGAGCCTATCCCAGCTGTCATAGGGCGAGAGGCGGGGCACACCCTGGACAGGTTGCCAGTCTGTCGCAGGGCTAACACACAGGGACAGACAACCATTCACACTCACATTCATTCGCACATTCACACCTAGTGACAATTTGGATTATCCAATTAACCTATCCCCACAAGCTGGGGACGGTGGGAGGAAGCCGGAGTACCCGGAGGGAACCCACGCAAACACGGGGAGAACATGCAAACTCCACACAGAAAGACCCCGGCCTGATGGTGGAATTGAACTCAGGACCTTCTTGCTGTGCGGCCGTGCTGCCCCACAATTCAATTCAATTCAATTCAATTTTATTTATATAGTGCCAAATCACAACAAAAGTCACCTCAAGGCGCTTCAAGAACAAGAAGGCCACATTAGACAAAAAGACATCTAAAAGAGGCTTCATAGTTCTGAAAAACTTTGGACAAATAAAACACATTATTTTTTTACTAGAATAACACAAAGAGAAAACTATGGAGAAAGAAGGGAACAGCTCATGATCCAAAGCACACAACACCATCTGTCAACATGATTGAGGCATTATATTTCAATCAAACACTGTCATTACCATGTTGACAGATAATGTGGTGTGCTTCAGAACCGAACTAAACTGAATTGAATGTTAATGGCATGAACATTTATGGCTGCCAGTGGAACCAAGCCACTAATGTTTATTGATGTTGTGACTCCTGATAGAAATAGCAGGATGAATTCTGATGCATACAGGGCTGTACTCTCTGCTCAGATTCAACTAAATGCTGCAAAACCAATCACACAGTGCTTCACAGTGACAAGACCCACAAACAAGATGTGACTGAAGGCGGCTGCACTAAAGGCCTAGCAGTGCCTTTTAAAGGAGGAAACACAGCATTTGGTGATATCCATGGGTTCTAGCCTTTTGAAAGTCATTGACTGCAAAAGATTTTCATCTAAGTATTAAAAACAAATCATTATATTTAAAATTATGTCAGTTTATCCATACTTTGAGTCTCTGAAAATGAAGTCTGTAAATGTAAAACCCATTGAATCAGAGCTGAAACTGTGCACTTCAATTACATTTTGATTGCTTGATTTTAAAACTGACTGTGGTGGGGTACATACAGAGGCAAAACTGCAAACATTATGTCTTTGTCATAGGTATTCAGATAAATTCCTAGCAACACTGCAGCACTAATGTCTGCAGCCAATCTACACCACAATGACTGAATACAGATGAAGTCCACCTGTCTAACCCGACTGAATTCCCACAGCAACAAATCATTATTTTAAACATATCTCCAAGCTGTCTACCTGTCCAAATTCCCTCCATGATGGTGTTGTAGTGCACAATCACGCTGTATTTTTTACTGCAGCTTATCTTACTGCTTTTTTAGCCACAACTATTCCCTTGATTTTCTTAAATATGTTTTTATTAAACCACAATCACGTGTGTGCAGCAGACAGCTTGTGTCACTACTTCAAAACACCCAGTCCCCACAGCAATAACTGCATGCTTACATGTTATTGATGATGTCTTGTCTATTAGCAAAATACAACCTTGGCGATATTGACAACCTTCTGTCTGAGAAACAATTAAACCACCATTCCAATCAATAACATTGAACAACAATAATAAATGTTTTTACCAAGTAAACTCTTCTTGTTCAGTTTGAACCACACTCAAAAACAGATTAGAAATAGCTTTTGTTGTTAAAATTGATTTTAAAAAATATAGTTCTGATTTTGATTTAGAATTTGTGTGTTTAAATTTACATATAAGAATTTCCTCAGCCAGAGGCAAGAAACTCTTGGACCACGTTGTTGGAGCTAGACCAATCTGCTGATAGCCAAAACTACTATATGAAATAATGAAAAGTCAAATATGTTTGATTTGAGATGGTAAAAAGGAATATTTTTATCTGCTTGGCAAGACATGCAAGTCACACAGCATGATTGATAACCTTAAAGTCCCTTTGGCAAAAAGACCTGAACCACAAACGTCTGCTTTGCTCCAGCAGACTCGTAGTTCCTTTGTTCCTCTCTCCCAGTGAGAGAGCTATAAGCTGGAGACAATAGGATTTAATGGGATTATAAAGGGCATCAGAAGAGTTTCCATGGATCACAAAGCTCACAACAGATACACAGGGTGAGTACCAATTGAATCAGTCAACATGGTGAGATAGTTCTCTGTATACGCTGACTGTCCATCTTGTCTGGCTGGAGTTTGTAGCCGAGGGATCCAGGGACCTGCACCAAGGGTCAGGAGGAGGGTCTGGGTCGATGTTCTGAAGCCCTGAACTGGAAACCCAATTATCCCTGCATTTCAGTCAGGCCTAATTAGGCTTGTCAGATGTGCTCCACATTCATTATGTTTCTAATTAAGTCTTTATCAGCCTCATAGAAAGAATGGCTTTTTAGTCCATCAAAACCAAAGTGCACTATGCTGGCACGATTGCAGAACTATCCTTTGGAATTCTTCCTGAGTGGGTGGTCACATGGCAGTAGCTCCTGCAAGAGAGGCTGCTAAGGACTGAAAGTGGTGTAAATTGTAACAGATGCCCTTATAGCTAAGGACAATTAAATACAGAGCTGTATACAAAAGAGCTTAGGTGATGTTATGTTATACCTTTGTATCTTATAATAATAATATGACTTCTAATATAACACACAAGATTTAGCTGTGCTAGAAAATGCACTGTTCTGAAAGTTTTCAGACAGATTTCAATCATTTCATTTTATCTGATCTGATGCCAGGTCTCTCTTGGAAATGAGATTTTTAATCTCAATGAGATTTTTTTGCCTGGATAAATAAAGGACTAATAAAATAAAAGATCTCATGCATAATGAAATGTGATACTTGTACAAGTCTCAAGTTTCACATTATGCAATCATTTTAAAAGTCCGCAACATCTGTATGAAAGCAGACATAATTGTGGGTTATGTAAGACAAAATACTCACACACTGTGCCTCTGAATTTTACATTTTAAAGATTGCACATTTTTAAAAGCCACTATTCGACCCGTTACATAATGATTCTGCAACTGAACGGCAGATAGCTTGAAACGTTTGCAGGAGATTACTGAGAGAGGATAAGGCCTGAATATTTGCTTTATTTGAGAACAACATATGAGATGTTTTGAATTTAAAAAAGAAAAACGATTTCAGTTTTACACTTCGAGGAAAAACCAACAAACTGTTTGCAAAAAAATAAATAAATAAATAAATCACTGACTTTGAGTTTCCAACCTTTTATTATTCTGTTCAGAACACAGACCTATTCATGTGCATTCACACTGAAACGCATTCATACCACAATGGGAGCCCCTCAGCAAAGATTTGAAGCAGTATTGGTAAACACACAGCAAAACATGTCACTACCACTCAAACAAAGTAGCATAGCTAGTGGGGCTTTTGGCCTTTATCTCCTTCATGAATTTATGTGCTGCTCAAGTGAAAACAAAGAGAGAGTGCTTTGATTTAGTTAAAGGCTACAACCACAAGCAAAGCACAAGTTTCGGATGAAGAGCTACTAACCGATGATGATTTAAGAGGATGAGGCTTATACTCCAGGGGCAAGAGAGATGAGGAAAACATTTCGCTTGCAAACAGAGGGATGTGACATGTACAGATGGAGTTTATGAAAAAAATATTTGAGAACAAGAAAAGTAAGCCTCAAATTATAAAAACAAATCTTTCACTATACGTGGTTTCCTTTTTTCATTTATGTATGATAACAGCTGGATTCTGAACTTGCATTTGTGTTGAATCCAATACAACAGGAGGGTTATGTTTTCTTTGTTTTATTTTTTTTTTCACTTGCACTTGATAGTTCAGTGGCTCTGTTGAGATGATATTGTCATGGTCTTGAACCCACAGTTTTCACTTTCTCTTGCACCCAGAGTTTCCTTTCATTTCCTATTTGTTGGTATCTTTTTTTTTTTCTTCCTTGTTCTTACAGTCCTTTCATATAGAAGACAATATGTGCTGCACTAGCTGATAGCCTGAGCAAATGGCCCAAGGTTTGTGCTGTGCTGACCGCTGCATTCTGCTAGTACTGTGTCATTTATTGTGCTGCTCGTGGTCTTTATGTGTACAATATGCACCTGGATGCACCTCACACCGACACATGCTCCCCTGATGGCACGTTTATTCAACACAAACCATTCATGCATGGAGCAAGTCAGTGGTGAGCAATATACCAAAACTGTATCACGATATTTAACAAAAACAACGATAATAATATTTAAGAAAATATAGAAAAAATACTAAATAGCGTTTGTGATTGCAAAGTGCAGTCCGCATTTATTTATTAATACAAACAAAATGAAGGGAATTTTACATCCTTCTTCAAGTGAACCGCAATTTTCCAATGAACCCACAGCAGTCTACTTAATGTCAATTGTGAATCTATTGCCATAATATGCCAGCAGCGGCAGCATTATAGTGCAATAGTGGCACAGCATAAACCAATTGTAAGCACAAAAGTAGCCTAGGTGGTGTTTCACCTGGAAATTTCAAGTACAACATACTTAACACTTCAATTTAATAATAATTAAAGTAAGTTAACCTTGTAACCTGTGTTTTGTATCTTGGGTAAGGTTTTTTAACCAGCTGCTTTAAGCCAATGGCATTCGATCAGGACAGCAAATAAACTTAAAATATCTAAGTCTGTTAACCTCAGACAGCACTGTCATAAAGCTCCTCACCTGTTAATTAATGTGTGCGTCCATCCTTAACATTACTGCCATCTTGTTCCTGGTGGTTTGCACATTGTGCATTGTAAATAAACCCCTGGTCTTTGACAGGGGAGACCAGAGTGCAAGGGCAAGCTGCTGCTGGTCTGCTTTCACTGTTCTGAGATCAGTTACTAATGAGATGATGAGATGAGATGAGATAGCCTTTATTTGTCAGTTGCAGGTCTTTTGCCCACAACCGAGATGACAGACCTTGCCGACCGTACAT
The DNA here is from genome assembly GCF_056152115.1 of Neolamprologus brichardi. Lineage (NCBI taxonomy): Eukaryota > Metazoa > Chordata > Actinopteri > Cichliformes > Cichlidae > Neolamprologus > Neolamprologus brichardi. The sequence continues at coordinate 9,930,990 of NC_142107.1, forward strand.
ACAATACACAAACATCACATTGGGGAGACAGGTCAGGCTAGGTAGCGAGGAAAAAAACATCGAAATGTGTAACACAAAAGGATAATGCAGGAATGCACAGATATCAACACACCATAGCACAATAAACACAGACAAGCAACATGGCAGTGTGCCTCCCCGAGATGTCATCCAATTTTGCGCCCAGAGATGTTATTCCGGGCTAGCCCTTCCGAGATGTATCCAGTCTGCAGTCAGAGATCTTACTCTGAGTATTCACAGCAGCTGTAGCCTCTCCAAGATCTTATCCGTGCTGACTCAATGAACCCATTTTGAGAAACTCACGCCTCTCCCATCGTTCCAATCCCAGCAGGCAGCCTTGTGGGGGTTTGAACAGCCGGTTCCGCTTTCTTAATTCTTCGATAAGTCAGGGCCAAGCCAGCTCCGATCAGCCAGAACCCTGTTACCATGGTTCCAAATAGGTAAAAAAATATATATATATTCCTTTTTTTTAAATTTTTACAGTTCAGTAAGTTACTTTTTTTAAAAACGTTTAAGCAGGATTTTAAACCAGCTTCATATGGAAAAACAGCTAGCATTAGCAAGTAAAGGAGCTTCAGTGATTTAGCATCATAACATTTGAGTTTCCTCCTGCTAACCATGGTCAACTGTACTACATTAGCAAGGTAAGCAGTGATGATGATGGAGACAGGACAGCAATTTTAACCATGTCCAGTCTAATAAAACAGCTAGTTGAGCAGATTAGAAGGCTAGCAGCACTTTCAAATTAGCATCTATGAGAATGAATATATTAAGCTTAACCAGTAGTAATATTTTACAATTCTTCAGCCAGAAAGGAGTTCAGAAAGGTGAGGATGTTCATGTAGAGTGCACAGACAGCACGGTATTGTTTAATCTGAGCCAATTTATCTTTTAAACTGTTAAATTGTGGAGGAAGGTGTTTGTTTGTGTGTGTGTGTTTGGTGGGGGTGGGGGTAATGTGCACAGTCTTAGTACAAGCTACAGGAAATATTGGAAATACTGATTGGTTGCTTTGTGGTTCTGAGTTCTGAGTTTTGTTTATGGTTTAGTTTGAATTTATGTTTGTTCGCTACTATCCTTTGTTTTCAGCTGCTGTTATGTATTAGTTAATTACTGCTTATATTTACAAAGTATATCAATTCCCTCAGTGTTGCCAGCCATTTTATCCTTCATGTACAAAAGCTGTCAAAGCTGCCATCATACCTCCAAAACTATGAAGTGGACGACCTCGCTAAGAACCAACTCTCACATGATGATCAGGGCAAGCATTCTACTCATCCTGAAATTCTCCAATATATTCATCATATGAAAGAGGAACACAATCAACTCCGACTAGATGTGCAACGCCTGACAGAATTGATCTCTAGTTCACCTGTACTAGCTCCACAGCATGCCACATCACGGTCTGGACTTTGTGAGGATTGGACGTCAACCACACCTGCCCACACTAGTAAGTTGGTGCCAATCAAAGGTCAGAAGAGCCCACATCAGCCTGAAAGTGCTCCATCACCTTCAGTCGACTCATGCCCTGAATCTCAAGATTTTCTTCCACCAATGACACCAGGTGAGAGCCCCCTTCCACTTCAAGCTTCAGCAGCAAGGGGATGGTCACCGTATTATGCAGGCCAAAGAAGGGTTGATGAGGTGTATGCTCGTCGCCACAGGAGCTACAGTCAGGCTGCCACTCCTCCGAGATTGTCAAGGCTAGGGGGCTGCTATGAAGATGATCCATACTACAGACAAGATGACAGGTATCCTACCCCTGGTCACCCAAGCAGCCCTGACAGTCACTATCGTCCTCCTTATGGATATGGGTATCAGGATTCGAGTCATCAGTACAGGCGCTGTGGTAACTACCCAGATGACCGCCGACAGTGTCCGCCCGATCGCCTGCAACCAGGTGGGTGCCCTCAGGCACCACTCTCTCTCAGCAGAGCCCAACCAATAGACTTATTGTGGACCTCAACCAACGATCCCCGACTTTCGCACGAGGACCCACGGGAGTTTGCAAGATTAAAGTTAGCCCTAGATAACATACTTCCACTTGATGCTCCTGAACACTTCAAGTTCCAGATCTTGACAGATCACCTTAAGTGTGAAGATGCACTACTTGTAGCTGACTCATACAGTAACAGTCCATTCACCTTTGCTGACACCATCACTTACAGAAATGTACGGGCAACCTCAACATCTGGCCTTAAAAAGAAATACCAAACTGATGGATGGACCCAACATTAGGAGTGGTGACATCAGAGCCTTCAAGTCTTTTGCACTCCAAGTCCATGCGCTAGTGGGTATGTTATACCAGTTGGGAGAAAAAGGTCGGACAGAGTTGAGGTGTGGCTCACACGTAGCTCGCCTCTTAGCTAAGTTACCTGATGACCTAAGAGCAAATTTCCAGAGATTTGTCAATCCTATCAACACTCCTATACCTACACTGCTTGATCTGGCTGAATGGCTTGAGTATGAGGTGCGTGTCCAGGTAATTGGAGACCACTCCGACAGGGAGAGGCAAGTTTCATGAAAGGAGAGACGTCCTGAGCATAAGTTTCAGAAGGCTACCACCATTCTCCATGGTAGTGAGCCCAGGAGAAAGACGGAAGGTGACATGTCAACGACACAAGAAAGGCCCAAGAAGTACTGCCCATTCTGTAATACGGTGCAGCATTACCTGAATCAGTGTAGTAACTTCAAACTCTTGTCGAAGGAGCAGAAGACAGAGTGGATCAAGGCGAATAAGAGGTGCTGCCATGATCATCAAGCAGCTAAGTGTAACCTCAAAGCCAAGTGTAAACCATGTGGGCGCCGACATCTTGAAGTTCTTCATGATGTCAATACCAGCCCAGATGCTACAGCCTCTGATTCAACCAGTGCAGCAGTCAGGTGCTACTCAAGCTAAGTCGTGTCATCATTAGGAGCAGTACCAAAATGGTTGAAACCTATGCTATACTGGGTGATGGTTCAGAGCGTACGATACTTCTGCATGAAGAGGCTGATGGCTTGGGGCTGCATGGGGAAGCTGAGGACCTAGCACTCCGCACTGTCCGTCAAGATATCTGTACCATCTATGGTGCCGCTGTGTCATTCTCCATTTCTCCTGTCTCACAGCCTAATAAGTCCTTCCAGATCCACCGAGCCTTCACAGCAAAGGAACTTGGCCTAGCACGCCATAGTTACCCAATAAGAGCATTACAGGAGCGGTACCGTCACCTTAAGCACCTGCCGCTGCCAGACATAAAGGAAGTACAGCCCCTTCTGCTTATTTGGTCGGATAATCCACATCTTCTCACTCCTGTGGAGCCAGTATGCCTAGGCTCTCCAGGTGGACCTGCAGCTGTGCACACCCGACTTGGATGGACTTTACAGGGTCCATCGAGATTCCTACATCAGTGGCTAACCCCACAGCAGTGTCTCTTCACCTCTTGGGTCTCACCGGAAGTTGAGCTCTTCAGCCATGTTGAGAGACTCTGGAAAATGGATACCTTGCCATACCGGAGTGAGCGGCTCATTACCAGGTCCCAACAAGACGCTGAGGCCATTCAGAGACTTGAGGAAAGGACAATTCGAGTAACGATTAATGGAGTAAACCGCTATGCCACCCCACTACTGTGGAAGAAGAATCTTCCCCCTCTTCGTGCTACACCAGAGGCAGTTTTGGCCCTGCTTCGTGGTACAGAGAAACGGCTTTCCAGAGAACCACAGAAGGCAGCTGCCTACTCTTGGGAAATCCACAAACTGCTGCAGGCTGGCTTCGTCACAGCTGTTGCACCGAAAGAGGATGCAGTAAGTAACTGTACATGGTTTATCCCCCATCACATGGTGCACCACAACGGGAAGGACAGGATAGTGTTCAACTGCTCCTTCACCTACAAGGGTCAGAGCCTGAATGACTGCCTTCTTCCAGGCCCTACACTGGGAGCTAGCCTGTTGGGAGTCCTTCTCAGGTTCAGGGAACACCCAGTCGCCTTCAGCAGTGACATAAAGGGGATGTTCCATCAGGTCTGTCTGCTAGATGATGACAAACCCTTTCTCTGTTTCCTGTGGCAAGACATGAAGGTAGACGAAAAACCCACCATCTACCAATGGCAGGTGCTTCCCTTTGGGACTACATGCAGTCCGTGCTGCGCTACCTTTGCACTTCAAGCCCATGTCCAGAAACACACTGAGCCAGGAGAGGATGCTCGTCTGTCCATAGAACGTAATTTCTATGTTGACAACTGTTTGCAAAGCCTCCCATCAGAAGGCCAAGCCAAGAAGTTGGTGGATCGCCTGCAGTCTCTCCTCTTGGAGGGTGGATTTGAACTACGACAATGGGCTAGCAATGTCCACACGGTAATCAGTCACCTGCCAGTTGAGTCCCAGTCAGAGGGTAGCATTCTCTGGCTCAGACGATCCTCAAGAGTAGGGCTGGGCGATATATCGAGTTTTTTAAAAATATCGATATATTTTTATACGAGATATAAGATGTGACAATATCTTTTATATCGATATAGTCTATGTTACGTTATAATTATAGTTGTGGAGCCACAAGTTTGCCTCTCTTTCGTACACTTTTGTCTTTACGCAACGTTACTCGGCCTCACCTCTCCTTCACTGAACACAACTCCCCCTCCTCCCCCATCGCTTCACCTGCAGGAAGCGACAAGATGGACACGGCAAATCTCCGTTAACGAGTTACAGCGCATCGCCCCGTGCGTGGGGCTGGACGGCGTCAACGTGCTAACGAGCTAACCGCGCTAACGAGCTAACCGCGCTAACGAACTAACCACGCTAACGCCATACACGGCCTGAAATCCTTTCATTTTCTCAAAAATCGACAGCGCGCCTTATGTATGAATTCTGGTTGTGCTTGATGACCGCGAACCAATTTAATGTGGTACACGGCGCTCAGCAATCTGTCAAAAATGTTTTAGTACGAGTTTGCTAAGCTACGGAGCTGCACCGCTTGATGGATTGTCGGAGCATTACGGCTACTGAGGAGCCTCGCGGAGTGATAGTACTGTGCTTCAACGTAATATTACCGTATTGTGTGTGTATAAGGACCATAAATGGCACCTGTAAGACACACGGTTATGAAGCGGATTTCAAACTCCAGGCTGTCAGTCACGAACTTGGAAAGAGAGCAGCTGTGAACTCTGTCTTTGTTATTATGCTCAGCGTCTTTTAGTTTACATTTTGACTGCACAATTGTGAGCTCTTTGTTATGCACAAAAACAACATTGTTTTCTTTTATTTATGGAGCATTATTATTTAATAAATGCTCATAATTTATTTTTGAGTAGTTTTTTTCATGTACATCTACGCTGTATGCTAGTAAAAGTGCCCATGTGACATCTGGGACACAGCTTTGACTAAGAACTCTCTTTTTGTTCTTACCTTATGGCTTTATAAAAAAATATCGAGATATATATCTTATATCGCCATTCAGCTAAAAAAATATCAAGATATGAATTTTGGGTCATATCGCCCAGCCCTACTCAAGAGCGCACTCTAGGACTCGTATGGCACTGTAACGCTGATGCACTCCGGTACAAGCATCAGCAGAGCGTCAGTTCAGAGCCAACAATGTGCAACATTTATCGGCTGCTCGCCCAGCAGTATGATCCTCTCGGGCTTCTTATTCCATATACAACCAGAGCAACAGTCATCGTACAACACCGCTGGGACAAGAAAAGAGGATGGGATGATCCTCACTTACCTGAGAATCTGCTCCAGGCCTGGCGTTTGTGGGAAAGTGAACTCAGCCAGCTCTCACAGATAACGCTGCCGAGATGCTACACTGACTCACGCTCGGATTGTAGTAACAGCCATCGAAGCCTTCATGTGTTCTGTGATGCCTCTGAGCATGCCTGTGGGTCTGTGGCATATCTACGCACCGACCAAGGGGAAGGAAAGGTCCAGGTGGCTTTCTTGGCTGCAAGGTCGAGAGTTGCACCCAAGAAGCAACTCTCAATTCCAAGGCTAGAGTTGTGTGGAGCCCTTACAGGAGCACAGCTGGCTTCTGTTCTGAAGAAAGAACTGACCCTTGACATCCAAGATGTGGTGTTCTGGACAGACTTGACTACAGTGCTTAACTGGCTCCATTCAGATTCATGCAGATATAAAGTCTTTGTGGGAACCAGAGTTGCAGAGGTACAAGAACTCTCTGCTGCAGCATCTTGGCGGTACGTTGACTCAGGAACCAATCCAGCAGACGATATCACGAGAGGGAAAACTTTGGCTCAGCTTGCTGGTGAGAATCGCTGGAGCCGGGAGCCACTATTTCTTCAGCTGCCACCCAGCCTTTGGCCACAAGCACCAGTGGGAGAAGCTAAGGAGGAAGTGGAGGAGCTGAAGAAGCCAGTGTTCTGTGGTCTGCTTACTGGATCCGCTAGTCCAGCGATACCTGACATCAACCAGTTCAGCACGTATGAGGAACTCCTGAAAGCCACTGCTTGATTGATGCACGGAGCGGCTAATGACACCGGTCACCCTGATGCTGATAACTTTTAAAGGGCAGAGCTGGCCCTACTTAGACATTCTCAGATGGAGAGCTTCCCGAGAGAATTCATATTACTTAAATCAGAGAAGCTGATTCCATCCAGTAGCAGGCTAATTACCCTTGCTCCTGAGTATGACAAGGCTTCTGACTTGATTAGAGTTGGAGGTCGACTCCGCAGATGCGAAGGCCTGAGCCCTGAGGTACTACATCCTGTACTTCTAGAGCCCACTCACCCAGTTACGAAGCTTCTAATCCAGCAATGTGATGATAAGCTTAACCACCCGGGAGCTGAACGTGTTTTCGCTGAGTTGCGGCGGAAATACTGGATCTTAAAGGGGAGAGAAGCAGTCAGAAGACATCAGCATTACCGTTCCGAATGTAAGAAGTGGAGAGGTCAACCAGATGTCCCAAAAATGGCAGATTTTCCGCCCTCAAGTTTGAGGCTCTTCCGACCTGCTTTCTATTCGACTGGAATGGACTACTACTCGAGTATTACTACTCGAGCAGTTCACATGGATCTGCTGGTAAACATGGATGTTGACTCCTTCTTGATGTCACTCAGACGGTTCATCGCCCGTAGAGGGAAGCCCTTTGAACTCCTTTCAGACCAGGGTTCCAACTTTCGAGCTGCAAGCAAAGAACTACATGAAGCATTCAATGCCAGATCTTAGACAGTGTTGAGAATAGATTCCTTAATGTACATCAACGTTAAAGAGAATATAGTTGTGATTGCTTGCAACATTATAATATTGTGGTAATGGGTGTAAGGATACAAAATAGAAAATAGGCCTTGGATGGGAACAAAGAACTGAGGTACAGGGCAGGAGGACTGACAAAGGGCAAACGGGCACTACCATAAAAGGAGATGGGGGTCAGGGTGTCAGCACCCTTGGCCACTGTACTAGTGTATTTCCATTGTGGGGGTGTTTACTGTAGGGGGGAGGAGACCAGAGGTTATAACTGTAACTGTTGTGTGGAGTTCTTTAGATCAGCCTTTAGCATAGGACTGCATAGGAATGCAGTGTGCTGATCTCCAGATGCATCTGTAAGAATAATGGGTAATAAAAGGATTGTGTAAAACATGGAAACATCTCAGAGTGATCTCTACCAGGACCAAAAGAATCGCAGAGACCGGCGTTGTCTCGACAACAGCAACTGGCGGCAGAACAGATCCGATTCTGTTTCAATCCCCCCAGTGCTCCACACTTTGGAGGGTCTTGGGAGAGAGAGGTGCGATCTGTGAAAACCGCTCTGCGCACCACGTTGGGAGCACAGATAGTGTCAGAGGAAGTGCTGAGGACTGTCTTGCTTGAGGTGGAGAGTATACTCAACTCCAGGCCTTTGGTTTATGTTTCTTCAGACATCGCAGACCCAGATCCCATCACGCCCTACTCTTTGTTGATGGGGTGGCCAGATTGCGCTCTACCACAAGTGTTCTATCCAGAATCCGAGCTGCTCAGTCGTAAGAGGTGGAGACACACTCAAGTCCTCGCTGACCAATTCTGGAAACACTTCATATGGCATTTTATGCTCACCTTACAACCACGGCAGAAATGGCACAAGGAAATAGAGAACATTGCAGTTGGATCTGTGGTTCTCATTGTTGATCAGCAGACCCCACGAGCTGTGAAAATTGTCTTACCAGGGGCCGATGATCGTGTCAGAGCTGCAGTGGTTCAAGTAAAGGACCGAACTTACACTCGCCCGGTGGCACGGCTCATCAGGTTGCCTGTTCTACCCCAGGATTCTGCTTAGGTGCAGGGGACATTCCATCAAGGTCAAATTTGTACACCAAATTTGGGGGCGGCTGTACAAAAGGGTTAGGTTTGTGTATGGGATTTCCTATGCCCTCTGAAGGCACCATAGGTGTGCATGTCTGCAGCTTCAGTTCAGAGACAGACGGCAGCCGAACAACGGACAGTGTGTGCGTTATACTGATGATATTACTGATATTATATTGATGACTTACCAGCAGTTTCTGCTTCTGTTTAAGTGATGTTATGCATAAGTGGCAGTTCGCTAGCATAACCGATTTGTTCGCTAATTAGCTTCTAGCAGAGAGATTCGTTGTTATCGTGTTGTTGATTGTGTGCTCTGTGTAACAGATGATAAAACAATGTAAAGTTGCCTTCAGTGCATACTTGTATGCAGTGCGTTAATGTATAATATCTGACTTTAAGTTTATGTAACCAGTCTGAAGTATAATGTCAGCTTATTTAGTTATATACTGTACTTGAGTACACCTCAGTTGTATCTTTATGTTTATTATGTAATTTGATTTCTAATTGATTTGTATCATTATGTTTTGTCTGCAGAAACAACACACACACACACACTCTCGCCCAGCTGCGGGCACATTCTCAATTGGAAATACAAAGAATGACAACTTTATTCCTGGACTCTGCCTGTTTGTTCCTCTTACATCTTAACATTTGCAAGTGTTCTGACCCGACACTCTGAAGTGATTGCTGCCATCTCAGATTTCTTTCACCCTTCTAGACACTTCAGTCTCCTTCTTTTGTTAAGTTCAGTCATGTTTCTAAATTTCTTAGTTTCAGTTGTTGGTGGTGATGTTGTTATCCACTTCCTGTTTAACTTTGACACTTCTTTATCTCATGTGTCTTGCATTTAGTTTTACTTCCTCTACTGGGCCATTGTCTTAATTAGGTTCAGTGGTGTCTCATTACCCTCCTGTGTGCAATTCCCTGATTACCCTTTTGTGTGTAAATAGCTCTGTGTGCCATTACTTCCCTGTGTGTTTCCCTACTGTTCATTGGCAATAGCTCGGAGGTTGTGTTTTGCCTTTTGTACTATTTGGATTTTGATTAGCCTCAGTAAATTTCTTGCTTTCAAGTCAACCTTTCTGTCTCCAACATTTCTATTTAGGTGCTCTCACTCCATACTTCATGACAGACATTGTGACTTTTATGCGTGTGTTACTTTTCCGTTTAGCAGAGGAAAACCTTTCTTAGACAATTGCTATGAAGTCAAAATTCATCTCTGATATACAGCGTTTTGCATTGTTATATATAATATATTCACATGTTGTAAAGGCGTGGTAGGCCTTTTTTCTTTTTAAACAGATCTTTGACCTTGTAAGGAAATAAAAGTGTAACTTTTCACATGTGAAAAATGAAAACTTTATTATCTGTACTTTGGCACGTTGCACTTCCCTCCAACAAGAGCCTGAGTTCTGATTTCAGCCCACTGACATAAACTTTCTGCTGTTTCCACCACCTGATAGCACCTCCTGATGTTCGTCACGCAAACAGTATTGGTGGTCAGAGATTCAATCCTGTTAATTGGTCACACTTACTTGCTCTTGCAACCCTTGTTTGCACGCTCCTAGCCTTGCCTAAGTAAACCCTGTGGTGAGCAAGTGCTGTGTACTGTTGGCTAGACCACTTTGGAGTCACCCAGTGTGCCAGAGGAAAATCAATAGTAATATGGCTCTTGCGATAGTGACCAGTGTTCCAAACAAGTTTCTAATAATAGGACCTTTTCTGTAGATCAATGGTACATAGGTATGACAAAAAAAACTATTGTTTTTTTTAATGCCCAGTGGACATTGTGGTGGAATATACCTTATATTATTTACTATGATTTTTTTTTCTTCGTATGTCATTAGTGTTCTTTGTATGATCACAAATATCACAATCAGCTACCTAGAATAACTGATCAAGGCCTCTGTCAATGTACACATACAAACATTCATTCATATTTATGGGTAACTAAAACACTCATGTCATAGCCCAGGTAATATATATATATATACACGATCAGCCCATTGTAATATATTTTTAGCGTGGTCTGCCATGATGATTGACTGGTTCTTTCACAGTTGGAGGGAATAGATCATTCAAATGCTGAGTTTTGCATTCAGTGAGAAGAGTCACTGTGCCTTAAATTGTAAATCCTTCTTGCACTGCACTTAGTTCTGTATAGCTGTGTGTACATGTACGTTTGTGTGTGTGTGGGTGTGTGCGCACATGTGCAGCTGGCAGGATTTTATTTTACCGTCCAGTGGAGCAGAAATATGGGAGCCAGTTGGAGAGCAATGCTGCTGGGAGACATTTAGAGGAGCTCTGCAGGTTCCTCTTGGGGATAATAGGTGCTGGGAAGCAGGTGATTGCCTGGAGAGCCCTAAACTGTTTGTCCCAGTCGAATTATGCTTTCTTCCTCAGTGACAGCACTTGGTAAATGGAAGGACAAAAATAAGCTAATTCTGGGTTGTGTGGTTTATACTTAAGGGCACACAACACACAAAGGCAGTGCAACAAACTCTAACAATAACTTTTCTTTTGTAGTTAAAATATCTAATAGTGCTCGGTATATAGTGTTGACAGAATATGTTCTCTTTGGTCAAATTTTGTATGTTCAGTAGGATGTCATCCTTCATTTTTCATCTTTTTGATGAAGGCCTGGCACTTTTTTGAGACATTGTTTTGAACTGTCACTGTCAGTATGCACTTTATTTGACAGAGAAACAGAAAATGCTGGAGGCAAATAAATAGCTTTTCAATGAGTCACACTCTTGAGAGGTAGATTTGATTGAATCACTGAATATTATAAATGAATCTTTCTGATTTCTGACAATATATACCCATTTCAAAAACAAAAAAAAATTAAAAATAAAAATACAAAAACTATGGATGTCCTCAAATGGAAAAAATCTAGCTTGATATTGATAGATAGTTCTAACAAGAAGAACAAAAATCTTCCTCCGCTGTTTAACAAGACAAATTGGATTAAAAAAAAATACATTTTGATGATTTTTTGTCTGTCTTTGTTGCTGGCAGATTTGTACATCTTGATGCACTCTGCATGGATGTCTTCATCTTTTTACACTCCTTTCTGACTGAAATATTGTAAAGTATTCTACAGCTCTCATCAAAAACATTTACCTTTAGGCAGTGAGTGGCAGAGAAACCTTATGTAAAGCTAGTAATACCATACAATAGCAACACAGCATTCAATATATAAAGGTTTATTACTGCCAGATTGTTCATAAAATATCAAAAGTAAAAGCAGTTTTTTTGCAGAAAGAAATCTGTATAATCAGTGTTATACAGATAAAAATCGTACCTTTCTCAGAGGTGCTAATTTGAAATACATCCATGCACCTGTCCAGCTTGTCTATTTTATCAAATAACATATGGCAGGAATGCCTCTCTCCATCATCAAAGCTTTACTCGATAAAGGAGTTATTAAAGCCCACAAGTTTATCCACAGTGCACACATGCAAACAGCCAGTAAAAGCTGCTGACATCTCAGCTTGACAAGCTCAAGCTTTTGTTTAAAGGATATGCCTAACAAAGCTTGAGACACTGCAGATTTCAGTGGAATCAGAGTTAAGCAAATGTAAGTCTACTTCCACAAACAATAGCCAACCGATGCCACAGATGACAGTAATTTAAAAGATGGATACAAAAATGAATGAAGCTTTATGACAGCATAAATAGAGTGGTTGATTTAAATTTGGTGTGTTTGAACTGATGTGTGAAAAGTAAATATTTGGTCTATTTTCGCTTAGCAAGCAGTGTCTGCCTTGTTTACCCTGATGGAATACTGCTGCGATACAGTATTTGCTGTATCGTCACCTGACACTTTTAATTATAAACATATATTTAGTAAGAATTTACGCAGTTTATTGCTTGCATCTCTATTGCTAAATAGTGATGCATTTATTCCTAAATAAAGGCTAAGTAAGTCTAAGTAAATAAAGGCTAAAAACAATCCGATTCTGAGGATGTAATGGAACTTCTAAAGCTCAAAAAAACACAAATCAAAGGTGTCATTGCCACATCAACTGTGGCCCCACACTAAGCCCTGAACCATGCACCGTTCCGTTTTAACCACAGTATTTTTTACAATTGAAGATTTAACCAAGATTTTTTTTAAAAACAAACAATGTTCAGTAGCACTACATTGGTTGTTTTGTTTGAAAAGAAAGCCCATTCATGTTGCAGCAACCAAGTTAAGATTTACAATCCACTAGGGTTACATTTCAGGAGAAAATCATAGTCTAATTGTTTCTTTTCAACATGTCACTGGTCCACATTTGCAATTTGTTGGACGCTTTCACTCACCTTGGAAATCTTACCCCTTAAAGCACAGAAGGTGTTTCTCATTTTCTTTTCCAGTCAGCATTTGACATAGAAAAGAGAAAAAATCACATTCCCCATCTAACACAAGCATTAAAGAAATCACAAATACATTGGAGCTTGCCAAGTTATGGTTTTTCGATAACAGCAATTTTACACCCCAGCCTTGGTACAGTTGCCCCTATTGATTTCTGTAATGGTGAGGGAAAAATGTTCCATTTCTTTAGAAATGATGTATTGAAGCTTATCAAATACGACATGACTTTTATGTTGTGGAAAAATCTATATGTACGTACTGCATGCAGGGTAGATTGACTGTATTATGTATTATATATATATATTACTTGCCTTCTGACATAGTTATGGCAGTGATCACACAAACCAAGATTCACTAAGCAAGCACAGCTGCTGTTTTCTCATAAAGTCGAGAAAACAAACCATATTCCATTTCATTTTATACCTCATTTAACAGAATATGCAGATAACCCATTATTGACTGGTGGCTGAGGACTAGCAGGCCTCTGAATACAACACTGCTTGGATGCTGACAGAATTAGCACAGCTAAGTGTTTCACACTCGAAAGGTCAGGAGCTGGCGGTGATTGAATATTAGCTTGCGTAGTGCCAATGAAATCAATTAACTTCACGCTTCATGAAGGGAGATCAGAATACAGAGAGACATAGGAAAGGTAAATCTGATTATGAAAGCTTTTTAAACCAATTGCTCCATCACACATCCAACATTCTTCTCAATGTTCTTCTTCATTCTTCTCCTCTTCACACCGATTACTCACAAACTCACACATCTTAACATTTTCAGTATTTTTCGTATTTATACTGTCACGGTCCAGGTTATATGCCATTATTTCTGCTCACTGGTAGCTCTATCTTTTGACCCTTCTAATCCTTGTCTTTAAAAACATGAAGTGAAATGGGTGCATCTGATCTACCTAAAGCCATAAAGTTTGCACATTCTGTTTAACAGTATGTTTGCACAAGATCTGCTGTTATGCATTACGGCTTTTTAATTCAGAATTTTTGTATTTTTGATTGCCTATCTTTTTCTAATAATTGTGCAGTTTTTATGTTTTTTCTTCCCTTTTAGTTTCCCCGCGTTCTTTCATGTCATTTTCATTTCATGCATTTTTGTATTACCTTTAATTACATTTTTGTCTGATTTGCCTGCAAGAAATGCTATATAAATAAATGTAGCTTGCTTCATTATCTGCTAGTCATCAAGCTTCAGAAATCCTGAACAACTATTGTTTAAGACCACCTCAAAAATTAGAAGAAAGTCTGGCTGCTGGCTGAAGAAAGCTCAACATTAAGAAATATGGGGTAGCCCAAGACTTTTGCACATTGCTATAAATAAAAAAAACATCTTGTTTTTAATGTAGATAATTTTTTAGTCTGCTTTTTAGTCAAGTGTATATAAAGTTAATGCATATTCTAATGCTGTCGTAGTGCTATAATAGTGCACTAAACTGTATATTCGCTGAGGAAGCAAACCATGGTTTTTCAGCCGCCCTAACCTTAGATCACCTTCATCTTCTCATCATCCTCGCTTCTTTCACAAATTGCATTGTTTAACTTTTGAGTACTTTATAAATATGTTTTAGCAAATCAGTTACAATTCAAAACAGGCCCCATGTTACTCTAAATGGCCTACTTTGTTATATTAAGCAATTACCCTTGACACACAATTGATTCCAAATGCACTTCTTCGTGCTGTGTTCATTTGCTTCAAAAGCGTACAGCTTTATTACATGACAGGAAAAACGAAAGCACACAGAGATGTAGATGTTTATTATGGGTGACATTTTCATCCACCAGCAGCAGTCGGGTTTTGCACACTTCACTGGAGATCTAAATGATCATTTTTATGCTCAGACAATAGAAGCAGAATATTACAAATTGGTCAGAGCAAAACAAACAAAATGCAATGTGACAAGGCGTACAGTTACATTGATTCCATGGTCTGTTACACCAGGTCCCAGCAAAGCTCCTCCACCACACTACAGACTATTTTATTGTACCAACCTACATAAAAATGCTGTAGAGCCATGTTTTTTCACCTTAATTTCCCCAACTAATCATTATTTTAACTGTTGCTCTCTTCTTGATTAACACAGTCAATTTGCCAAAGATGAGGGAAATATGAAATGTCCTGTTTTTGTTTTTGTTTTTCAGAGTAATAATGCCAAAGAAATTTTACAGTAGTTTACTCTCCTACAACAGAGCAACACATCAAAAACCTCACAACTGAGAAGTTGGAATCTAAAGTTTTTTGGTGTTTCTGCTTTTAAGATGCCAAAAAATGATTCATCATTTGCTTCTAATTGACTTGTTTTTTAACTACTTCAAAGCAAATATATGTTTTCCAACAATTGGCAATGGTATGAGCAGATTTTGAGAGAAAGCATGTACAGTCTTAAATGTTCTTGATGACTGCGAAATGCCAAAAAAATGTAATGCACACTGCTGTGCTGTTGGTAGAGGGAAGAAATTCCTTCATCTTCATAATAATCATGCTATTTGTCTGTATATATGTCTCCCTCCAGCAGCGCTTTGTAACAAACATTACTGTGTTCAAAACATGGTGTTGTGACCTGATCAGAATGTTTTTCTCTAAACCTACCACATGCTATGGATGAAAACATCCCTGTTCTCATCAATACTTCATCCTCTCTTAAAGGGGCTTTTTAAATCTAACATGAACCTCACATTGATGGGATCCACCTAACACATAAATAAAGACTATTACTTGACAGTTTCTCTGTCTCAATGTAATTTGCCGAGAATTTCATTAAATTATATAACAGATACTACATTTTCAGTGAGCTAACAATTATCTTCAAATGTTGGCATTCATGATGCCATCATTGTTTTTTCTTTTTTTATGGAAACACCTTTATGAAAACAAATGAGGGCAAAGCACAAATAAGCAGTACAACAACTGATTTGTTCATTATCTATTCATTGGCCATTGTGTTTGAAATCGCTAAATGGAATTTCATTACACTTCTCCAGGCTCGTTATTAATTATTTTCTCTTTCTGACTTTTTGTGTAGTTGAATATCTCTCTGCCAGTGTTGCTCATAAAAAGTAGCTGCTCAGTTCTCAAAAGGGTCAATTTATGTCGCCAGATAACAGATCTTGTAAAGGCTGTGATTTGCTTTTATTCCAAACCTGAAAATAATTTGTTACGTGAAAAAAAATCCTGATAAGTTAATTAGTCATAAGTTAGCACAAAGATGCACAAGACCTACAGACTGATCAGTGATCTCACAGTAACCACAAGCCACTAAGGAAAAATGTCTATTCCCTAACCAGTTGTTTAGTGTCACAAAATAAAAATTGGCCACAAAGCTGTATATAAGTGCACTAAAATCCACTTTGTGTGACTGAGATTTACTTGAGATTAACTGCAGTCAGATAGGTAAAAATATGTGTACAATATATATCAGATAAAAATTTAAACAATGAAAGTTCCGAATTTTTTCATCCGTTTTTGGAAAAGACTTCACTGTAGAAACTTCTGTATGTGTGTCAATTTTTATAAATGCTTTGTGCTGTAAGACTACAACCAAAACTACTGTTACAAGCACCTTTATTAACGTGGATGCATCACATAGAGTGTTTAGGCTCTCAGACAAGCTGCCATGCTGAGCTGCAGCACTAAAGGAGATGATGAGGCAGCCAAATATAGCCACTCCACAGGAGCTCCATTCTTTCCAGCTTCTCATAATGCTGTTTCAAAACCAATGAAGTGCATCGCATATTTATTGCTGTATACTTTGACGAAGAGGCTAAATGTAATATGAAATCATTTATGACAGCAAATACTTTGAAATTAATGAACTGAAGACATATTAAAATTAAAGGACATCCAGTTTTGTAGGGAAACAAAGTTCATATCTCACACAGCTTGAGTTAGTCTTCAACAAAACATCTTTGGTTAGTGTCCGTATATATACTGGCCACTTCATTAGGTGCAATTTTTATTCAGTTTAGTTCCGTTTTATTTATATAGCGCCAAATCACAACAACAGTTGCCTCAAGGCACTTTATATTGTAAGGTAAAGACCCTACAATACTAGATATACAAGTTCAAGTGCTAGTTGAGAAAACAATCTAATCAGCCAATGACACTGCAGGAACTCAATGCATTTAGTCATGTAGGCCAGCGGTCCCCAACCCCCGGGCCTCGGACCGGTACCGGTCCGTGAGTCGTTTGGTACCGGGCCACGAGAGTTGAGGCTCAGGTGTGAAATGTATAGTTTTCAGGGTTTTTATCGGTTTTCAGCGTTATTTTGTTATCGTTTTTATCGTTTACTCGGTTTTCCTTGGTCTTTTCACGTGTGTTATGAATAAATTTTCTTTTTTTTGGTACCGGTACTAGTTTTATTTTGTTGTATTTATCCACGACACGTTAAAGGCTGGTCCATGAAAATATTGTCGGGCATAAACCGGTCCGTGGCGCAAAAAAGGTTGCAGACCGCTGCTGTAGGCAACCTACTGCATTTCAGATTGAACATCAGAATGAGGAAGAAAGGCGATATAAGTGATTTTCAACATGGCATGGTATTGTTGGTCTGAGTATACTGGAGAAAATACTGG
The DNA here is from genome assembly GCF_056152115.1 of Neolamprologus brichardi. Lineage (NCBI taxonomy): Eukaryota > Metazoa > Chordata > Actinopteri > Cichliformes > Cichlidae > Neolamprologus > Neolamprologus brichardi. Next base: position 9,948,213 of record NC_142107.1, read on the forward strand.
AGTATATTGGAGAAAATACTTTGGAGTTTACAGATCATGGTCTGAAAAAAATAAAATATGCAGTGAGCGGCAGTTCTCTTTGTGAAAATGTGTTGTTGATGTCAGAGGTCAGAGGAGAATAGCCAGACTGCTCCAAGCTGAAGGAAGGCAACAGTTCCCAAAGTATGCAGAAGAGCAGATAACTACACCAGGTACCACTCCTGTTAGCTTAGAACAGGAAACTGGACAGTAGAAGATTGTAAAAAAAAAAACATTGCCTGGTCTGAAAAGTCTATCTCTGCTCCAACATTTAGATAGCAAAGTGAAAATTTGCTGTATTCCAGATGGATAGCGTCTCAGAAAGCTCAAATCATCTTACACTGATTTTTCTGAACATAACAGTGAGTTCACGCCACCAGATCTCAATCCAACAGAGCACCTTTGGGATGTGGAAGAATGGAAAATGGGTGCGCAGCCTACAAATCTGCAGCAATGGTGATGCTGTCATGTCAAAATATCTAAATGGTATTTCCATCACCTTTTAGAATCTATGCTATGAAGAAATAAGGCAGTTCTGAAGGCAAAAAGGGGGCCAAGCCTGTTACTAGCAGCTAGGGAATGTAACAGATGTAGTTTTCAATGGTGAAGATGAGATCAGTTTGTTCCTCTTGTTTTTTGTTCTTTTTAATTGCAGTATTGCTTTTAAAGTAGCAATTAGCTGCCCAAAACAGACAACAGTTACATGCACTAGTGCACATCAAACAACACACAAAAAAATGTAAAATACTGCTTTTTCAAAGCAATGAAGTTTTCTTGAGTATAAATGGTAAATGTTACCTTTCACCATACCTAAGTAGAAATTACATTTCCTCTGTAGAAATACATATATATTGATGTTCAGGGTAATATGTGCATAACAAATTGCCAACATTCCTCTTTTATGAAGGTTGAGTACATGCCTCCTGTCTTCACTCCTTCCCCTGGAGAGTTAGCTCTCTGTACCTGTACTTGGAGGCGAAGTGGCAAGTGTTGATAGTCTGACAGATCTGATTTGTCAAGCCATTGCCCAGGGTATGTGCTACGCTGGCTTTGCCAAGCAACGCTACTCAATGAAATAAATACACATTAGCCTCTGTCTCAGCCCACAACATTTCTCTCATCGTTCAGCGCATTCTTGAACCATGTGCAAATTACTCTCAGTCAAAAAGGCACAGGGGAGAGCTCTGCTCAAAAACTGGGATGAAGCATGAAGTTGTGGGGAATTGTGGTGAAGAGGCATTTTGCAGGAGTACAAAAATACTTCAGCTGCATTAGTGTATTCAATGGGGCGGAAAAAATGTGCGCATGTGTGGAAGGTGCGAAGCCCATGGATGGGAGAGCAGAAAACACAGGTTAGGCTCACAGTCACATAAGGGCAACAAATGAACCACAACGCAATGTTATTATGCAGATTCAGAAATAGTTACTATACACACACACACACACACACATACATATATATATATATATATATATATATATATATATAAACTGGGAATACCACACATTATATTTAACCTAAATACTTTGTTGCTGAATTTGTCCAGCTTTAGGCAACCACACAGCAGTGAGCCTTGTTGGCACTGTCACGTGGGCTCTGTTCTAAGTGAAATTTGCGCTCCATGTTCATTTAAACAGGAAAAACCACAAAACACAGAGTCTGTGGTGTCTCTTCTCCATGTGACTGATGGCTGTAAAACCACAGTTCTGGCTTGTGACACATGTCAAGGGCCTTAATGATGCTGTGTGCATGCTTGTGAACAAAAATACCTAAGAAATGAGGTGACAAAAATCTGCATGATCATGCCAGTTGTGATACTAGCATGGAAAGAAAGAGGAAAGAAAAAGCTGCTGTTATTTATTATTAATATTAACATATTATCCTTATATACAGTATGTATGATATAATCCCATATGCTCATTTGGGGGCATGTATTTGTGAGGATGTGGTGCTATGTTTAGATTTTACAGGGCCTAATGAGAGCCTTGAGTATCTGGGATTGTGAGAGTGGCAGGTTGCTGCTATTTGTGTGGATGTGTGTGACGTGCAGTCACAAGGCTGTGCAGACTTGATGTGTGTTTGAAGTAAAGCTGTGGAATTCAGACGAGTGGGTGTGTGGTCAGCTGTGGTAAAACGTGGATTTCCCCCCAGTGGTTATGGCCAAACTGGGCTGCTCAGAAACCACTGTGACTGTTGTTGGACACTGGCCACTCTAAAGGAAAAGCAGAAGAAAAGCTCTTGCTGTGCATGAACAAATCACAGTTTCCTTAAAGTCCCATGTAGGTTGCATGGAAGGAAAAATGAAATCACTCAAACTGTATTACACTTAAATGAAATGTTATTGCCAAATTCTATTTGAGGACCCATGTGTCATATGTAAAACTTGTTTCTGTGCTGAGTGAAGAGAGTTTAGTGAGTAGCTGCGTATCAGCTTATGAAATCAAAAATAAGAATTCAGTTTTAAGTTTAAGGGTCGGGAAGTCACTCCCACTCAGAGACAATAAAACGGTGAAATTGTGACGTACCACCTGACTGATTGCTGACATTTCAAACCCTTCATTCATTAACAGTCCCTGGTTGGCTTTCACAGCTGACCCTGGGCCTGCTGAACATAGGGGCCTAAATGTCACGGTGCCTTCTTCTTCACATAGGTGAGACAGCAGGGCACCCTAAGTGCTTGCATACCCACTCAACATCCAACATTTAATGCTTTTAGAGGAGAGAATGGACGGTGAAATTATATGAATTAAAGCATTTTAAATATGAAAGTTTCAAAATGGCATGGTCCATAAAAGCCTTTTACCTAAACATGATGACACCAAGTGTCACGAAGCTTTTCTTGTGGAAAAAAAAGAAGAAAAAAAAGACCTGCTTATAACTCAACTCTGTTGTGTATTTTCACATAGACTTACTTTTTGATAAACCTTTTGAGCTTGGTAGAGTTCCAGTACATCACCATGGCTCTGCTGATCACAAAACATGCACATAGCATCATGTATATTGTCCCTGCTAACCCCTACAAAAAACTATGATTTTTGTTGCTCTGAGTTTTCCTCTACTACTACTTCAAATCCACATAAAGACATTTGTGGATTTTAGTCTCAACAGCTCTTGGATGCATTGCCTGAAATTTGATGCACAGATTCAGGCTCTTTAGGATTAACATGTGCAGTAGCATTACCACTATCAACTTCACAGCAAGATCTGGGATCTGTTCTGTGTGGAGTTTCTTGAGGGTATTTGAGCATGAGATTCGTCAGGCTACACTGAAGTTCAAAAAGATGAATATAGGTTAATTAGCCACTCTAAACTGGCTGTAGGTGTGGATCTGAGCATAAATATGCTGTAATATACTGTCTTTTTTTTTTACTATCAGAGTATCTATTAGGCCTTTAGTTAATCCCAAAAACACATAGTTCGAATTTTTTACTGAGCTGCGGTATCTGACAAAATAAATCATATGAAATGACTATACAAAACTATCGTATGTCACAGCAAGATCACTGTAATAATGTTTTCAGTTTTAAATCCCAGTTACTTGTTAGAAGTCTGTCTGTCATGAACAGAAAATAATACATTATCAACCAATTAAAAGGTGTACTTTGAATAGTATCACATCTATTATTTATCATATGTTATGACGCTTTGCTTGCATCGACTTCAAAAAATCCTTAGATGAAAGAGACATTTCTCTGTACAGTATAGGGTCGGGGTGTCAAACTCCAGTCCTCGAGGGCCGGTGTCCTGAAACTTTTAAATTTGTCCCTGCTGCAGCACACCTGAATAAAATTAGTAGGTCATTACCAAGATACTGTAGAACTTGACTGCATGCTGAGTTGGCAGAGTCTTGCTAATAACCTAAGAGTTTCATTCAGGTGTGCTGCAGCAGGGACACATTCAAAAGTTTCAGGACCCCGGAGTTTGACAGCCCTGCTATAGGTAGTCTGTTCAAATTTCACAGTTCAAGGCTCCTAGTTTAAAACATTTCATATGACATATAAAATAAACATTTTACATTCATGTTCATTACTTAAATGTTTGTTTGTTTTTTAACTGAGTATGCACATGGAGACAGTGATTCTACACAGCAAATCCAGCATGTCCAAATTAACACTGTCAGATTTGATTTCAACACTATTAAAGTGTCTATATGGGTCCACACCAGAGAGTGTTAATTTAACTCTTTTTGGAGAGTTGGTACGTTAACTCTGATTTAGTGTTAAACACCAAATCTGTCTGGAGTTGATAATTTAACACTTGGTGTTAAGAGTTTATATATTAACTCTCAAAGAGTATTTTAGTTTAACTACGTAAGAGTTATCTTCTAATTAATTCTAAAAAGCGGGAATTTTACTGTTCTGAACTTCTAGAAATTTCTTTTGGAAATAAACATTTACTAAAAAGACACAATGGTTTTTGAAAAACATTTATTCTGAACTGTGCACCACAATTTCAAAACATTTTCTGAAAGATGTAACAGTGTACATGTTCTCACTTTCATTAGAATTATGTTTATCAAAAGGTCTGACATAGGTGAGCTGGTAAATGCAAATAACAGCATTCTCATCACTTATTTCTTCAATACAATATGCATGTCCTTTATTCATCACTTTGTGGAACTTCAACGCAATTCTGCTCTCCCCCATATTCCATCTTCACAAGCATATCCTATGTGGAGATTGAATAAAAATTAGTTGACACTAATTAATGGCACAAATCAATTGCAGCACAGTAAAAAAAAAAAAGGAATCCTTTTTGAGCCATTACTTGTGTAAAGTATTTTCCCAAAAGACAAGGACACAGGCAACAGGTAATACTGTAACCTTTTTCATTTTTACCTAAACCGTGTGCACAAAACTCTGGAGGGATCTAAATGCTAACGTAGAACCGAGTCAGGACGTCTGCTACTGCTGTTTGCTCGTTTTTTTTTATGGGAGATCATTTTCAGGCTTAAAGTAGCACCATTATACCAACATTTCATATTCTAGACATTGTTTTAGGTGTATTTGACCAAAGGTTTGACTGAAAATTCACATGCAAGCTTTTTTTCAAGGCTGTGGTATTTGCCCGCAAACAATACCTTTCAGCTAGCTAAAACAGAATATTATGCTATCACCGAGCAACATGGCTAATGCCTTTCACACAGCTTTGTCTCAACTCCAAAGAGCCAAAGAAGTAAAACTTTTATCACACAGTCAGATCAATTTTTACATGACAACATGGAAAAGATGCATATTTGTGATGATTCAGACTGGAAAAAGATTAAAAAATCTCTGAGAGAATCGTCAGTGAAGACCTTAGAATATGTTGAAAACTGTGAACTTAGAGAGAAAACTTGATCTGCGGAGAAAGAGTGAGAGAGCACATGAGCCACGTAGAGAGCGGCCCAGAGAGACGAGACAAACCGAGTGGTGGAAGAGAGCAGATGGCAGGGTAATACTGCTCTGCTCTCATTACTTTTTCCTCCCTGACATTATTGTTTGGAAAATGGATATTACAGCGGACATAATAGCCTTTATCTGCAATTTTCTCCTGCATAATTCCCTTGCTTCTGCTCCTTCAAAGGGAGATAAAATACTCACCTGATGAAGGCAGAGAAGATGCCTACAGTAATGTAGTCGCATGGACAACACGTGTTTTATTTCAGCCACCTTAGGTGCACTTCATACAAAATCAATACACTAAAACTGCATGAGAAATAAAACACTTCTCATGGATTCAAAAACTGGTCATATTCTTTACCGGGCTGTTTGATGCCATAAATATAAACCCTGTAGTGCTCCAAAACGCTTTGACACCACACTGTCCACTTAAGGAAAGCCTCGTCTCCTCCTGCATCATATTTTTCAACTTAATTACACCAAGAATATCTGAAAGTCATACACTTTATTTGTGTAGATTACTGATAATCACTACTGGTAAAATAGGTGACAAATGAACATGCATGTTTTAGAAACAAGGGATATATGAGTAATGTTTATGGCTTTTCTACACTTCTCTTTAAACAGCCTAATGAATATGTATAATATGCAACTGCAGCAGGGTTTTTTTAAGGAGGATGATAGGCTTCATAAGTTCTTTCATCAGCAGACTAGTGCGACCAGAACGCGCTGCAGGCCTAATTGGAATAATTTAGCTGCTTACTTTGAAGTGTAAAATATGTGCTAGAGAAGAGGTTCCTAAAAGGTCAGTGCTAGAGGCGGTACACGTTGATGCTTTGAGCTGTCGAATGGAATGTAGAGATGATATCATTATTTGTGCTTCTGTTTGATTTGTCAGTCCAGGTCCTGAAAAAATTAGTGGTAACTTTTTGTGCTTGTTTAGTTGATGTTGTCATAATTCCAGCCCTGTCCACTGCTTTGGTTTCACTGTTAATGGCAATAAATAGGGGAATAAAATCAAGAAATATAACGTGAGATGTGTCCAAATAAAGTTTGTGTAATTATTACATTATTATACGATTGTCCAGTTTTTTGTGTTTTGTTTTGTTTTGGGGTTGTTGTTTTTTTGTTTTTTGTTGTTTGGTTTTTTGTTTTGTTTTGTTTTTTGTTTTTTTTTTTGGGGGGGGGGGGGGGTGCTGTTGTGCAAAAGTCTTGAGCCAACTCTTGTTTCACTATATTCTGGAAACAGGAAATAGCATCAGCTATTTATTTAAACGTGTGAAATACTGTCATGATTGCAGACTGACAGAAAGACCAGACTCACTCTTGCAAAGCAATCTAAAGATTTTATTTCCAAACGTAGGATGGAGTAAGTCCGTTCCACTGCAAATGTTGATTTGGAGGAGTGGGCACGCTGGTAAGTTAGAGGAGAGCTTGCGGTTTTAAACCTGTTAAATTCACTGAAGCTGGAAGAGCAAGTTTCCGTGTCAGACTGTGTCACGAGACAAGAGTTCAGTCAAATGGAAAACTCAAGAGCAGCACAGTGAGGGAGGGGAACTGAGACGAAGGTGTGAGTCTCAAAAACACCCTGGAAATGATTCCAAACATTTAGATATTATCACTAAAGAACCATTAACAATTGGGTAATGAGTGGAAGGAAAGCCAGGACTTAAGAACTGTGGTTAATAAGGTAATGGCACACAGATGTGGCAACCAAGCTGCTGCACCACCTAACCACACCTCCCAAAGACCCAATCATGCAGAGACCTAAGAGCAAGAGAGAGCCAGAGATCCAGAGCAAGGCACAGAGAGAGAGAGGGGTGGGGGGGGGGGTACAAGATTCTGGGAACCGTAGAATACAATAATAATAATTTAACCTCTTAAAACCTGACCACAGAATTCTTTTTAAAGGGAGTTTTTTTTTTTCAACATTCTTACAATAAAAAAAGAAAGAAAAAATATTTGCTACATCTGGAATTTTTTGCACAATGAACTGCTTAAAAATGTATTGTGCAATTTATTTAGGTGTTTCAGTGGAAAAATAAAAATCACACTGATGATGTAGAAGGCGTTCTCTCTCTCTCTCTCACACACACACACACACACACACACACACACACACACACCTATTACCTTACTGACTAAAAATTTAAATGTTGTATGAACTTGCTGTATATTACCTAAAACTCACACCTAAAAATCACAAAAACTCTATGCATCAAATATGATATACTGGGCATAAAGGCGTTAAGGCAAACAATAAGAGTGTGTACAATTCTATAAAAGTTGAAAATCAATATTTGATGTGACCACCTTTTTTCTTCAACACAGCTTGAACTTCCCCAGGCAAATTTCTTCAGGAATAGTTCTCCACGCTACTTGAAGGACACTCAAAGCTCGTCCTTGGATGTTGTTTGCCTTTTGTTCTGTTCTCTGTCGAGATGATCCCTTAAATAATGTTAAAGTCCGGGCACTGGAAAGGCCTTTTCATGACTGATAGAGTTCCATTGTATGTTTTCTATCAAGAGATGTTTTTACTGTATTGACAGTCTGTTTGGAATCATTGTGATGTGGTTAAATGAAACTGGTGCATACCAGGCTCTATAGCATGGTAGGTCAAAATCTGGCTGTATTTATCTGCATTCAAATTTCCATAAATTTTGACAAGATCTCTGACACAACTGGCTGAAATGAAGTTCCAAACAATGACTAACTCCAAAATGCAAGTAACAAAATGCAGAAGCATACCATTAAAATTTAAAATTAAAATTCTTCTTTGCTAAGCTGTCTTTTATGTTCAGACACCCAGTGTTGTGGGAGACATACTGTATGCATTGTACTGTATTTACTAAGGTAGTTACTTTCTTTCTAAAAAAAATAAAAATAATAACACTCTTGCAAATTAAAATTCACTTTCCACAAATATTAAAATATAGGCTTGTATCATGTCTATCACATTTTTATATATTATTGTCAGGATTTGGTCAACTTTTCTATACATATCCTATCAATGTCAGCATTGACAACACCTAAAGTCATTGGCATAAAAACACCTTGCTGCACACTCAGCTCTCTCATTTGGATGTGGTTCGACGCTCTGTCACCCGCCAATCATTACTAATGCTTTTTAATACCAATGTGTGAACTCATTTCATTCTAACTTTTAAAAAAACAACTCCCCTGACTATTTTGGCTGCATTGGCAAGAGAAATACAGAGGATTTGCTTTCTGTCAGCCTTTCAATACAGAAATTAAAGGAATTAGTCAAATTATAGATATACTTAGCCAACCCCATCTTTCAGCACAGTTTTCAGCACTTGAGTCAAATATAGTCTGAGTTTATCTATCAATTAGATCTATTAGTTAGATAAATAAGCTACAGTTGTGTGAGAAGGAGTTTTTTTTTGACAAGTTCAGTGATGCCGACTTTTTATAGCATTAATCCGACGCAGGGCTCTAAGAGAAGCAAGAAGAAAAGAAACAAGGACAACTGTTTGCTGGGGCAGAAATTTCAGTATAATTCAAATTGAATTCTACACTAATATTAGAGTCATGGCGCCCATGCAAAAATACAATCAAACACCCTGAAATATATATGTGATCAAAATGTGAATTTTTAGGATTGTCATTCTCAGGATGGCAGAATGGCACTGCACTGCAAATACTAATGAGCTGCAGTAAAGTAGATGCATATAACATGTTGCAGACCTTTACAAATCCCCATGTGTGCTTTCAAAAAACCAATTCCACACTGTCCTTCAGAGGGTATTCAAATGCTGAACACGTCACTCTAGATATTTTCAGTTTTGGATTGCTCTGTATCTACAAAACGAGACTCAGTGCCATTTGGCAGATTGTCATTAATTTGATGTATAGTTTTATGATTTGTTAGTCTAATTTCATACAGTTAAGTACTTGATTTTATTGTAAAAGTAAACCATAAACATCCTCATGACACAGTTATGAGGATGTTCTGCTGTGATGCTGTGATGCACTACACCACAGCATAATCATCTTCATGAGAGATTTTAAGTTATCTTATCATTCCTCTCCTCAATACTGTGTGATGTTCAACAGCTGTAGAGTCATGCACTAATCACGTATGTAGTTATGGAAAGTATTGACATTACCGTCACCAGTGTTATATCTGTAATTTGTTTTTATTTATGTTTCCTGATTTGATGTGGTGGTTGTGGATGTATGTGGATGTGGCTGCAGGGGAGGAGTGGTGCAGTGAATGGGGCGGTGCTGGAGACGCAGGTGAGAACAGCTGATGGCGTTTAGACTGATGATGGTTTCCTTCCCCTTTTATAGTGAGATGGGAGAGGAGCGGAGGGAGAGCTGGAAATCAGCTGAGACCGGAGCTGTCAGACTGTGGACGGTCATAACAAATGAAAACTAGAAATAAACGTGGCATCTGGCGACAAACAACTGTGCGTGTGTGTACGTGTGTGAAGTGCATTTCACAGTGGTGAACAGAAAAAAAGGCAGAAACACGTCTGATAGACTCAAATGGCTTGAATTAAAAACAGTAGTTTTAAGTTACAGGTTTGAAATCTTTTGAATAGTGTTTGTTTTTGTCATGATGCCAGCAACTCAGAGACCAGAACAGATAAGTTGTTTCCTCACAGGAGCTTTGCAGGGATTTCTGCAAAAGAGGAGAAAACAAGTTATACCTGACGTGAGGTCAGACAGAGGTCATGTAACAAAATAAAGTAAAAATAAATTACAACTGGTTTATTTAGAGATGACTGCGATTTCACTGAGTGTGGAAAACACATGTACCGTACAGACTAGTCTGCAGTAAGGTTTTAGGTTTAAGTGTTAGGTCTAAGACAGGGATGTGAGACTCCTTTTACATCGTGGGTCACATGCAGCCAACTTTAAACTGAAGTGGGCTGAACAAAAGAAACTCCCATTTTTGTTGGTGTGAAGGCATTCAACCCTAAGAGAAAGAAACACAGTTTCAACAGTTTGTCTCAGTTTTGCAGTATGGTAACAAAATTTTGCTGATAAAGATGATGAAATGAAAGAAATCTGCCAGAATGAAAAAGTAAATTTTGAAATATACAGAAAAGATCTGGTAGCTCACTGCTCAGGCTCTCCTGTAACTAGTTTTTCATTAATTCACAAGAAATCTTCATCAATTTATTATTGTTTAATGTGGATCTCTTATCAAATATATTAATTAATTAAATAAATTAATTGGGACTATCTATAGCCAATAGTAAAAGAAACTGATGCAGGACTGATTCCAGCCCCCCGGGGTTTATATTGGACATCCATGGTTTCAGGTCTGAGTGTTAATTAATGTTGAATAAATAGAAATACAGGGATCTTTTTTCTATAATACAGCATTGAGGATATTTTTAAATTGTAGTAATGATTATCAATGATTGCATAATAAGTTTAACACCATTTTTACTTTCAATAAACTGTATTTTAACCATTATGGCTATTATGTGTTCATGTCTTGAATAAAGCAGGACATGATAATGTGTTGTAATTAATGTTTTTCTTCAAAACATCGAAAAATTAAAACCTCTTCCAGCTCTCCGGTGCATTTATTGATGATTAATCATCCATTTGCTAATATGAGGTAGGTGGATCTGTTGTTCAAAATTAGGTATTGAGCAAAGTATTACCAGTATGTAAAGGTTAAGTTTGATTTTTGGTATGATTTTAAATCCAGCCCTCAAAGGGTTGATAATTTTGGTTTCCATAGTCTGTTCCATCATTTTGTTTTCAACAAATTACAAAATACACTTTTTATGTCAATAAACATTTTTAATGTCAATATATTTTTTGAGGAGTATATTTTATTCTCCAACACCTCATATACCTGTTTAGTGTGAATACGTCTGTGTGAAAAATATGTGAACAATATTGGCAAGCATTTTTTTTTTTCATTATTATTCTCACACAGTTTTGCCAGAATATCCTTGAGGTATTGTGCTGGGGACAATACTAATATGCTTTGAAAAGAAAAATAGCATCTTTTCTCCTGAACATTAAAGCAAACAAAGCTCCAAATTTAACTCTAGTCCAAGTATATAAGTAGAACAATTGTCAGTTTTTTCACAGCACGTGATTTTCTGAAAGATTCTTGTACTGAGAAACTAAATCAAGCGAGAACTTTGAAGCAGTGAATCAGGTTGTCATTGTACGTTGTGTTCCAGCTGCAAGCAGATTAAAAAATCTGCATTTTCCTCTTATGATGTGGTTAAAATACCAGCAGTGTTGACATCTGATTTAAATCTGGTAATAAAAGATATGTGGTGTGTCTGGGTCGGGGCTTCAAAAAAACACACATGCTGTAAAGTCAGGACAGAGCCAGACATGATAACACACATACACCTATGAAATTTCTCTTCCTGCCTCATCCCACCATTTAGCCTGATCACACTGCCTGTCAGACAGATTCTTAAATGTGAGCTGCTTTATCTGTCTGACATTTCCAATGACTTTTAGCTGAAAATGTTTGCTGGAGCTTAATGGCTGACAAATATCAGTTGATTTTACTGAAATGAGCTCATCTCAAAATATTGACTACTGTGTTTAGGGAATATTCTGTATTATTCTTTTAAGACACGTTTCTCTTTCCTGAGTTGCGGTGCAAGGAACACAGGTGACGAGTTCAGCCGTCAAATAAATATCATGAGTCAGATTGAAAGTTATGAAGGTAAGATTTCACCTCTGATGGACTGCCTGAAATAATTTTGGAGCTTTGAATAGAAAGAAAATAGAGCATTGAAGAGCAATTTCAGCAATTCTGTCCACTCTACCACAACCCCTGTAGTCATGTTTTGTGTCAGTATTTCTTAAGCCTAACCCCTCAACTAAAGTTATCCCTAGCATCAATCACCCTCACTATAACAGTTTGTGTTCCTTCTTGCTTTTTCTGTTTCCTTCTCCTTCAGTTTCATCAGCCAAACTGTCAGTCATGTATCTGCTCAATAATTCAGAACTATATTTTTCTTTCTTCATCTGATAAAGAGAAACCACAGCCCACTGCTGCTGCAGAAACTGCCTCAACCTGAGACTGGGCCGTGAAATTGGAGTGCCAGACAGGCATTAACCTGGCTGGGTATGTACATATTAATATGCTCATTATCGGCAGCATGGGGAGACACGTGGTTTGTGGCACACCAGTGACATTGAAGAGGACACAATGCAAAGGCACACGCGTTTGCACTGGGAAATATGCTTGTGCCACCATACAATAAATATATTAAAGGCCCAACAAACAAAAGACACACAACCCAGCCCATTTTTACACACCCACATTCATTTTCAACATTTTTGAGTTAATTCCCTTAGCAGAAGGTGTAGGACAGCATTATTAATCATGTGCATCTTCCAACAAAAAGCCAGCCAAACAACCCCAGGAAACAAAATGTGACTTGTTTACGCAGAAAATTAATTCTCTGTCATGCGCATCTTGTTTAAGAATTAAAGAAATTAGCCTGCGGTAAAGACATATCCATGGTGCATGTTTGACCTTGTTCTCTGACTGCCTGTACAGGCCTATATGAGGCGGCTGTAATAGACCAAAGACAAAATGAGTGTATCATGGTATCAAAGGATACAAACTACTTGTCGGGCATAAAGTAGCGTGGAATCGACTTTAAAACACAATAAATCGCTTATGAATTCCCTTGAGTTTCCTAAGACACGGGTTTTTTGATTATCTTTATGTACTTTGACATTAATACTGTTATTAAATTTGTTATAGGATTATTAATAGCGATATCAATAATAGTAGCAGTTTTGAGGGGTTTGTTAAGAGTTTACACCATAAATGTTAATCAAATCATTGGAAAATGTACTCAAAATTCTGCAGTCAGAAAACTGCAGTTAAAATGTAACACAGTGATCTTAGAGTTGATGATTAACTTCTGACTCATATCTTGCTATCTAGGCTCAGCCAAGAGTTGATGTCCCATAGAAAAAAATATGTATTTTCTAGTTAAAGAGCACTTAGTTCACTTACAATTCATTCCACCATCACGAAACACCACTCATTGTGTGTGTTCTATAAGTACACACCGAAGGCTTTTGGATTAGCATAATGACCAGCTGCAGACTTTAAAAGCTGTAATCAAGTTCCTCAGTGAATCTATAAATGCTAATTAGACTCATTGAAAACCTCACGTTCAAAAAGGAAAAACACAATTTAATTTGCCTTCCAGCACTGTTTAAGTGTTGAGTAAGTTGAACAAATGAATCTGAAGAGGCCAGCTTACTAGAATTCTCCTCTTTTATCTCACTTTCCATCCATTTTCTTATCCTTTATTGAGATATTACAACCCTCCAAAGTGTCACGGAATACTTTTTTGATTATGTTAACAGAATTGAAGATCTCTGGTTGTGTTCTCAGTGCATTTACAAAACACATTTTCTTATAAGCCAACTCTTTGTGCAGTCTATCAGATTTACTCCCAGGGAACTGGAGAAATATTAGTGCCGCTCACTCAGCTTTGGGCCAGGATAGGAGGGATGGGACACAGTACATGAGGGTAGCCTGCGGTGCTGATGAATAAAGGTACTGAAAGCTATATTTCTGTAAGAGAACCTGAGGGTTGGTTGTGGGTGGAGGGTATTTCACATTTTCTCAGCATGCTTCATAAACCTAACCTGAGACACTCCACATTAGTTGTATTAGTGAACTGTGTACATGAAATACATATGAAATTAAGTGCAGTCATGTTTGAACATTTTAAAACAAGACTACATAGCATGCGTTAAGCAGTGGTAACAGTGGCCTCTGTGGCCACAAGTGCAAGAAATGCAGGACTCTCAAAACCCTTTATTAGGCAGAGAAGGTAAAAAAAAAAATCTGAATCCCAAGTTTTTTAAAAGATGTCAAGCATGAGGCTATGACAATATGAGGGTTTGTAAACAGACACTCTGACAAGATTTCAGGGGAAAAGCAGGACTTGCACACAAGGTCATTACAGAAGATCGATATGGGAGTATAACAGAACACAGCTGCTAACAATCAAGACAAGAGATGGGAAGTGAACCTAAATCCAATACACAAGAGACAACAACAACTACTGAAGTCAAACAGGAAATAAGAGCCAAAAACTAACATTAATAAAACTCAGACATTGAAGAAAAAGAGAGCGATAAACTGGGGACATGAACAAATTCAAATATAAGCTGTAACTGGAACAATGAACTAAAGACTCAAAACCCAAAGAAAGTAAATTAAGGTGAAAACAAACTAAAAGCCAACTGGAGGATATTGGATAACAGAATACAAAGTCCACAACTCAAAACCCAGGATCCAAAAACCCAGAACCGCGAAAACATGTGGGAATTATCGGAATTTGCTGTACAAAATTCTGCATTGCTAAGCAATCAACTGTAGTACATAGCAAGCACAAAATCATTATCTCTATAGAAACCAGCAAGTCCACTGCTCACGTCAGCAGGTAACTCAGTTTTGCATGTGCCTAAGCTGAAGAAATGTGTTAATTTACAGAACATTCACTTTCAACATTCCTCTCAGCTCTAGGATGTTGAATAACAGCCATTCGCAGCAGTGAAATAAAAATCTAACACCCACACACAACTATCACTTTAAGCCAGTTAACAATATGTAGTAAAGGAACGTGTTAAAACTAATATTCTGGCTTGAGTAAAGCAGATTTTTTTTCTACAGTGAGCAACTATGGCAACGTCCATCCATCCAAATTTCTGCCACCGATACTATTCAGGGTTGTAGTGGAGCTGGAGCCTCGCCCAGCTGTCACAGAGAAAGAGAGGCAGGGTACATCCAGGGTAGGTTGGCAGTCTGTTGCAGGGCTAACAGAGAACAATTCACATTCACACCTAGAGCCAACTTAGTATCACCAATTTAACCTAACACGATCCATATCTTTGGACTGTAAGAGGAAGATGGATTACCTGGAGAGAACCCACACAGCCATAGGTCATGGCATGCAAACTCGACACAGAAAGGTCCAAGGCTGTATTCAAACCCAGGATCTTCTTACTGTGAGGATAAACGGGTAGCGGTACTAACCAGCCCACCACTGTGTCGCCTGCTGTGGCAACCTCCAGAGCTCAAAAATGAAGCAAGTTGGTAAGGCTGCAGTTCCTTAAATGGCTGCTCAGGGCTCTAAAAGCCAGTTAACGCTGATAGGCCACCACCTAAGCCTGGTACAAAAAATAATTTTGGTTTGTATAACTTTTTCTATTCTATGTATAAATTAACTTTAAGCCTTTACCATTTAAAGGTAAGTATTAGGAGCACCACTGCTTTTAGTGACAAGTGAATGCTATTTGGTGTAGTGCTTTGCTGTTATAGGACAATCCATGAATAGACTGTATAGTTTATCTGTTTTCTCACCAGCCAAAAGTATACAATTTGTTCTTAGTTGATAATAAAAATAATTTGCTTGTTCTGCCATTAATTAACTAGTTCTACCTTCTTATTCATAGACAATTTATGAGCAGAATCTTTGTGGAAATGGACTTGACCTATCATCAAAAACTAACAAGAAAACTGGCAACGGTCCATCAAATGAAACAATGTAAGACAGAGTATTTAGCATAGGATCCTATGTACTCAGTTCTTAAGCTGTATTCACACTGGAATTGTATGTGTTTGTTCAACTTTTTATTCCCTACTGCAAGGTCAGGCATCTCCTGAGCTCCACTTTTATCATCCAAGTTTTCTTGGATTGTATGTTTGGTTGGGAAGTGGGAATAAAAGAGATACCACTTACCCTGTGAAAAAACAATCATAATTACTCCTTAGAAAGGAGAAATCAGATCCCTCTTTAAAGTGTGTTAGTGGCAGCAATATAAGTTGGACTCTAAAGCAAGACCTAACAGGCATTTTTAGGTTGAACAGATTTCTTTTTAGTGAAAAATTCTGCACAAGAGGTGATGCCAACAAGGAGTGTTCTGGGGGACTGGGAAAGTGCAGAGGTAGGTTAGTCCAAGTAAGGATATTTGAAGATATGTCACAAAGTAGTTCCAAAGGTAGGAAAAGTGAGTGACAGAGATCTCTTTTAGGTGTCTAAGAGGATACTCTAAGGGCTGCTGGATACTCTGAGTTGGCAACAGGGGGCATACGAGGTTGGGCAGGCAGACGGGTTGTTATGGAGAGTTTTCCTGTGAGGAATTCTAGGAGGAATGAAACAGCTCAGCATCAGCAGGTAAGTTGGTCTGGGAAGAGAGCTACTCCATGGCTACGCAAGAAACAATGGAATGGAGGGAGCCAGCGAAATTAAACTTTGGAAATTATGGGAACACGGGAGAGCCATATGAGCCTGATTATTAAGCAGGGAATGCAGACAATCTGACAGGGAATGGATACAGGAACTGTTCCTTAAGTGCAGGTGGGTGACGAGGCTGATGTTCCACAGGTATGGTGTCTGAAGAGCAGGAGTGCCAACATGGACTGAGAGAGTTAAAGCATCAAAGAAAGAATAAACTGTATTCCTGTGACAAATACAGTGAAGTGTTAATAGAATTAACTTGCAATTTTGGATTTTTTTAAACTTAAAATGTTTTTGCAGTTACAGAGTTGGATCTTATTTTTTAAATAATTGAGAATACTTGTAGAAAATCACCCTCCTGTGTATATATTGTCTGCATCTCCCTCTGTTCAGTGTGGTGTTATCCCTATATTTTGCCCCTTTTTTTGCCAGCAATAAAGCTATAAGTTCAACATTCTGTTAGCTGAGTCCTGTGTTGGAGGCCCACTACCCACTCACCACACTCCCCACTCTACATGACAAAAAGAAAAGAAGAGCTTGCTCAGGGCTTATTATGTAGAATGCATGTGCATATATTGGCAAATTAAATGTTACAATGAGCAATTAAGCCCAAGTAATAACTGAAGATGTGTACATGACATGAAGAAAAAAACTGCAATATCAAACTCCAAAGAATTTCTATTTCATTGCCACAAGTTTAAATAGCTAGCTAGCTGGCTAGCTAACTATTTTACTGAACTAGCTAGCTAGCTAAGTGAGATAGATAATCTTGGGAACTCTCAGGACTATTGAGCCCCTATTGATCCCCTCTAAGTTGTGGAGTATAAGATCAAATCTTAATCTTATCACTCCAAACCGAGTGTATTCTATTGTTTTTATTATTTGTAATTCTATTTGATGTGTATATAATTCAAGATGGAAGGAAAGGAACTTAAAGTATTTGAACCATGGTTGTTTTGTGGAGACAACCAAGCCTTTGGCATAATGGATTAGAGGTAAATATTAGTATTTTGCTGATTAAGGTTTGAGTCAAAACTTATGAAATTGTCAATTTACTTTTCTGCAACAGCATCATAAGCAGTTGAAAGCAGATGGATAGATTAGCTTGGGAGGAGATTGTACATTTGCTTAACATTTTGCTGTAGTCCTATGAGACCTCTGATCTAATGAAGACACACGATAAGCCAGGCAAAAGTTGGCATGGGACATTTTGGCTGAGAGAGGAAGTCAAACAGGGAGCCAGGCCCTGATATTTACTGTAGCAGACCAAATGCCAAGATTAAATGGATCGGAGCCACTTGTCTGCTGGATTTATAATAGAATCTAAAAATCCATCTTAATAATTTACAACATCCATTGTTCATTTGTTAATTTTAATCCAATAATTAACTATAGTTTTATATTTTAGTTATAACCATTTTTTATACTAATTTGTCTTCTTTTATTTATTCACCTCTTTTCTTTTTCTATGTAAAAACTGATTCAGCCTGTCTAAAAGATTTTAATGGAAATAACACAAAGCAAAAATCAAGGAGGCAATTCTAGCTCAGCTGTGTCAGGAATAAGGCAGCATGGAATGATGCCTGTTTGGATTGGAAAGCTTTTACTCATCACTTCCTGTCATCCTGATTGCATGTACCCTCATGAAATGTTTCTTGGGGTGGAATTTTCATATATAAGAGGAAGACAGATGTCAAGATTTTCATCAAGTTTTAACAAACAGATTGACATGGGGACACACATTATGCAAATAAGCCACCATGTAGTAATTCCCTAAGTTGGCAGTGTCATACTTAAGATGATTATATCAAAATCATTCTGTCTATTTGAATTGCATTTTAATTTGGGGGTACAAAGCTCATTTCGTCCTTTGCCACTGTAAAATAAGAGCATGAATATACATGAAGAACAGTTTAATACAGTAATATCTTCTGATAGCTCTCTAATATGTGCCAGTGGAAGTGCTGAAAAAGGATATTGATGAGATGTGCTGAAACAGCCATCCCACCCCCAGCACATAGAGGTCAGAAGACTGTCTCCAGTAATATTTCATGGTAACATATAAGACAAAACATAGCCCCCAGTTGAAATATGAAGCAGTCCATGTTTTAAAAAAATAAAACGAATAAAAATAATTGAAAAAAAAAACCCTTCAGGAGACAGAATACAATGGACATATCCAAATGTTTAAAACTTCTTGGCACAGACGCACGCATGTATGCCCATGCAAATACACGCCCTGCTGCTGGCTGCTCTGAGCCACCCCCTGACTAAAACCACTTGTTTACTCAGTGATCCCATGCTGGCTTCCAGACCACAGTGACCTGGGAGCAGGGCAACTTTCAGCGGCCTCGCCTGCCCCTGTCCCTGGCTGAAGATCAAGGCTGTCTGGGTTTGCTCAAAACACAGCCACTGAGAACCCAGACTATGTAGGAAGGCGAGAGCGAAACAGGCAGTTGACAGGGAAATTAAAATACACAAAAACATGTCTATAACTGTGCTCCTGCTTCGTGAAAACCGATTGTTTCTAATGAATAATACACTGTTATTTAGTAGTGCTCCAAAGAAACATCCAAAAGCGATTGCTTGTTGTTGCTTGTTTTTAATCAGCATGTCTTCTGTTGTTTTTCTTTTTATTAATAATTACGTCTTTTCTGTCAGTGCAAAACTGATTAGGTGCAGAATGATAAATATCATCAGCAGAACAGAGTCAGCAGAACAGCTATATTGTACAAGTTAGCACAAGGATTTTGTCAATATTTCTCAAGAAGGAAGTTAGAGATCAATGAATTCATAACACAAGGGAACCACAAAATCAGCCCTGACATTGCAACTTTAAATAGGTACTGACAGTTGCCCAAAGTAACCCAAAGGTCACCAGTAAACAATGTGACCTTAATCAAATTTACACCTAATTTGTTGTGCTTGGAAAATCTTAAGGAGGATTCTCTGTGGCAGCTGCAAAATGTAGATAAAAAGATTATTTAGCTTCTTAGCAGGCTCCCATTAAACATAGAGACAAATTGCTCTTTCTTTTTTTTTTACAGGAAACAATGTTTGCATGTTAAGCAACTTTCTGAACATTGTGGTGTAAACAAGTTTCACACCTGACATGTTGCAGTCAGGATAGGGCCAAGTGGAGCCATCAATATGCAATTACTCTAACGCAATTAAACATGACTCTTCCTCTGCTCTTTTAATCGATACCGATCATTTCCTCTAATCACAGGAAATGTGTCGTCAAGGTCCAGCGGGGGTGTCATTCCTGTAATTAAGCATCTCGTCACAAAAACCACCAAGCAAAACAGGCCACTCGCTCCCACTCTTTAACCTCATCCTTCCTCTACAGTATCCGGTGCTGTCTAATTATGGGCTTTCAGGATTAAAAGTCTTGGCCAAAAAACATTTTCCACAAACAGGAGAGCCATCATCACAAACAAGGTGGCACTGTAATGAAAAGGGAAAAGTCTGCCTGCTTCTCAATTGACAAGCCGAGTTTTGTATGAAACACACGTATCTGTTTTTCTTATATTTGGATGTCTGCCATGACTTTTAACGTCTAAATTTTGGAGGTCTAGCCAACGCCCTACAATGACCCATGTGTGAACATGCGAGTGGGAGCAGAGCAGTAACAGGATGTGGCCCATGAGGGATTAGAGCCATGCCAAACACTTGTGTAACAAACAGCCTGTTAAACAGCCAGAGCCAAGAGGAGAGAGTGAGCCCCAGTGTCTACCATACACAAAACAGTGAACAGAGCCACATCATCATACTACCAGACTCTTGGTTGCCCTGGTGACCTGTAACATGTCATGCTAACCTTGCACTGTGGGTAAAATAATGTTCAGGCTGAGTCATCCCAATAAGAGGCAGAGCATAGCAAGTCTGTTTTATAAAGCACAATACACCGCATCAATTTAATGATCTTATGATAAATTATGATATAAGTTTGTCTCTTTGTCATCTTGTTGATCCATGTAGCAAACTTTGAAATTGCAAACATTTATAATGATTTTTACCACCATTTTTGGAGTCATCTTCAAATTTGAAATAAAATTCAGCAATAGTTTAGAAATATTGTGCGACCCTGCTTCCTAATCTCTTGGGAGTGTAAAAATATGTATACATTTACTATTGAGTCATTATAAACAATAGGATGGGTGTGCACATGTGTGTCACCAGATATTGTTGTCCTGTTCTGAAGGTCATTTCAAAGGGAAAATCATACTATACAACAGTTTGTCCATGTTTACCCAGCCTACCAGACAGGCTCATTTCTACTCGCTTGCTTTCAGCCTGGCAAATGTGGGCTGACCAAGTCTTTAGTTCTATCTCCACAGCTGGTTGTGAGAATGGCAAAACAATCAGCGTCTGGTCTTGTTTGCCTAAAAATTACATAAATTATACAATTTTCTCTAAAACTATAGTGACAGAAGGATTTAAACAAGAGATTCATATTGCATGAAATTAATTTACTTAAATTCCTCTTAGAGTGACATAGAGCATTACAAATGACAGCTGAAAATACATTCATCTTATGATGGCACACTTATGTATCACACTGTCACTGATTTAGATAATGAAAGGTTTTTTATTTTTGTTTTTTTTATGTGAGGGAAACATCATACGTTGGGGTAAAATTGGTATTTGCATAGGAAAGCAAAACTGGCATTTTATTATGGATTTTCATCATTATTCTTGCAATGATAAACATTTGGTTAAGGTTCGCGGTCATGTGTGAAACAAGTTACACCCAGAGCTGCCACCACGATTTGAGGCCCTTTCTGAAACAACTGCTTTTGCTGTTTTTCTTTTGGAGACTGTGGACTTCCTGCAGAGGTTGGGAAACAGCAGTCAAATATAGTACTTTGTGGTCCTGTACCTTGAAATTAGCACCGCTACCTTAAGTATAGGACCTCAGTAGCCTTTGATTAGACCATGTCCCCAATATCTGGGACTGCACACTCTATAATGCATTGATCCATTAATTACCTGTATCTTACATTGACATCGATCTGACAACAATTTTCTTGCTGGCCACAGGGAGCAATTTATCTTTCTCTTCGATGCGCTTGATTCTCTCTCCACTGTATCCTAAACCAAGGCTGAAGTAGTGTGACTCCAAGGCTTTTGTATGGCAAACTAAAGGCAATATCCAAAGCTATAAACAAAAATATATTATTTGAAGTGACACTTCACTAACAATATCATCATTATTCACTTGTGCGCGTTACTTTTGTCTGGTTGAGCAGCGATCCAGCTACAGCCCTGCTGGAGGAGATACAGCCCCGCGATATCCCTCTGAGGCATCACATCCCAATGTCCAGAGAGCTAATATGACAGCATATTACCACTGCTACATAGCTAACCAATAACCTCACTGAAATATAAGCCTGTGCTTGCAACAGTCAGCAGTCACAGGCCTGTCCTTTTTCATTGTTAGGACATTGTTGTCATACCTTTGGACAAGGTGTTAATTTAACCTTCCAAGCCGCTGAATGTGATTTTCAGTGATTGTTATTTTTATGTAAACAATATGCATTATAAAAAAGCCACAGCTGCAACAACAATAAATCACATTCTCCTATGTCCTCAAGTGCAAAGACACAAAACAAGTCTCTGTGATAAGCATAATAAGCATAATAACCAGTGAGTTTACTATGTGTTCATATTTTCTTTGTTAGAAGCTTAATAAAGCTTCTAATAAAGCTCTAATTTCTTTGTGGTGAGAAATAGGATTCATAAACAAAAGCATGCGCACACACACACAAAGAGCCAAAAAGGGTGAAATCTGACCTCTGCACACCAAGAGAACAAATACTGTCAAACGTTATAATGAGACGTGGCCTTCATTGTCATTAGTCTGCTTCTCTTCAGGTACTTGACGTCAATAGAGGAAAGATTATCTTCTATCTCAGATCTTGGCATTGTACAGCCTCTGGGCCACATCTGCCCCTTTGTTTGTCCCTGACCGGCCCACATTAGGTCAATGAAAAATTAGGATTCAAGCGTAAATAACTGTGCTTAGTTTGTGCAGAGTAGATTGCTGTGTTTCAGGATTACAGCTTGAATGGTCATTCTGAGAATAAACACGCAGAAAAATACAAGAACCTTTCCTATCAAAGCTTTCCACATTGAGGGATGGAGCACTCGAGACCAGCTTAGGTGATTTCCCACCGAATCACAAAAAACAGTAAGCCATCCTCTGATGGTCTGATAGGGACAAGCAGACAATTTTGAATAGTTTTTTTCCATGACTATGGACAACAGCTGGGATGTCTTTGGAGGATTACTGAGGAGCTGGAAACAATGCTCCCAGTAAGAGAGACTACAACAGACAGTGAAGGCTGGGCCTGAAATGGAACAAACTACAAGGTGTTACAACCAATAGATTCCCAGATCTGACAAGGAAAAATGTCTTGTTTTTTGTTTTGCTTTGCTTTGCTTTGCTTTGTTTGGGGGAGGGGGGCATTATAATGTACAACTGCAGGTGTTGTGTAAGTTGTGTTAAAAAAAATGTATAAAAAAAGATGAACCATGCTGTTGATGTTGAAATTAAAATAGTTAACTTTAGCAGGGAAAGAGCACTGAATTACAGACAGCTTGTTACGCTTTTGGAGGAGCATGAGATTAAACATGATAACATAGGCTACCACACACCTGTCCAGTGGCTCAGCTTTGGCAAAGTGCTAAAGAAAGTGTGTATCCTGAGAGCAGAAATTTAAGTTTTCTAAGAAGAATGGTAAATGGTCTGTATTTGTATAGCGCTTTACTAGTCCCTAAGGACCCCAAAGCGCTTTACACATCCAGTCATCCACCCATTCACACACACACTGGTGATGGCAAGCTACACTGTAGCCACAGCCACCCTGGGTCGCACTGACAGAGGCAAGGCTGCTGGACACTGGCGCCACCGGGCCCTCTGACCACCAACTCTTGAGCCACGATCACCCCTTTGAAGAAAGGCAAGAACATTCTAAAGCTCTCACATTAAAATGCACTGTTTTGCACAGGTCCAAAACAAAAAAAATTCTCTCAATGAACAAAAATAAAATACTGGGTAACTAACTTACAAGGAAAAATAGCAATTGCACTTTATATAAAGTTAAGTATTTGAAATTTTGCAAAACCATGGACATTTTGTTTATGATTGTTTTGGGGAATCTTAATGAAATTGTGATAAAATGTTTGCTACTATGGATTTTTTGTCTCATGTGGCTCCATGGGAAATGAACCCCTGCTCTACCTGGTAATTAATCAGGTATTGGACACAACATTGAGAATTGCAATGATCTTCAGTCAAGAAAACTCCAGCCAACAATTGGTCTTTAATTGCCAAGGTTGTGGTAAATATTTCAATTAAATTATTTATGAAAATAAGTAGGGTTGAAGTTATCAAACAGTGAGAGCAGAGGTATTGTACACCAACAAGAAAGAGCAATTCAGTTTCAAATTCAGCAGTTTTATTTGCACACTTTGATATGTGTGCCAGGCAAGGTCATGGATAGATAATAGGCATGCAAAGTACAGGACACCAGAGTTGGTATTTGTATCCTAAATGTAGGTTTAGCCGACAAAAGCTCTGTGGTCTCTTAGAGAATGTGTTGAATCATCAGCAAAATATTTAAGCAAGCCACTGAAAAGAAAAGAATACAGCAGGCTTTCTATTTCTTGTACAGTTAGGCCCAGTTTTTGTTATTTTTACTTTTTTTTACTGTAACATCAAAAAGGCCCGAAAGACCACATAAGACTACTTAAGAGCATGATGACAGAATTATTTTCCTGGTTAAGAAAAACCCCTTCACAACATCTAACTTGAGTGTTAGCACTGTTTACACTGAAGAACAAGAAGGCCAGAATAGCTGCCTGACAAAAAAACTTTAAAAGATAGAACCAAATAGAACAGATAGAACCAAAATTAGTTTGTATCAGAATGGCAGAAAAGAGAAGAAAACAGAGAGAAACTGCTCATGATCTGAAGCTTCCCACATCACTACGAGAAGCAGCAGAATGAATTCTGGCCGACAGAACAGGGCTATACTCTCTGCTCAGAGTCAGCCAGACTGATCGGACAGCAGTTTTTACTGATGACCCAACAGCATAACAAAAAAGAAAGGCCAACCCAAGAATTTTTCAAGGCAAAAAAACAGAGTAGTTTTTCAAGAGCCTGACCAGTCACCCACCAGATCTCAACACTATAGAGCTTGTTTTTCAGTATTAAATGTAAAACTGAAGGCAGTGACCAATGAATAAGTAGCAGCCAAAGGTGACGGTGGTAACGGCCTAGCACAGCATCTCAAGGGAAGAAACGTAGCATTTGATATCCACGCACACCTTTCATCACACTGAATTGAAACTGAAAGGCTGCACTTTAACCTTGATGTTTGATGTCAAACTACAAAAAAGTGTGTCCTTGAAGTGTGCCCACTTCAAGAACCTCTAAGTGAGGTTGATAAGCAAAAGTGTGCTCATGATATAGTATCTACTTCTCCCTTATTTGAGCATCCAACAGTGGAGCATAGAACCTGTCAAAACCAGAAATGTTGATTATTTGCCCCGTTCTAGATTTCTTATATTTTTGCATATTTGTCACACTTAACTTCTTGAATTTTTAATCCAGTTGTATCTATAAAATTAACATGCTATTAATAAAAAGAACATAATACCAACAGTTAAAAAGTCTGGTGCAGGCAGTTATTATGTTTAGGGGGCAAATACTTTTTCAAACAGGTAGGTCCTGGGTCCAATTCTCTTTTTACTTTATGTATTTCCCCTAGGCCATATTATTAAGCGCTATAAATATATCTCCTATCATCTCTATGCTGACGACATCCAACTATACTGTTCCTTCAAAATGTCTGAGTTTTATAAATTGTCTAATTTAAGTAATTGCCTGACAGAAATCAACAAATGGTTATATGACAATTTTCTCCAACTAAACTCTGATAAAACAGAAACTCTAATTATTGCTCCAGACCACATGGTCCCAGAAATTAGACAGCATATCAGCTTCTTAGACCCTTATGTAAAATCAAGCCTTAGAAATCTCGGTGTCATATTTGACAGCTCGATGTCGCTCGAGCAACATTCTAAGCAGCTGGTCCGAAACTGTTTTTATCATTTACGGAATATTTCTAAACTCAGACTAATGGTATCAAAGCTTGAACTTGAGATGATTATTCATGCTTTTATTTCTTCTTGTTTAGACTATTGTAATGGCCTTTTTACTTGTTTTAACAAATCAGCCTTAAATCATCTTCAGACTGTGCAGAATGCTGCAGCACGTCTCTTAACAGGCACCAAGAGAAGATCGCATATCACTCCAGTCTTGGCCTCCCTTCACTGGTTGCCTGTAAATTTTAGGTTTCATTTTAAAATTTTACTTCTAACCTTTAGGGCCCTACATGGTCAGCCTCCTCAATATTTATCTGACCTGCTGAAACCACATACCCCTTCTCGGGCTTTAAGGTAATTAGATCAGAGACTGCTGGTGGTACCGCGCACTCGTTTTAAAACTTGTGGTGATCGGGCCTTTCAGACTGTGGCACCACGGTTGTGGAATTCTCTCCCACTGTCTCTTCGCTGCACGGACTCCATTGATTCTTTTAAGAAACAGCTGAAGACATTTTTATTTAGAAAAGCATTTGATTAATTTCTTCTTATGCTGTTTTTATAGTTTTATTGTTTTACATTGTTTTATTTACTGTTATATTGTTTTTATATTCCCATTTCCTGTGTTGTAAAGCACTTTGTGATTTTTATCTGTGAAAAGCGCTATATAACTAAATTTTACTTACTTACTTTTACTAGGTTTGGGTAGCTTTTTCTACTTAATGAAAGAAATCAACATTTTTTTTAAAAAAAGATTATTTAAAAAACATGTGAAATAACTATTATCATTAAAACTGAGTATGTTTGATATTAATAAGTATAAGTGGAAAAAATGGAGACCTGTCAGCTGGCCTTTGTATGAAGTGAGACCTTAAGTAACAACAATACATTTTTGATGAACGATGGACAGTTGAGAGTTCACTGGTCAATCACTCTGATGGCAGATGGACCAGTGGCTGTTGTTACCTTGTCAAGTCTATTTTAGGAAATCTATCCATGTACACCTACCAGTTCACACAAAACATATATCCTTTCTATGACTCATTTTCAAGGTCACACCCTTGTGTTTTTCAAATTGAAAATCCCTGAGCTCAGTTTTACCCCGTGAGTCTTTGAGATAAAGAGATCAACACAGCGGGACCACTGTAGAGCTGCTCATGGCACCAGTGGTCTCATTATTGTAATTATGCAGCGTGCTGTGATTAGCAAAGGGTCCAAATGAAAGATGTAATGTGACCCGTGTGGTAGAGTAATGTTTTATATAGAAATCCTGCACACTAAAACGACCATAACATGAATGCATTCACTGTATTCCATTTGACATTATTGGGCAGTAACTGAAATTGAAAGCATGTAAAAGGGTTCAATTTAAGGTCACGTACTTAGACACAGACACACGTAAACACCCTACAACAATATATTACTGCTAAGTTAGAGGAAAAGAATTTTAATAAAAATGGGTCTGACCAAAAACAAGTTTTATTGAGTTAGTAGGTGGAATTATTTTAGCCTGAAGTACAGACACCTAGCCTCATTAATGGGCCCTTTTCACACAATTTTCCTCATATGTCCCCAAAGAAGACCATTTTCAACCTGTTTTCAGTCATGTGAATAAATGTGCCATTACTCAGCAGCCACCCTCACAATAATTTTCTCTCTTTCCATTTCTGTCAGTAGCGTTCAGATTCCCTCAGCCACGCCTTCCTTTCTTTTATCCTGGCAGCAGTGTTCAGTGACACGCCATTTGTCAAAACAGCGCTTTTATTGCTTTTACTTGGTCACACTGTTCTCTAATTATAATCTATACTTGTGACATTTGCACAGCCATTTCTCCCTCATCTTGATATTAGCTGTGTAACAAATCATCAGGCTCATATAACTGCCTACCAGGGTTATATGGGACTGAACCTACCTGTGCTTTTATGGATAGCAGTAATAAAAAAAAAAGATGTATATTTATATAAATAGATCAGAAATGTGTTTTGCCTTCATCCAGTACTAAAGTTATAAAACCTATGTTGTTAAATAAATAGATTAATTTGATGTTAGTATAGTCTGGAAGCTCAAGTTGAACTTTGGAAAGTCTACTTCCAACCCAAGGAACAGCCGAGCCCTACGGTCAAATATTCAGACACACAGACAGAGAAAAAAAAATATTCATCAGTGGATTCCAATGGACCCCACTAGACCAGACTATGCATTGATTTTTTTTTCCATCTGTTCCCTTCCTCTCCTTCCCTTCCTTTATTTTAAACATAAGGCGATTCATTCTTCAATTCCCAGAGCTAATCAAAATGTTATAAGACCAGCTTCCACTATGAAATGCAGCATGACTGTGGATCCCCAAGTAACTGAACTTCTCCATCTTCAGTCACTTTTCCTTCTTTGGGTCAAAGGTTACCATTATTTCCAGAAACAAATTAGATGCAGAGAAACTGCACTGGGAATGATGCCTCAGGACCAAGAAATATTGTATGTGTAACCTGAAAAAACTGCTGCAATATTAGTAGCTTTAGGAACCTTAAAAAATGTAACTATTATAACCTAACACAATAGGCCATGTGAAAACCTGAATAAATTGCTGCTAATTCTATTATAGGTCATTCAGCCCTCTTGCCTTTCCTTCTCATATCTCATGATATTATTGTTGTAGTGAGTATATTACTAAATACTTTATCACTGGGAGTTATTTGAGACAACTAATGTCACAAAAGCCTGGATGTGCTTGTGAAACTGGATTGTTTTATATAGCAGTACACAGACTATTGTTTATTGTTGGCCATGACAATAAAATGGTGCAATGCTTTTATGAAATGTTCTAGGTGCATAAAAGCAAAAAAAACCAAAAAACAAGGGGCGCTCGTAACTGACTGCTACTTACGTCATAATAAGCTGTATCACATATTACTGGGCTTTTGTGGATATAAATGAGACGCCATTGTTGTGAAAGTAAAATGATAAGATGTTTTCGTAGGTGCTGTAGGTGCGTAAAAGCAAAAAAAAAAAAAATATATATATATATATATATATATATATATTAGCTTGTTGCTTCATGGTTGCCAGGTAACGTGACGACATCATGATATATCATGAATAACTGAACTTTTGTGGATAGAAATTAGATGTTCATGTAAAAAATGATACTGTGCTTTCATTAGGAGCTAGATATACATAAACGCCCATTGTTAGGTGGTTGCTAAGCAAGATGATAATGTCTCATATAGCTGATACACTGCACATGTGAACCTTCAAGGACCAAAGATGTGCCTGTGTGCAAAGTTTTCAAATTCTGATCATATACAAGGACTTTGCAGCCACAAAAGCAAATAAACACACAGCCAAAGGGATTTCCTTTATTACACTAAGATACTGAACCAATCAGGCATAACATTATGATCACCTGCCTAATGTTGTGTTGGTTCCCCTTTTGCTTCCAAAAGAGCAAAAAAAACAACAACCAGCAATAACTTTATTTGGCAATTTGAGCTAAAGTCTTTTGGATCGGACCACAAGAGTCAGCCTTCGCTACCCACATGCATCTATGAGCCTTGGCCCGCCCATGAACCCATCCATGGTTCACCACTGTCCCTTCCTTGGAACGCTTTTGATAGCTGCTGACCACTGCAGATTGGGGAACATCCCACAAGATCTGCAGTTTTAGAGATGCTCTGACTGAGTCGTCTAGCCATCACATCTTAGCCCCTAAATCAAACATATCTATATGCTTCCCCATTTTTCCTGCGTCTAATGACGAAAATGTTCACTTGCTCCCTATTATATCCCACCCAATAAGAGGTGGAACAATGAAGAGATATATAGTGTTATTTACTTCACCTGCCAGTGGTCATAATGTTATGACCAATTAATGTATAACACATCAGTGTGCATCAATTACTGTTTCTTCAAAAAAAGGTGGACATTTTATGTTTTTAATTAGTTTCTTGATATTATAATTCCACATAATGTTAGGTTTTAAAACTGCTTGCAATTTGAATATCTTCCTAATTTCAGTGGATTCTTATCATGTGTGCACGTGCCAATTTGTTTTGTTTGGAGCATGAGATGAACTGGGACAGCAGGCCTGCTTTGGGGGAACAATTTGTTTGCTTGTTAGCTTTAAGATCTTGTTTTATTTAGATGCACAAATCTGGCAGTGGCATGAACTCCAGCTCAGTGCCTCTGGGAAGAGGGGCACACGCCAAATGAAGCTCTTCCAATTGAGCCCACTTGGTGAGCCTTCTACACCATTCAAGCACAAGCCAAAGAAGCATGTTTAATTTGTTCAATTTATTACTTTGTGTATTTTTTTACTGCTAAGGACTTTACTTTTTTCTTTTTTAAAATCATATAGCAAAGTTAAATAGAACATATTTCCCTTTTTTCTGTCAGTCAAAAAGTATAGATTTTACAATTTGAACTCAATAGCACCTTCGGAGTTGGGGAGAAAGTCTAGTCCCAGATATAAGTGCCAGCTGCAGAAATTGCTGTAAATCTTTTGTCCCTGTGAAATTATAGATAAAATATGTTTCACTAAATAGAAAAAAAAAAATCACCTCTCAGAAGACCAGCTGGTGTGTTTTCACTGCACAATTTCCACAGCTGTGAGTTTTTACTTCTGGACAATAAATAACCAAAACCTTTTTGAACATAACAAATTAATCAGGGGATGAAAATTGCTGCTCTCTAAAATAGAATTTAAGGGAACATAATGGAATAAGAACAGGCTTGGTTAATCCTTTAACATCACAACTCAAAATTACCCCATTACAAGTCAGAATGACATTTACATTGGTCATCAAGGGAGGATCTGTGAGTGACTCAGCAGGGATCTTCCACTGATCTGTACGGAACCTGTGATGAACCAAGTGGAAATCTAGGTTAATTTCCTTTTGATTCATGATTCGTGTGGCTTACATGTACCTAAATATGCATTAAAATAGATTTCTGATAATCAAACAAACAATCCATGTAATTTGAAAGCCTAAAACGTCTGCAGCTCTGTGCAGCGATTATTTCTTTCTTGTGATTTTATTTCTATATAGTAGAATGTACAAATCCTGACAAACAAGCTATTACTTGCTACTTGCTGTTTGCTTCAAAAGCAACGTGCTGTCAAAGACTCCAAATGTCCAAGCGCATTTAAAAAGAAATAAACAAGATGATAGCTTGATAAATATGCCAACACATTTGGGGATTATGTGACTTTTATTATGTGGGAAGTACATTTTCTTCTGAAACAGAATTTCGAGGAAGCATTTTGGGTTGGATTTCTTTTTTTCCTCTGATGCCAGTAACCAAAAACAGAGTTACAGTAAATGACGACTTTATGCTCACGCTTCAATTAAGGTTTCCATGGACACCGCTCCAGCTCCTTATTACCCTGTGACTCTTGGATGTCAAAGCAGGAATTTACAAGCACCTTTTCTTGACTGTAACAATGCCACTGCAAGACTTCTGACCTAAATGACAATTTTCCATGTTTCTATAAATTTTATAAGAAATAGCAAGGACTCACCCACTACCACCTCAACAATAACAACAATACTAGTCATGGCTAATTCACAATTAAAATTAATTTCTTGTATTTCTTCAGTTCGTCTAAAACACTCATTTCCTTCATCCCTCTATTGAATGTCCCAGTTTAATTTACCCAATTCCTTATTTTGATAATGATCCAAAAGAACACATCAAGCACATGCAGTAGGAATACATACCCATTGCCCTCCGTGTGATACAGGATCCACAATGTTTCAGGTAGTTCCAACGCCCTCTGGCTGTGTGCGGGGGACTTGCAGCCTTACAGGGTTTCAGCATACAGCTTTTTATCCCCGAAGCTCGCCTTTCATGTCACTAGTGCTACTTGTATGTGCAGACGCAGCCAATCTCTTCCTCATGACGCCACCGAGGTTGGGCTCAGAGGGCTTCGATCATAATATTTAACACACCCACTCTGGATGGACACTTGGAAGGAAGACAAGGCAGTGCTGAGAGGAGAAATCACAACCAGGATCCCACACACCTGCCGGCCAGCCTGCCAAGCCAGTCTCTGATTTGACTTCAGCGACGTTTGCAGACAGCAGCAGCTTTGTGAAGAAGCGGGGCAGCATCCAGGCATCTTGCAGCGGATCACCTGTTATTTGGGGTTTTTTTGTTTTTGTTTTTTTTTATTATTGTTATTATTATTCCTCTTTCTGTTTATAAATTGATCGTAAATGTTAGGAAACCTGTTCTTTTGTGGACTACGTTATATCAGTGTCATCCTGTTACTTTCCTCTGAAGACAGTTATGACGCGGTTGACATCTCACTCCGTGCTGGCAGCGACACAGGGAAGCAGATTTGAAGAAGACTATTGATGCTTTTAGCAGGACCCCACTCCCTTCTCTTAGCCTAAGATACATCTTCAGTGAGATTTATTTAGTCACTCGTCCTCCTGACACTATAGGCTATCCTGCTCAACAAGGCAATGAATGAAGAGCACTTCCTGAGCCAGCAAAGTGTCCGGGTTTTCACAATGTGTTGGTCTTTCCACCTGTCTGGGAATGAATCGTTGGGACTGTTTTAAATATTAAACACCGCACATAAAATGGGCTTTTTAAACATAGGCTGACGCTCATTATGTGTGGAGCGATCATAGAGAATTCCCAAAGTAACATCGTTGTCTCGTCCTCAGAAAACAGTGTTAGACACCAATGTCGGTGCTGTAGCTAAGGTGCGCTTAAAGCTTGCTATAAAATATATATTTATAGAGGCTAAACATGATCCTGTTTCGCAAATTCAGAGTCCTGATACTTATGGTGTTTTTGGTTGCGTGCACCATGCACATCATGATAGACTTGTTACCAAAACTAGAGAAGCGGGCGACGGGAGCGGAGAGCGGGGACGGCGGCTGCCAGTGCGCACACCACACGGGCGGGGAGTCGCAGGGCTGGGGAAAGCAGCGAGCCAGGACGGCGGCTGAAGCCGGCTGGCCTAATAAGCACACGCTGCGAATCCTGCAGGATTTCAGCAACGAGCCGAGCTCCAACCTCACATCGCATTCCCTGGAAAAGATCACCACCGCCGGGGACAGGGCGGACTCTTTCCGGCGGATGAAAACGTTGGCGGGGAAGGCAGATGACCACAAGCCGCTGATGGGAGACGCAAGCGGGGGTCGGACCGTCCCTTCCCGTGCTGTCTCACGACTTTCTCGCCTGTTTGAGCATCCTTTATACAAGGTTGAGCTTCCGCCTCTCACGGACGATGACACTTTGTTTAACGTCAACAACGACATCAGGTTTTATCCCAGAGCAACAGGGAACCAGGGATGGTAAGCCGACGAGATTTAAATTAAACTTGTGTGATTTAAACGGGTCCATGAACAGCTAGAGTGCTCTGACTTCAACATGTTTGCTCTATTAAGAAGTCATTTTGTCACCCAGGTCTTTTACTTTTATATAAGGTTTAAAATTACTCCTGTTCTATTCTATCATGTCCATTCAGAACAACAAATCTATTTTTATTTCCTTATCAGTCTTCACCTCTCTCTCTATCTATATTCTTTGTTTGAGCACCCAACTTGGCCTCTGCTTTCCATCATGCTGGATTTGGTTTTCTTTTCATTGTCTTGGATTATCCATAGCTAGCCAGGCAGCATTTTGTTTTTTGTTGTTTGTTTGTTTTTTAAAAAAAACCACCTGTTATAAGCTTGTATTGTTCTTTGTCTACTCCTTCACCATCACTTATACCTTCCCACTCTTCTCCTCACTTGCTTGTCAGGCACAATGAGGATGGAAACGAAGACGAAGAGGAGTTCTCTCCAACTGAAGAGGTGACAGCAGAATCTTACCCCAACTGGCTGCGATTCCACATCGGGATCAACCGCTATGAGCTCTACTCCCGACACAGCCCTGTGCTCGATGCCCTGCTGAAGGACCTGGTCACACAAAGGCTCACCAGCGTAGGTGAGTCAGTCAGCTATGCTGAAAAGGTGTATGTGTGGGTGTGTGAAGTTGAGGATTTGATGGGGTCTGCAGTTAAACTCTTTTATCTGGTCTGTGTTGATCAATTTCTAACTGTTAGATTCTGGCCTGTCATTTTGGCCTACAGCAGCAATGTCCCAACTAACTTAAAGATATTTTCCCTAATTATACTCAAGGTTCAATGTTATACTAATGTGTGAAAAATGCAACTTGGGAAAGCTTTTTCACCTTGGCATGAACAAAAAAAACCTTTGACATAAAATTTGAAAACTGTAAAAAGTGGAGTGCCTCTGGACCTGCTTGTTTTTCTAATGACTCCTAAATTATTTGAAGTGTAACAATTATATAATCGGGATTTTTGATAGAAATTCATTTGACTCTCTTACACTGGAAGGATAGTGTTGTATTCAAATTCCCTTTTGTTTTTTGTTCCATTCAATCACAGTATTTCACTGAGATCTGCACCGTGTCACTAAAAATTAAAGTGGAGCGCCAGGAATTTTTTATCTGAGAAAAAATTATAATTAAAAAGTTGTAGGGTTTTTTTTTTCATCTTAAATCAGACAAGCTTAATAACTGGGAAAAACTGGAAGAAACATTTGAGGAGAACTTCCTCCCCATCAACTCTGAATGTCACAACATTGTTTTCATTTCTAAACACCCATTACTCTCTTTTGGAAATGCTTTTCTTTTAAAGCAGATTATAAATGAGCGCAACAGTAAGAGTTGCTAAAAAAGTTGTCGTTTTCTCTATGTAATGAGATCAGATGTTATAAGGCAGATGTGCATTACATTGTTACCACTGTGGCCAAACTTCCTTTGAGTAAATGTGAGTAATAATCATGACCACAATCCCAAACTGAGACCATTTGTTCCCTTTAGGATGAAAATTTTTGTTTATTGTTTATGTTTCTGATGTTTTTGTTGTTGTTCTTGTGGGGAATGTTAGTTACTTATGCCTATTTAGCCTCCAATACTTGTTGTATTTGTCTGGTGTCTCAATATTACTACATCCTCGTTCTCTCAAAGAACACTCGTTCTACACATCTCCTTCACTTTAGCACTCTCTCTGCCTTTAACCCTTCTTTTCTGTTTTTCAACAAAAGACAATATAATTGCTCAGGGCCAGACATACCTACAAAGATACTGTCTGTCTGCAGTGAAGCAGTGCTGTATGTCTGTGTGGCTTTATGTGTGTTTATATGTCTGTGTGTGTGTTTGTGTTAGCGTGCATGCCCTGGAGGCATGCATTAAAGCATTTGTGCCCCATAATTAGCACAAACACTTAGCTGTCTCAACAAAAATGACAAATCAGACACAGCATTAGAAAGTTTTCTTCATCAGCATTTTCTCCTCACTGGTGCCCTGCCCCCCCCCCCCCCCCCCCCCTTTCTTCCCTCCTTTGTGTCTGTCTCTCTGTTGGGGCAGGCTGTGGCCTTTTGTTCAGTCTTCAGCTGCACTCATAAATCATACGCACAGTAACATGAGGTGATACAGGTGAGAGCAAGATGGATTTATCATTGCCGCATGAGAGGGGGAATCTCAGAGCGTTGGGCGAGGCCTGGAGCATATCTGAAAGAAGGTGTAGAGAATAAGACAGCGACATCGATTCACTTGTGGTCTCCTGGAGAAACAGAGCAAGATAGATGGTTAGATCAACACAAATGCATGCTCTCGGGCACAGCTGAGACAGATGGGAGAATCTTAAGACTGTTTTGTTGTGGGTTTGTTGCTGTTCAAGTCATGTGTGATTGCACGTCAGTGCAGAGACAATCCAGTGAAACAATCAGCCAAGCTTTAGCGGGATTTTTCACTGCGGATTACCTTTTTCTAGTTCTCGATTAGAAGGTGGATTTTTATGAAGGCCTGCGCTGAGCAATGAATTCAAGAATTGTGGCTTATGTGTTCAAGGTCATGGCATTAAATCATAGTTCAGTCATTTGCAATCTCTTAAAGGTTTTAGATTCGTTGTATAGCTGCTCCAAGTTTGAGGATTACTCTAGGGTGCTATTCACTTGACCTGGCTTCAGCAAATCTGTCATATGTGAAGGCCAAATGCTCTCAGTGTATTTTTTTTTAGCTTTGCATTCACTCAGCATTCATCCTCTGTCATAAAGAAAAGGCACTGACCTGAGGTTATGTAGGTTGTACTGTTGTGTGCAACAGTGTATGTAAAAATCCAAAAGCTTTTGAAAATGAGTCACGGTAAATGGAGAGGCTTGCCAGCACTGAGTATGATGAATTCAGACAGACAGAGCATAACAGAGAGAATGTGAATACAAGGATGACATATCCAACTAAAAAGAGAGGGGAAAAAAGCAGAGGAACACACCGTGAGAGCTCTGAGAGAAACAACAAGAGAGTCAATGAAGACAAAAGACAGCTCGGTGCAGGGGGTAGAGTTCAGTCAGCTACTCAGCCAACAATCCAGTCAGTAAGTGGGTCCACTACAGGGGGCTTATGTGGATATTGGGGTTAGGCAAAAGTGCTGTGTTGTGTAATATGATCAAGTTAATGCGCTGTAATAAATGGGCAAATACCCGAAAGCTTGTCCATTGTGACAGAAACACAAAGCAGTTGGGCAGGCCTGGCGGTCTCTTTGTTTGAGTCGAAGGAAAGCAGGAATCTCACAGTGAGCCTCCATCACCCTCTGGGAGACACCATGGACATGACTGATAGTCAGTGACATATGCCCTGGCTCATCTCCCTGAGTACAGGAGGTTAATTTGTGGGAATGAAAAGGGAAGTCGCTACAGTGAATCCAGTGTGCACAAGAAACTTGCTGACAATGCGTTCAATTCATGAAGGCTTACAGACAAACATCTGGTGAGACTCATGTTTCTTATATTATGTAGCTTGTAGCTAAACACACATGGATGGAAGTCTACATTTAGGTCACTTTATTGGACAAACAGACAGATAGTGAAGGGTCGATTGATATGGAACAACAGGTTCAGGCATCCTGGAGTCAAACCATAATAATGTGCTATGTGCCTAAAATATTTTCAACAATGTGCTCCTGTTGAGGCAGCGTATGTGAACTTTATGTACTAAAATTGAAGGGGCTTCTTTTCCTCAATCACTGATATTTTGTCATTCTCAGAGCACCATGTTCTTCTAAAGTTGCATGCATGCTGCGAGAACACACAGTCGCTCTTTTTCATTCAGATAAACTGTCCGTTTCATGTTCAACCCTCTGTTAAATCCAGAACTAGCCAGAGTTTTTAGCAGATGCTCTTCATGCCACTTTTTGCTCTCGGTCACACCCAGCTCCTGACTGGCACGATTGCATTTACAGTGTCTAGGAAATTGGCCAGCAGATGTGATAGTTCTATTATGCATTCATGCAAAATTACATTTTTCCATAATGGCAAATAACAAAACAGCTGTGCATGTTTTGTTTTGTTTTGTTTTTTTGAGTGCATCCATGTGTTTGTGCATGTATGCTTATGCCTCAGACAGTTTAGTTTAGATGCTGATCTAACAGCTCATTTTCTTTCCTCCCAGCCATGAAATCTGGAGGCACCCAGCTGAAGCTGATCATGACTTTCCAGAACTATGGACAAGCACTGTTCAAGCCTATGAAGTAAGTAACACATGAAGTGACTGCATGACAACACAGGTAAACTACATTTTATATACATTAGGTGTAACAATTGTTCCTGGAACTTTCTTATTAAACATCTAAATGCAGATTATACTCTTATACAAGTTTTTCTATAAAAAGTCTGTTTGATACACTCGGTTTGATTTACTGGTTGCATATGTTTTAAAGAGGGCAAGTCTCAGATGAATAAGTGCCAAGCACTGTCATCGCATCTCGCTGCGTGTTCACCTACACATCTCCCCTCCTCCCTCATTTTTTTGCGATCTTCTCCTGATGGGTAATTGTCTGTCTTCTTTTTTAATTAACATCAGCAGGCTTATGTGTTAATTAAAACGAGCATTGAGCCATCGTGAAGGCGTCTTTGGGGAGGCATACATACTGGCAATGGCACATTGCATTTGAAAAAGAAATACCCCCACCCCCCTCCCTCAGCTGTCTGAGTTTTGCCCAATGAATTCCCATGACGACATGGATAAACAGCGTCCAGGCCAACTGGGCTGCGATCAGAAGTAATTGCTCACGAGCCAGGTTTGATTGCTATGAAACGCTGAATGGTTTTCTACATGAGAGCCTCAGTGGAGAGTATTAGATTTTGAGAGAGAGAGAGAGAGGGATAGAGGGAGGAAGGGAGAGAGGTAAAGCTTTACAAGTTCATATTGTCATAACTCAACAAACCGTACGGGTGTAGTTCGGGATGGTTCTTTATTTCAATTGTACCGAGCCCTTTACCAAATAAACCAAAGTCACATAAATAAGAGGAACAGTGAAGGATTAGGAAAGCAGACATGTGAATGCAGTGCTAGCTTGACAATGAACTGTGAAAAGTTTGGAACTGTTTTGGACTGATTTATGGTGAGAGAGCCTGCAACATGTTTTCAAAGTTTATTCAGCAAGTGCAGGTGTTCAAACTCTTCATTTGTCTTCTTTTTACATTAGGGTAGTGGCACTCTGTGTGCTCAAACAACTGGTCATTGTGTCCCAGCTTGCCAAATTATTTCAAGGTCAATTAGTGGATAAACTTTAGAACATGTGGCACTGTTTGCAAAATTAGCCTCAGAGAATATGTGGTTCAAAGCACAGCGGTCTGAGTATGTATTTTAAACACAGCAGGAGCCAACACCCAGCAGGGATCATCTAGTCATAGTCAAGTAAACTAAGTTCGGTGATTACCCTGGGTTTCTATGTGTCTGGCTGGGTAAATCTGATATTACTGGTCTAATCATTCAGGGGCTGCTGCTAGGTAATACGGGCACTTGCATGGGTAGTATCTAAGTTTAATGAAGAAATAAGTCAAAGGAAAGGGGAAGCTTAAATATCTACACCATCTACCAAACTTTAAAATGTTAAAGAATCTGTAATTTCTTAAAGTAGATAAGTAAAGCAGTCAGTTGCCATCAGAAACAGTTTTGACAGTTTTGGAATCGCATGCTACCGATTCCCACGGCTCCTTATTTAGCCTGTCATATTTTTTATTCAAGCCTCTTGCTTTGACTGTCGAAAACTGTCTCAACTGTTTACAGATGTTATACAAAATTCCACAGAGCGAAAATACAAAAATATCAGTGCTTACTGAGAGTCGTAATGTAGAAACATAACCTTTGTCTCTGCTTTTGTTCAAGCACGGTGTGGCATTTTGTTGTTTCTGTCAGTGCACTGATGTGTCCCACTTTTATTTTAGGAACCAGTGCATTCTGGGTACAGTAGTTCAGTGCTTTCTTGTGTCGACTTGTTTTTCTTCACCTGTCCCTTTGTGCAGCATCAAGTGGTGCATCAGAGAGACTTTGATGTTTCAGGCCTCCTTTGAGCCAAATGCAAATTTCTACACTGCCATAGGCCAGGAGCTTGCACAAGCTGACAGCTTGCCAGACACCTCCACAAGATTTTTTTTTCCTGTGCAGAAAAATTGTCAGAGGTTTTTTTTTTTTTTTAAATCTGTCATACTGACTTTATAATTATGTTTGATGATTTAAAGTATGATCCCAGATTGGAGTAGAAGGTGCTAATTTAGTCTTCAAACTACAATTTGTTTTTCCCCACAAAAAGATGTCATTACCTTTCCCTTCCAAGAACCTTTGACAAATGTGTGTAACATCCTGCATTACCAAGCATGTACAGATGTCCTTGGTTTGGGTTGTTGTAAATCATATCTAGAGCAAAACGGATATTTAAGGCCGGATATTTAAGGCCGATATTGATATCAGTATTGGGTGATTCCAACACATTGGGCCATATTTTATTCTTTAAAACATAAACAGATTTTTGTAACATTTGTTATGTGTAGTTATTTATTTACTTGTTTACACTCTGCTTGACTCTGCTCAGCTGGTTGTTGTGTTTATACAGTAGCATACCAGGCAAGTTGCAGAGTACCCCCTGGTGGACAAACTCTGCAACGTCAGCACTAATAACGTGGTTGAATGGTGTTTCTACCAACTCATCTTTACTTTTTAAATTTTCATTTATCAGTCATTTTAAATGCTGATAACAATAGATCGACACTTAGTCTTTTATCATATTCAAGACATATTTGTCTCCAAACCGA
Organism: Neolamprologus brichardi; assembly: GCF_056152115.1. Lineage (NCBI taxonomy): Eukaryota > Metazoa > Chordata > Actinopteri > Cichliformes > Cichlidae > Neolamprologus > Neolamprologus brichardi. Next base: position 9,988,069 of record NC_142107.1, read on the forward strand.
CATGTCTCCAAATAAGTATGAAATGTATGAGTCAAAAAGAGTCCAATTCTGGTGGTGTAACTTTGTGGCCATCTTTCCTGTAGCCAGTGAAAATTGATAGAAAATAGACTAAAGAAACTGAAGTTAGGAATATAAGATGGTTGTAAGATAAAATGTTCTAAGGCTGTTATGGAAATAGGGGAAACTGGCTTGTGAAAAGACAGAGTACTGACAATGGAAGACAAATGAGTAGTTGTGGTAATCCAGAGGGTTGGGGCGAATTTGTACTGCCAACCTGTCAAAGAACTGGGTCCTCCAGCTAGAGCCATGTTTACAGGCTGAAAGAAAATACTCCATGCCAAACCTCCATGTCTGTCTGGCTTATGTCCCTGGTGCCTATCCTTCCTATTCCCTGTCAAGATCCCGGTTACAGTGTGTATACAGAGCTATAATGTTTATGTAATGCTAAATAGATTTGTCAAATGGAGGTTTGAAAGTTTGAGAGAGGAGGTAAAAGCCTCTGATATGCAAAGAAAGAATTGATTTCTCCTTCACATCCTATCTGACAGCTCTGTTTCGACTCCCTCCCTTTGATGTTGTTGATAGTCTCACATTTCAGAATGGTTTCAGAATTGCAAGAATGATACTGATTACCTTTGATAATGTACAAACCTCAGTCCTGTTGAGAGCTGTTTTATGAAGGCATGAGTTTCACTACATGTCAACACATGTGCTACAGGATACTGTATATAGGACAGGCATTCAGCAACCACAGGGAATCTGAATATGTCCTCATCTGCGTGAACTGAATCAAATTTGACAAGCTTTGGCTCTTAGCGTTAGTAAAGCCAACATGGTTGGCTCGGAAGCCTCATAGCTGCAACACCCAAGAGGCTGTTTGGTTTTTATCATCCAAAGGCTGTTTTATAACCACAGGTTCATTGTAGGCCATCATCATCATCATAGCTGCTGTACGCCTACTGTTATGTTATAACTTATATTTTTCTATGGATCCTCTCTGCAGATGGAGAATTCTATTAGGGCTAAATCCATTTAATGTCCTCTAAAGAAAAAAAACTTCTTGCTGTTCTTGTTATTGATTTGACTGCAAAAGATGAATAATTTTACTATTGATTTACATGTATTCTTGTAAAGTGCTGAAGGGTATTGTTCAAAAACAGATGGCTTGTCATTGTTGTGGGAGGTTTAATGCTGGGCACTGCCTACAAATAGTTCCCTTATACAAACCCAACTATTAATAGCTATTATAGCTATTTTCTGTAATTTAAACCAAAAAGAGACAACAATTATGTTCATTGACTCAGATAATGAGCATCTTTATACCAACTGACAGTTCAGTAGCAAGGACTCCGACCACAGATGTGGATGACAAAAGTTTAATAATGATTGCAAAGAGCTAGGCCTGAAGCTGATGTTTGGGAAAGGCTTCATTGAGGATCTGGCCCAGGTCCTGATACATTTGAGAGAGTCTGACAATCTGATAACAAGGAGAGGAAGAGGGGACCATGCAAACAACAAGAAAAGGGGTGTGTGGTGTAAATGCAAGTAGGACTTTGCAGACGTATACCTAGAAGGGGGGGGGGGGTTGGGGGTGCAGTCCAGCTCCTGAAAAGGTAAAGTATTTTCAACAAATGCAGGTTAATAGATTTGTTTATGCTTGCAAGCATGAACTCAAAGTGCACACCTGTAACTATAAGCATAACACAAAAAAAACATCTGTAATTCAACACCATGACTTAACTGAAGCCTTTTCCACAATTTTGGTGGAAAAGGCAAAAACTATTTCTGAGATCTTATCAAATTTTCTTGGTCTTGGGTTGTTCCTTTGTAAACATAGCCACTGTGGGCTCGAGAATACTGGGCTCTAATAAGATGGACAGATATTGAGAGGTGCCATCTGAGCTCAAGGTTGTATGAACAAACACAAATCAGGCATGTTACTACAGACAGATGTTCAGATAGCTGTAGCGCGCACACACGCACGTACGCAGACACAGACAAGCTGCAAAGAGAAGGACTCTGTGGGGGTTATAGAGTTCGTGCTCCTGCCATCAGGGACGGCTGGTACTGGAAAATCCGCGAGCAGTGAGCCAAGCTGCAGCTGTAGCCACTCACTCAGAGCTGTGGGTATATTACAGAGAAGGTGATGACTGCAAGGCCACACTCTGCCTGCACACACAAAAGAAAACTAGCTCATTCACTTCCTACCACTCACCATTTAGCACTCCCCTAATGATTTTCACTGTGACAAGTCAAAAAGCCTTGAAGCGCAAAGAGAGACTTTAAATGTGATGAAACGTCAAATCTTTTCACATTAACACCCCTGTCGTCTCGTCCGTGATGAAGTTTTCTATGATGATTCTGACCTCAATCTTGCATATTATGAAAAGCTTCAGCTGAGTTGTCAAATCTATCTTTTCACTTGCTGATAGGTTATGTAAACTTTAGCTGCATGATTTAGTGGCTTCATCAGCCCTTTCATATGAAGGGCACTTGGCGGGGAGGGATTCATCAGGTTTTCAGCTGCCCCTGCAGCACTGTCTTAGGTGCCAGGGGACAGAGCAGCACCTTGGGATGCCAAGTAATTTGTCTGACTGGGATGCTGCAATCAATGAGAAACTGAAAAGAGCTACTGTGGTTAGATTATAAGGGAACAGAAATAGAGGAGGCTATAAATTTCAAGTGAAGTGTGACGTACGCCCACTATGTAGTTTGTTTTGGAGGTTTCTTTCTTTGCTAAGTGTGTGTATGTGTCTGTGATTGGATTGTTTTTAATGTAAGAGTTTATAATTCATTCATTGTGCATATATAGAATATTGAACTAACTGATATTCAAACCGTGTGTGTGTGTGTGTGTGTGTGTGTGTGTGTGTGTGTGTGTGTGTGTGTGTGTGTGTGTGTGTGCGTGTGTGTGTGTGTGTGTGTGTGTGTGTGTGCCAGAAGAAACACTATGACAAATAATGTAAGATTTATGTGGAAAACCTGATTGCATTGTGTCCAGCCAAAGAAACGGTTATATGTTGTGCAATGTTTCCGATGAAACCCCCTCAGTTGTGTTGACATTCATGTTGACGCCATTGCTTTTTTTGTAATGTTGTGAAATTGGTTAGTTTTTTTAAGACACATTGGAGTGCTATTAGTGTAGATTAGTTTTTAAAGTGAAAAATCAAAAGCACTGAATCTCATTGTTCTGGTTTATTGTGCAAGTATTAGGCAAGAACTAGCTTCTGAAACAGATTGAAAAAACAGTAGTAACTATTTTAACACTTAGGGTCTGCTGTAGTGAGATTTAACGATGCATGTTACCCAATTTGTGTATGATCAAAGTTCCATTTAATTTAGCAATAAATCAGCTTGCCTCTTGCTGATTTGTATAATTGGCCACAAAGAGGCACAACACAACACAACATAATAAAATACAACAATCACAGTGTTGCCCTCTGGCACATTTGCATAATCACAAAACCACTTAGCTCTTCACTAATCAAAAGCACAAGTAACTGATCAACTTTCTCCCACTTCAAGCACTAAATTGGAAGGAAAATGCAAAGCTCCACCTAGTGGTTGGAGGTATTATCAGCGGTATCACTCCAGCTGCAAGCAGCCATCTACTGTAGAAGTGGCACTAAGTGTGGTCTTGTGCTGCTGTAGCAAAACTCCATCAAGGTTCATTTAGAGATGCTCTTCTGCATACCCTGGTTATAATGAGTGGGTATTTGACCTCTGACATTAACAAGGCATTTTCACCAGAGAACCGCTGCTCACTGGATATATTTCTATACCACCCTGACCATTCTCTGTAAACCCTAGAGATGGTTGTTTGGGAAAGACTCAAACTCACCTGGCACCACCAACCATGTCAAAGTCACTTAAATCATCTTTTATCTAACTTTAAATATCAGCCGGCTATTTTAACCATGTCTACATGGCTAAATAAATTTAGCTGCTGCCATGTAATTGGCCTATTAGACATTTGTATTACTAACAATCAGTTGAAAAGGTGTACCTAACAAAGTGGCCATTGAGTGTATATATGGACATTTAGGAAATAATGGCATAGGACATTGAAAAAGATTCCAGGTTTTGCACAACAAGCAACGGTACTTGGAATAAAATGTACTTTTTAAGTGACTGTTGTCTAAATGTATAGCAGTACCACTGAAGTAGTAAATGTACTTGTAATTTCTTCTCCTGTTATAAAACTTTACATTATTCTGTGTCATAAGCTGGGGAACTCAAACACAGAGAAATATATTGTACTCTGCAAACGACATCTGCTATCAAACGTTATCTGGAGGGTTCTAACTGTCTTTTATGTTTCATTGTCTACACACACACAGATATACACGCTCAGTATTACCGTGTCAGGCATTCACAACATCTGTTTTTCATGCAGCTTTGTACTCGCAGCCAGGCAGCCTGCAAGGGCCTGAACCCAGCGGCTCTTCTTCAGGCTCTGAGCATGTCTGACTCCTTCTGTAGGTCTTTAAGATTAATTTGTTCTTTAAGCCGTTTTAATGTGGCTCAGGATTGCTTATATTACAGAGGCTTTTTCTGCTTTACCTTTCTCTATACACCTCTTTTATCCCCTATCCGCCCTTTCTTCATTAGATGTTGTATCAAAAACTTTGTGTAGTCAAGCTTCGGGCTGATACTATCATAAAAGTTAATACTAAACACGGATTTCTATCTCATACATACATTTCCAGTATTTTTCTTTTGCCCTCAGATGTGCTCTGATTCATATTTTTCTTTTCTATGAAAGCAAAACCCCTTAAAGAAATTCTCAGTTTCTCAGCTACGCACTGTGTTGAAGCAGAAAATGTGGGTTATTTATATTTAGACGTTCAAATTCAAAGTCTCTCTCTCGATGTGTGACTGTGTGCTGTGTAATCAGTGTGTGGGCTCTTTGATAGGTTGACCTTTTGTAGGCTGTGAGATGAGCTGGTTAATTAGTGCTGTATTTTAACAGCTGTACAGCCACCTGCCTTCAGTAATTTATCACATTTTCCTAGTCATCAGCACACACTATAAGTGCTGTTTGAGTTGGGAATGTAAGATAGCTTAGTGAGGTCTTAGCAGAACATTTACTGTGAAATGATTTGATTGAAGTGTCAATCATTTCTGTGTGTTCTGTTTATTATCTAACTATGTCCCACCAATAAAGGAAGTGTTTGGGTGCCACAGCACTTGCGGCTTTTCTGCATAATTACCACTGAGTCACTTAGTCTTCCATTTGTTTGCTGGACGTCCTCAAAAGGATCCACTTCTTTTCATGTCCCTCGTTTCTTCTCGTGTCTCGCTTACTTCTGGGTTCTGTCTCACTCCGGTGTCTATTCTCGATTCGAGAGGTCCGCAGTGTAGCAGCTGGCGCCAAGCGGGCCTGCATGTCGTCTCAAATCTCAAGTAACTTATTTATTTATTTATTTGTTTTGACAGGCACACTCTTGTAGGCTCCCAACACAGATACTAAAATGCAGAGGACCGTCTTATTTTAGACTCCCCAGTATTAAACTCCCTCCCCTTCACGTCCTCCCTGCTCACGCACACACACTTCACATAAAGACTTCTCTCATGAATGTTTTACTAGGTCAACTCCTGAGGAAGTCTTGTTTTCATCACCATCTCTCCCTCCCTCCCTGTCCATCCCTCTCTCTGTCTCCACCTTCCATCCGCGCTCCTTTTTGGACTTGTTTGTTTGATTCGCCGAGGCAGTACTAATCCTCGGCTTGTCACTCGCCTCTGTTTAGAGCCTCGCTGCTCTGTATTTTTAGGTTCTCTCCATTTTCTCTCTCCCTCTCTCTGTTTAACAAGTGTTTAGGCACTCACAGCGTAATGAGGCAGAGCTGCGAGTAGCCTAATCGTAATGCGATTACAGGCCAGCCGAGTTGCAGGAGATGACTGATGTTTGATTGCTTAAATGGTCATGTGTTGTTGTTGTTTTTAACCACATTGCTGGCACATTCTCAGCTGTCAGCAGTTAACTCAGTGACTACAATGCATTACCATCATCCAAAGCCACGCTGTGAACACATTTACTCACTGTTACACTTCCTCATGAGACAGATCCTCATTTTTGACAAATAGGTTTTAAATTTAATGTGTAGATTTTTTTTTAAAAAGAAAGTAAATATTTGAATTTCAGACCTACTACAAGTACTTCTGCATCCTTGCCTCTAGGTTCAGCCAGTGTATGTGCTATACCACATACAAGCATATCATATTTTTGTAATTATGTATTCTTGTTGTGGCTCCTGACATTGCCACTGCTGTGCATGGCAATGTTGATCATGTGTGCTAACATATCATTATAGTCCAAAATACTAGATGGGGGGAATTCCTAAGCTTCCCGCTAGGAATGTCGCTGCCGCATTTGTCTGGCACGCTGGAAATTCATTTCCCTTCAGGAGGTGATTTCTAGACATTCCAAATAAACATTTCTTCGTGAAGCAAGAAAAGCAGGCCAGGTGCTGAGTTCCTGTTGGGGTGCTTATTGTGCTATGAGCAGGAATAGCTGTTGAAATTACACAAAATTGCATTGTTTATCTTAATGAGTATGCAGGAGCATGGTGTTTGATTGAGGGAGCTTTGCAAGAGCTGATTGTCACCTAAATGCTTTGGTGACTCCACAATCTGTGACTAAGACCCAGCATTTATCTTAACACAAAAGATAACCACTCACTGTGTGACATAAAATCTTCCAAGCCTTAACATTTTTAATCTCTGGTTTTGCTCTAATGGGAGTAATTGTTCAGGCTTAGATAGAAAGAGGACTATTCTTCTTCTGTTGTTTTCTTTTTTTTTTGTTACAGCTGTTGGTGAATGACACAGAACACTTGTTTCATTCTTACTTTGTCACTAACTCAACTGTTGCCCTTTAACAATGGGACCACATGCATCGCACCACCCCTTACAACCGAGCACCGTGATTAGATAACGACCTTTCCCAGATAGATCTATCACAGTCCAGCTGAATGCCTCTCCGAACTGAATGAATGAAACAGTTCTTCAACAGAAACAGAGAGAAAGCACTGTAGCTCTGTAACTTGGGCCTTTTGTAGTAGCACACACAGAGGTAATGCATCCATAGTGGGTAAGGCCTGTGCTTGTCTGGGTCTCTGCCATCCAAGGTGGCAAATAGACCATGTGTGACTCCTCTGTTCTACTGACAGAGGTCAGGAGAAGAGGAGGAGAACGCAATCATTGTTTATCAATTATACTAGAGGAGGGAAAGAGGGTTCTCCCTGCCTTTGCCCATTGTCAGAGCAGGAAGTGGGAGGGGCTGAAGCCAGGTCTGGTTTCACCAAGAGGCAGGAATTTGATCCAGGGGTTTCCTGGGCTTCTTCCTCCCTTCTCACCCTCTTACCTTCCTTTTTGCAGCTCTGGCAGCGGTGATGCAAACAGAGGAGTCTCTGTGCTAAAGGTGTAGGGAGACTGAGGCAGTGCTGCTGCTGCTGCTGCTGCTAGAAAGATTATTCACACAATGACTGCAACCTTAGATATCTGAGATCAGTCACTCTGATGTTTGTGTATGCGTAAAACTTTTTTTTATTTTACTTTTGAGAAAATAACATTCACATCTGTTTAATCTCCTCATGTTATACAACGTTTTGGGGAACAGAGCATCAGTAAATATAGACAGAGACTGGATGTATCCACAAACGGGGGCAGACTTACAATTTCACATGACAGCTGACCTCCAAGTGGACCCATCAGCTAGTGGTGCTTTGAGCCATGTCAGCATCCTAACAAGCTCATATTGACATCATAAGATACTGACATAAGCTGCTGATAATTGGCAAGTATGGCATGGAGCTTGAATAAAGACACTATGTAACCAGCACAAAACAAAACAATACAGCAGTGGCTGATGAAGGTCATATTTTGCCTTATAATGGCGCTAAAGGAAACTGAGTCCACCCGGAGGATGTAGTAATAGTCTTCACTATGAATTCTGTGGAATTATGTGGACATTCCGCTTATAATGGATGTAGTTGAGGAAGAATCCAGGGATAAAGTGATTAGGATTCCTCCTTTAGGCACCTTCTGCTGGGTTTCCCTATTATCCTTCATGGAATAGTATTGAGTAGTTCTTAAATAACAAAAATGTAAAAAAGAAAAAGAAAAGAAAAGAAGAAAAATCCTGATTATGGAGGAGTTGATTGACTTTGCTGTCTGTCTGGCCATAAATTTTGTAATTTATTCTCTGCAATCTGTGCAAAAGTATTTTTTCAGCCTGCGAGAGAAGTAAAGCAGGGTTCTTTATTGAACTTAGTAAAGGCTGTGTTTTGGGGTTTGGTGCTTGGTGGTTGTGTTATCAAGTTAGTAAGAAAAATGTATTTATATAGGATTTTTCATGGATGAAAATCACAACGTGCTTCACAATAAAATTAAGAAATAAAGATATAACATATCCTAACAATTTAAAGCACCAGAATACAACATAAAACAACAAATGAAAAGCTTTTCTGTATAGAACATTTCTTCAGATGCTTTTTATAAGAGTCAGTGGAGTCTTTAAAGCGTAAAGCCCAATCCCCATGAGTTTTGAACTGAGTGTATAAAGCCAGCACCAACTTTTGATCTGTTCTGATCTTTTGTACCTTCTTCTAAGCTATATAGACAAGAAAGACCAATTAATGCTCAGAGAACACATCATTATCACTCGATGTTGCATTTGAACACAACTTGCAATATGATGCATGAGCAGTAATAAATAAAAAAGAAAGTTTTAGAATATCTTGCTGTAATTCTTTCATTTTTATGTTTGACCAAGTCCTCCACTTCTTTTTTTTTCTCATTTTTATTAGTCTCATAAACCCATCGATGTCTCATTGGTGCACTTAAATATTTTGTTGTGTATCCTTTGAGCAATGTTTTCACTAGAAACTGAATATACAGGGGTTTACCTGAAACGTGTCCTTGGTTTTAGTGTGACATCTCCGCCTCACTCCTTTCACATATAAATTAACTCTTTTTATCCTCAAGTGTTTTGGATTTGGGTCATCCCACTTAGCTCGTACACAAGGATAAAATGCAGCCCTTGGAACTGTTTTTCCAGTCCTTTCCCCACTTCCTCTTTTGCCGCTGTCACCCACTCATGACCACAATGACATCTCTCAGCCACCACTTAGCCTCTGATAGATGGTTTCTATTTAGGAAACGACATCTGACCACAAACCACTAAGCACAACAAGACTGTTGACAGGTCTAAATAGAAAAGTTCAGCTGTGGGAAAAACAAAGCACGCACACTGTTGGCTCGAATCGGGGGCCTCGCCCACAAAATAGCTTTCCGGATAGACTTTTTTGATTGCTTTTTTCGGCGTAGGTATCAAAGTTTTTAGCTTTATGTAGTTAGGTTTCACTCTATGGTGGAGAAAGCACTGAAAATGACTGATAGGACCCTTAAAAACTGAGCTGTTTGTGATGGATGAACTGTTGGGGCTTGTAACTTTTAGCTCTGAACAGAACAGGTTGTTGGGAATCCCCCAAAGCTTCTCGAGTAATTAACAGTCACATTCATTGGGGAACTGAAAAAAACACAAAAAAACATGGAAAAAAACCATGGGACTACTTAATCAAATCACATCACGGTCATCCATCACTAACAAACCTCACATTGGACTAATTAGGAGAAATAGTACCAAATCCTTCAAGCTATTATAGACCAAAGTCTTCAGAGATGATCAAAAATAAACCGATGCCAAGTTTCTCTGTGGGTCTGCTGCTGTGTGCATGCATGTTTGTGGCTGTTTTAGTGTGTGTATATATGTTATCATCCAACAATCTTTGTGGTGTGTTCACATTCAGTTTAAGTAAACACAGATGGGAAAGGGAGTGACTGGCCGGCAGCCACAGTGTCCTTCAGGATAAAATCAGAAGACGGAGGATGAAGAGAAAAAGAAGAGGATGATGGAGATGTGTTTGTGGATACATGGATATTTGGGTAATAGCTAGAGCACCTTAGAGGATAATTACATTTTATTTCAAACCCAAGTGTATTTCCCACCACCAGCATGTGGCTATTGAGCCAGCATAGCTAGTGTGTTCAAATTTAGCGAGACCCACAGAGCCATAATATCTTGTGGGTTATGCCAAGTTGGAGTAAACTCATTACCCTTTAAGGTCATCAATTTTGCACTTTGACTGATAACCAGTAGAGAGGAAGATCATTTTGGGGCAGTTGAAGGAAGATCTGCAACTGCAGCAGGTGATATCAAATATAATTTTATACAAAGAGTGAGTATGAGTGTGTATTCTTATCTTTGGGTCAAGATAATGAGATTGTTTTGGATGGGACATCTCTAGATATTCACCCCTACAGATGATAAGATAGTGGACATCCAAAATGCTTAGACAATCCAATTAACTTCTCTTGGCCAAGCCACACAGGCATGTCCTAGATGAGCGAGTGCGTGCGTGGATGTGTGTTTGTGTGTATGTTGTTGAGGGGGTTGTACAAATGTGATGGGGTTGTGTGGCTTGAAAATTAATGCTTCCCAAGATTTAACATAATTTTCTCTAATTGACATTTGCTGTTGAGCAACTACTTAGCAATAATCAAATAAATTCTTAATGGTTTGTACCGCAGGCTACTCAGGAGGATGGACCAGCTTGCCTCTAAGTGGATGATTTATATGGTTTTGGAACGTATTCCTTCCACTGCACTTTTTCTGACTCCGTCACATGCCAATTTGCAGTCAGGGACTCTGCCTTGAATTTTCTCCGTTTCTGTTCTGTCAGAGACGTTTTCTTTCCCCTTAAATAACCTCAATTTGTTTTTATGAATGCTGACATGCAGTCATCAAGACCTTTCCAGTAAGACGCAGCATCGGGCAAAGTAAATAGGAGATAATTCACATGGTGAATTGTTGCTGCTCCCTGTATCTTTCTCAGTCTTTCTTTTTGCTAACTCTGCAGTTTCTGCACCTTACTGACACTCTCAGACTTCAGAGCTCCAGCTCGTATGTCATGCTGAATACTGAGGCTTGTTACTCACTCGCTGTGAGATGAAGACTTGGTAATACCCATTGATTTTTTTTTTCTTTTTTAGTTGCCAGCATAAACAAAATCTTGCGCACACATGCATACAAGCAAAGCTCATAAAATCTTCATCGATCCCACCAGGCTATCCAGTTTGTTTTGATTATAGAAGTAATGTTGGACTTTGCTGTTAGCTGACCTTTTTTTTTCTTTAGTAAGACCAGAGTGTCAAGACTTTACCACATCACAGAGTTGTTTGAAGCTTCAGTCCCTCCCTATTCTCATCGCCTCTTTCTTCACAATTTCTGAAGCTCTGAGGGATAGAGACAACTGGTAGAGGCTTGAGTGGGAATTTTCTGCTGGAAGACTGTGAAGGGTCTGTAAGAATGCTCTTTGTGACTTTTTAGAGTGTGGGTGTGCGTGATATTTGCAGTGGTGTGAAGGGACTGTTTTTACTGTTCCTAGTCAGTCTTTACATAAATCATGTCATGGTGGATACACATGCAGTTAGGTATAGCTGTCAGCGTCTTGAAAATGCTTTTGAAACAGGTGGTTTTGGAGCTGCCGTTCAATATTCAGCAAGCCTATTTATGTAAAAAACATACAGATGAAGGTGAAAAGCAGACTGTCAGTATGCAATATCAAAATACTCTGGCATATTTTGAAGCTTATTGTTCTAAACCTTCCCACGCTCATGCTTTTGACATCTAATCACTGTTGACCCAAGAATACCCTTGGTGTTTGTGTATGTTCTGCATAATTCATACTTCATATTCTGTGCAAAGCCTGTCATAAATTGCACACCCCGTGAAGGATTGCCTCAGACTTGTGCTATTGAAAAGAGCTAATCCACCGTGGATGGATATGTAAATATAGCGAAGTGTGGCCCTGTGCTGCTGGAACACTGCTGATTGTTGAGAATTGTTGTGGGTGATGGTGTGGGAGAGAGAGGAAGAGAGGGACAAAACGAAATGTAACTATAAGCATAAAGACCTGTCCTTTGAGTAAATAATCCACATAGCTAATACGCAGCCAACATACATAGTGTACATGAACAAAAACAGTCTTACTCCAGTATATGAATCTACAGTAAGAGCAGAGTAAATGTCATGTTACGCCATTAGATTTTCTCTTTATAATCTTTATATTGTTTTTAAAGACGTATGCACAGATGATAGTTGTATTTAGGTAGTTTTTGGTCCTTTTAGTCAGTTATTCCATTAAAACAACTATGAAAATAAACTTCCAAGAAATGAGGGGAAGGGTGTCTCAACCATAACAAAACTTGGACATGGTTACAGGATGCAAACATTACAACTGTTGAGCAAATTCTGAATACAATTTGAATGTGACAACTGATCAGATCCGGGTATTTTATAAAGCACGTTTCATACACAAATTCCCTCTGTGGGCAATAAAGTCTGTGTTGCCCTTTATTCAGTGTCTCACCTAGATTTTAAAGTCGTTTCCCTCAGCTTTTGGCCTTTTCAGTCCAAACTACACCTCATGTAAACAATACAAGTTGTCTGTTACAAGCTATGTTTATATTGATAAAACTGCCTTTCTTGTGGGATTTGTGGGTTGTTTACTGTCAGTCATCATCGACCAGTTGTGTGTTGTGCACTGTTTGTACTATTGCAAGCTTAATGCTCATTCCTGACAGCAAAAGGTTTGAAGAAATGATCTTTATCTGTCTTTTAGGTTACAGCTTCTCTTTGATTTTCTTTCAGATACCACTGACTGTCACTAGAACTTTCTTTTTTGACACCAAAATTCTGAAAATGCAACAGTACTTGTTTTTAATAGGTCAGCAGCATATATACAGAGGCTGCAATTCTTCTTCTGGTGACTAATTTGACAGTCATGCAAACTAGAGAAAAAAATGACTTGACTAATCAACTCTCAGAACACATATAAAGCACGCGCATTTACTTTAAATGGATTAAAAAAAAACACAACCAAATGTTAGCTAAAGAAATTGGAGCTATATGAAACTGATTAGGTTTCTAGTAAATTCAATCATGTTTTAAATGTTACTGAAGTATACACAGCGTAAAGTAGGGGTGGGTTTTGATTATCGATTTATCGATTAAAATCAATTCTAGCTTGGATAACGTGATATCGATTCATTAAAATCCTGAATCGATTTTTTTAATATAAATTTATTTTGCCCAAACACCAGAATCTCAGGTTAAACCTCACAAAATTTCTACAACCACCAAACAGCTAAAACATTAAATGAGAGCAGGTACACGGATTCTGCACAAAGACGTAAACACAAAGCATGGACCCGCTGACAGATCAGAATCAGTGAGATGTCGCCTTTCTCACCCGACGGCACGGACATGGTCGGGGCTGAAAGTCGACAGATTCTGATGTTTCAGGTGGATTTGTGTTTACGTGTGGTTGTGGTTACGTTTGTGTTTACGCCCTTTTTGTGCTGATTCTAAAGCTGCAGGTTTTATCTCTCCAAACTATTTGACTGAAGCAGCAGCAAAAGAAGATCTAAACTACGCTTCACATAAACATCGTCATGAATTCCTTACTTTTGCTGTTTTGATAAAAATCACACTTCATGCACAGCTCTCTCTCTCTCTCTCTCTCTCTCTCTCTCTCTCTCTCTCTGTACTTCAAGAACAGTTTCCCGTCTAAAAATCAGTTTTCTTCCTTATTCGCTTGCTTGTTACACACAAGTCTACAGTTGTTTACAGCTCTATCGGCCGCTGTTTTTTTCCTTTTACTTACTCCCGAAAAGAAAGCCTCATTTCTGTTGTTCAATAGGCTACTGAACAAATTTAAACTTTTTAAAATTATGCAGAATTGCAAAACGCTAGCTAAAGCTAGCAGCAGTAGTCCACAGGCCGGTACAGAACATGGTCACGCATCTGCTTGGTTACATTCCAATTTATTCTAACAAAGCAGACATACAGGTGGTAATTCTTTAAAGAATTGTAGAACAGCGCTGGTTAACACAGCTGTCATCTGTTTGCTTTTTTTCCTGAGTTATAACTTCCATTCACAGACAGTGCGTAAGAGAGGGTTGGTGTAACACCTTTAAACTGGTAACTGCCATCGTATATTACTAAAATAGCATTGTTCAACTGGGTATTTCTGGTGCTAGCTCGCAAAGGAGCAACGTTTAAAAATGTAGTCAAACAAACACATATATCTCTAGTCTATGCTTGCATAATGAAGAAAAAAAAAGAAAGTACTTTCATATAAATATTAATGCTGATGTAATGCAAATATCATTATACCTTGAAGTAACATTAGTCGGCTACTCAGTAACCACTCTAAGGTTTAGATCTGTTTTTCCTGTCAACAAAATATAACATTTAACATTTTTGTACTATTTTTGTTTTGTACTGTAATTTTGCTGGTAATCGTAATGACTACTCAATTTCTAGTACTGTGACATCTGTTGTTCTCATCTGAAACAGGAGAACAAACAGGCCATGGTATTTCAATGATAATAAAGCCTTTTTGTATGACAGTGACGGTTTTAATTTGCACATGGAGGTATCTTCAGGCCTGGATTTATGTTTTAAAAAGACACCACATATCTCTCGCTGTGTTCACCTCCTAATTATAGGTCATGATGCCGTGCATCATGCCTACAACACAACATGCAAATTTTACGTAAATCTGATGATGTCACCTGCCTTTTCTTTCTTTTTTTTTCAAAGCAAAAGTTCGAAATTCATTATCTCCACAATGAAAAGTAAAAACATTAACAGTTTTGAAAAGGTCAAATTTCCATAAATGATATATTTGAATTTACTCTGGTTCAGTTTTTGGGATAAATCTGTTAATGTACAAAAGCTTCTGTGGGGCTTGAAGTATGACTTCAATAGTCTTTTTGTAAGTCTGAAATGGTTCATGTTCCTGTAGAAACTGGTATATTTGGTTATAAGTTCAACTTTAAAGTTTTAGAAGGGGCACTAATGAGCCGTTTTGCTACATTTAACTAATACCCATGAAGCATTTCTGACATGTAAGCAGACAAACACATTCATACATATTTCAATCAGTTTATTCAAGCGTAGAAGAAAAGAAGGAATCCTTCAGATACTACCAAAGATACAAAGGGAAAATGGCATGTGTTCAAATACATGTCTTTGACTAGATACTAAGAAATCTCTAAAAAGCTGTAAAAATCTGTTAAGCAAAAATTGGTGTTTAATATTCATCATGTAAAGTGATATAACGAAAGAAAAAGGTGCCAATTATTGCTTTATAATTATAATTTATAATTAAAAGAATATTTTCTGAGTGACAAAAATATTCTTTTATCTCCGATATCTGTCACTGAAAAAACAAAAACTAAATCTTCTTGATGTTGAGCTGTGTTAATATTAAAAAAAAAACTGTACATAAATTATTCTGAGCGAATGAAATGCAACTGAAGCATTTGAGTCATCAAACATTTATTCCACTGATATCACGAAGCTGCTATTTGGTGGTGTTTCTTATTGAAAAGCACCAGTGAATATACTTATCCATTAACAAGTACAACAGTTTCATTTTGACACAGAGAAGCGTTCCCTTAAAACGGATTTATGAAAACCAAAATAACAAAGTGATACTAATAAGATTTACTTTTTTTCCATATATGTTCCAAGTCTGCTTACAACTCAGGGGAGCCCGTTAAGATGATAGTAGGGAAGAGATCCCAAAATGCTCAGATTTAATTCTGCAGCTTTGCGTCGGTTCTTTGGTGATTTCAGCTCTTTAAACACTTGAAGCTCTATGAAGCAGTAAGCTCAGGGGAACAAGGCTGAATGTGTCGTGCCAGTCAATTAAGGTTGGCAGTTAAAAAAATAACTCATGCCCAATTCAAAAATAGCTCTAAAAGTAATGTGGAGCAGAGTAGACGCTGAGACTCAGAGACTAAGAACATGAGGAAAGCCTCGTTATCCTCTATAGGCCATTTTCCACCCCAGACACTATTTGGCTGTTTCACAATAATCCAAACCTCTGTCTTGGTATGAATTTTTTTAGGACCTTTTTCAACACTACAAACTTTAGAAGTAGTTTTGGTACCCCTATCGTACCCACTGGACCTTAGTACAGCAACAAAGTTTTTTTCTGATCCAGTTTCTGTTACCAAGGTGTTTTTTAACCACACACGGTTGTTATCCGTGAGCTGAACCCCTGACCTGGAGTTTCAGGGATCATTTTTAGTATGGCCTCTCCCCCCGGATCTGTCCAACATGGGTGACCCTACCAGGAGCACTAGGCTCCCACCAGTATAGCGCTCAGGTTCATCAAGGCATACGTGCCCTCTAACCAGCCCAAGGTTGCGATACTCTAGAGAAAGCAGCCCTAGAGGAAAATAAACCCTAGAAAATGTTAAAGGATGTAAGATTACTGATTGGTTAAACTTTGAGAAAGGCCATCTTTGTGGCAAAGAGCAGCAGGCTGGTCTCTCAAACATCACCATCAACACAGAAAGTCTACTATAGACTAACAAAACAAAGTCTACTGCAGCAACCTTTTTGAACATTGTTATTGGTGTCCTTGTTGACTTTTGGGGAAAAAAGTTTGTGTTCAAGACTTGTTTCATATTGTCCTTTTATTGATTTGAAAGGGGAAAAAAAGAAATAAAATATTGTACTTGATAGAAAAAGAAGCAAGCAAGGTGCAGTTTTTTGACAGTTTTACATATTACATATTAAAACACTTACATAAATAAGCATAAATGGCTAAGAAATGTTGCTTGTATTTAAGAAAAATAGGATCTGGTAATACAAGCATGTGGAGAAAACAATGTGTGGCTTTTTCCAACCATTTAGCTGCCAGATTCGCTGTCAAGCAAATATGATTGTATCACAAAAAACAGACATGCCTTTAACTTGTTCATAGTAATAACCTGATTGGTATTTGTTGTTGTGCCTGACTTATATATGGAAACAGTGTCAACATCTGCCCATCTGCAGTTCAGTTTTTGATGTGATGCTACATCCCAATTGGGATTAGAGTGCAAGACCAGCTGAAGAATATCAACCAAACTGACTTCACATTGCTTCCAATACTCACAAACTTACTACAAATCAACCAGTTAGAAAGCATTGTGTGTTTTTACAAGAAATGCACAAACCAAACGCTGGTAGAGAAAGGGAGAAAAAATAAGGAAGTTGGAAAGCTGACTTTTTCAAATGTAACAGCATTGCAGATCAGACATGTCCTCTCTGTGCAATCTATGCCACTTACATCGATTAAGATGAAGATTTCATTCCATCTACCTGGTGCATTAAAACATAACAGTGATTTTGTACAATTATTATTGGATTCGAATTTAGCTCCCTACGAATATGAACACTTGAAATTCACTTTAATTTTTTTTTTAAATAGCACTAAATCACAAGAAAAGTCCTTTTGATGCGCTTCATATTGTAACGTAAAGACCCTGCAATAATACAGAAAACACCAATAATCAGATAACCCCCTTCAAGAAAACACTTGGCGAGAGTGAGAAAGAAAAACTCCCTTTAACAGGAAAAAACCTCCAGCAGGGAGGCTGATGGGATTTCCGGCTCTTTTGGCTCGGCTCACTAAAAAGAGCCGGCTCTTTCGGCTCCAAACCGGCTCTTCAGGTTGTTTTGTTGCTTTAATTAATTTATTATTAACCATAATATAAAATTATGCACAAAAGGAATTACTAATGTAAAAAAAAAGTGGTTTTATTTATATATGTTTATATATAAATATATGCATTGGCCCCTATAGACAAAGCACGTACAAACTCCAAAGCATGTACAAACTCCAAAACACATTTCTAGCGTTAACTGAACTTCCAAAACAGAGCTACCTAGATCACTTAAATTACACAATTGATAGCATATGTGTATTGTTTGTGTATTTATACACAAGCACTCATATATATTCAAATAATCAAAAAAAAAAGTTAATTTACCTGTTACTACCACACACCAAATACGGTCGTTGGTACTTCCTGGCTTGTGTAGCCACTAGGTAACAAAAGCTCAACACTGCGCCTAGCATTCTGGAGCACTTCTGTTGTGTTTTGTACGTTCGTACGTGTTTTGGAGTTCGTACGGCTTTGTCTGTAGGGGCCACCGTAAATATACTTTTATTTATTCACTCCACATAAAATGTAATAAATAAGTCATATAATACAAAAACCAACTATTCACATTTCAATTTTTAACTATTTACATTTTCATCTTTTTCCTTTTAAACAAATTTAAAGTGAAACAACAGAAAACACTGCAAACCACAACACAATTAAATATAAATTAAAATATGAAAACAAAAAGAAGATGTATATTCTCTGTCATATGGGCCTGCAGGAATACACTTTCTGAATCCTTTATCATCCGCAACTGAAAATAGTTGTGGATGATTACTATACCTTTCTAATGTGACGTTGTTGTCCCTGGCTCTTTCTCTGTCTCTCCCTCCTGCTCTGTTCCTGTGCTACTGCGAGTGTAACTACCGCCCCTCCCCCCTCTTCCCAGCGCAAAGCACAATGCTCGCCTGCGGAGTGAAGCGGAAAAAAAGTGCGAGAGAGAGGGTGAGAGAAAGAAAAAAAAACATGGCTCCCAATAAGGAGCCGGCTCGCGTCGTTCATTTCAAAGACCCGGCTCTAAGAGCCGTTTCGTTCGCGACCGACACATCACTACTGACGTGACTGTGAAGCATGACGCATTGGGCTTCACAGTGGAATATTTGATTTAACAGTTGTACCAACTGTTAAATCAAGTTGGTACAACCCACCCACCGTGTTGCCCACCGTGGTGGGTGGGCAACACCGTGGCACGGTGGTTAGCACTGTTGCCGCACAGCAAGAAGGTCCTGAGTTCAATTCCGACATCAGGCCGGGGTCTTTCTGTGTGGAGTTTGCATGTTCTCCCCGTGTTTGCGTGGGTTCTCTCCGGGTTCCGGCTTCCTCCCGCCGTCCATGCAGCAGCTTGTGGGGATAGGTTAATTGGATAATCCAAATTGCCACTAGGTGTGAATGTGTGAGTGAATGTGAGTGCGAATGGTTGTCTGTCCCTGTGTGTTAGCCCTGCGACAGACTGGCGACCTGTCCAGGGTGTACCCCGACTCTCGCCCTATGACAGATGGGATAGGCTCCAGCACCCCCCGCGACCCTAAGGATAAGCGGAAGCGAATGGATATTTGAAATGAAGAATACTTAGCCATAGACCTGACCTGGTCAAAGATGATGATGGAGTAGAAATTTGGGGGAAAATACATATCAGATGCAAAAGTAATATAGGTATGTGACCGATAGCAGGACAACTGCTTAGCTTTTTTGTTAAGTTACTTTAAGCTGATGCCCTGATGTTTCTGGAACATTTTCCTTTCTAAAACCTCAATGCAAAGAAGTTTCCATTTGACATATTACAGTGAAAGAGAGAAATGTACACCATTTCTCTCTTTCACTGTAAAAAAAAAAGTCTTTGAGAAGAGAAACTGTAGGAAGGGATTATGATAAAACTCATTTTAAATTGATGAAGTACTTTGCTGTTAATGTGCTTAATGTGCCCTTATTGTATGTGTACTAATCCTCCTCGGGGCATTAAAAGCTTTTCAATCATTGACTGTCAAATTTTGTTAAGAGCTTTTGTTAGATATTAAAGTTGTACTCCTGTGGTTAACCCTGATTCTGAGTCTTTCACGCAATAGTTTGTGTGCTTTATTTGCACGCATCTGTACTATGTTTGGCCTGTCTTGTTGAAATGAATAGCCAGAAAGTAGTTAGAAAGCAGCAGGACTTAGCAGACCTATAAGCCATGGTGCGATCCCTGACACATAAGCCCCTATCAGAGATGCACTCCTTTCTATTAATCTGGCAGCAACTGAATGTGTCTGCTTAATGTCTAAATGAGCAGCCTTTTCCATAAAAGTCACAGTAATCAGCAATTAGGTTTGAACAATATGGTCAAACTTTTTAATCAGTCCATCATTGCCGATACAGTCACAGAGGTGTGTAAAGTTTTCACCAGGACAAGCCAAAGGTCAGCAAGAAAATAAATGGTAAATGGACTGGTTCTTATATAGCGCTTTTCTACTCATCTGAGCACTCAAAGCGCTTTACACAA
The DNA here is from genome assembly GCF_056152115.1 of Neolamprologus brichardi. Classification (NCBI taxonomy): domain Eukaryota; kingdom Metazoa; phylum Chordata; class Actinopteri; order Cichliformes; family Cichlidae; genus Neolamprologus; species Neolamprologus brichardi. The sequence goes on from NC_142107.1 coordinate 10,008,125, forward strand.
CTTGTGCATTCACCCATTCGCACAAGCACATCTTTCTAAGTGCTTCATAGCTAACATTCACACACATTCATACTCCCATGAATTAGAGAGCAATTTGGGGTTAGTATCTTGCCCAAGGATATTTGGCATGTAGACTAGGGGAAGCCAGGAAGCAAACCACAAACCTTCCGATCAGTGGATAACGTGCTCTACCACCTGAGCACACAGCCACCCCTAAAAAACACCTTCTGCTATTTTAAAGAACTAATAGTTGGGATAATATATGCTATTATATAATCAGTGTGTGCAGCCTGTAATTCACGGCGGTTAATGTAGAAAAAAAATAGCAACACGTGACTAATTTGCCCAGCATGATATCTGAGATAGCTTGTTAGGTCAGTAAATTATCCTACACGGGAACAAAGATTTACACATGGGTGTTTTCGTCTACGGTGCTCAACACTGATGTCTGAACTGCATCCACAACATGATTGTTTGCAGAATGCCCTTAAAACGAATCTCTTTTTAATTTGCAATAGACATTAGCCGTTGTGTGGAACATACAGAATGACCCGGTTCTTAGTGGCAATGTGCAGACTACTAAATGTGGTGTACTTGTCTGTAGCACATTTGTCACATATTGCGTTGCGTATAGTGGCTCTCTCTTTCAATCTTGCGGGAATGTCTGAATGAAAATGTCAAGAACATTAACGTGACAGTGACCTACGTCCGACTGATCGAATGCTGTCACTTTAATAAAGTGATGAAGCCAGCGATGTTACATATCCTCGGTCTGCAAAGGGCTGCACAGACAGAGATTTGCAGTCATCTGGTCAGATGAGATAGTCGGACAGACGCATTCACTCCCTGACTCTTGGTCGTGACTCAACCGCACACTCGTGCAGACACACACGCTCCCTCTAACTCACAGACACGATTTACACTGGTTCTGAGGGGTTCTGTCATCTATCTCAAGGGTTGCCAGTGAGCTCTGGTGGTCACAGATAGTGACCTAGCCCAGAGCTATGCAGCTTCCCTCAAAGCCCCACATTTAGAGAATAATTTCAAGGGCTCACTTCATGCTTGCAGCTTTTAATGTAGACAGAAGGTCAGACATCGATGAAAGAATGAGGAAGGAGACACGAGATAAAGTGAAGACACAGAGTAATACACACTCTATAACTTTAAAAGGTTGCATTAAGATGTCATGCTAACATTTTAAAACTTAATACTTAATTAGACACTCAGTAACATACTTTAACAACATACTTTTAGATAAGAAATTGTTTACTTTTCAAATCACCTCAGTCACCTCAGTGTTTTTTAAGAAATGTTTTAAGCATGTCGTTTGAGCACTTATAAGTATTCTGAACTACGACAGACATGTATGCCTGCTAAGTAACAAACTAAGAAAATACCAGACCAGCACAAACTTCTTGCACAACCCATACCAAACACCAAGTATGGCGTTATTTTTGTGCCACTATTCTGAGCGCACGTAAAAAAAAAGTTTGCAGGTGCAAGTGTTGTATTTTAAGGAGAAATTTATTTTGAGCGAAGAAAAGCTGAATTTGAGTGAACAAAATTCATTCCTGCGTGCAAAAAAATGTATTTCAGTGTTTGCTATTATCCACACACACACACAATAGCAGCCCCTCTCGCTCAGTTTTTGTATTCGCGGTCGCTCGCAATGTGTTGCTCGTGCTCTCAACATTGCTGCCCGTGCGCACTCAACTCTTTCTCTACACCGTTATATTTGTGCCACAAAACCACATAAATAAATTTTAAAATTTATTTAAAATTAATTTCTAGTATCAGCCGATGTTTGCTGGAGCCACAGCTGTAAAAGGTGCTGCTCATGATATCGGTTTGGAAATGAAGGTGATACAAATCATACATATATACCAACAAGACAGTGTACGTCACTGTCACAACAGCGTTTGTTTTAGTTCAAAGGCTTTATGGTTTTTCCTATAATACCTGGTGGTGTAGTTGGTGATTTTTTGTCAGTTCAGCCTTATATATTATGTTTAACCCGAGTGACCACCCGGTCAGCTGGTGGGTAACAGGCATCTCCGAAAACGTTAGAGCACTTATGCAAATATGTGATGTCTTGAGGAATCGAGCAGGTATTTGAAGTTTACACAGCACCATTCTCGCATGAAAATATCTTAAAAGTTTATTTTGTGACCCAGAAAGAGTAATATTTTAAACTCCACCATTCTGTGTTCCTCCGCCACTGCCTCGTTTGAGTTTTGGACTAAATGGATTCTGGGATATTGCATTTCATCATTTCGAGCTGATTGGAGACCAGAACAGCCAATCAGATATTTTTGCATCCAAGTCTGTGATTGGCTGGTTTTGTGGCACAACTATAACGGTGTAGAAAAAGAGTTGAACGCGCACGGGCAGAAATGTTGAGAGCGCGAGCAACACATTGCCAGCGAGCGCAAATGCAAAAACTGAGCGAGAGGGGCTGCTATTGTGTGTGTGTGTGTGTGTGGATAATAGCAAACACTGAAATACATTTTTTGCACGCAGGAATGAATTTTGTTCACTCAAATTCAGCTTTTCTTCGCTCAAAATAAATTTCTCCTCAAAATGCAACACTTGCACCTGCAAACTTTTTTTACGTGCGCTCAGAATAGTGGCACAAAAATAACGCCATAACCAAGCAGTATTATTTGTTGCATAATCCAGTTAGCAGAAGTAAGGGTACAGCTCTCTGTCCACCTGTCACATGACTGTTTTTAACCCTCACAAGTATCCAAACAGGTGAGTTCACCCCACAAACAGTGGTTATAAAGAGGGAAGCTATGCATATAGGCCAAACCATTGTTTCCACCGGCTGTAAATGCTGTGCATTTGAGCATGTTAACACTTGGGTCTACAGGGAATAGAGCCCGCTTTAAGTGGCCATTAGAGAAACTGCACTTTTTGGCACTTATGCACTGGCTTCATTTCTGCCCTCGGGCCTGCTGCTTGATCAACTTTACATTCCCTACATTTAAAAACAGAAGGAAAAAAAAAACAAACACATACACAGCTTGAAATCACAATGGCTTGGAAGCAAAAATATTGAGTTTGATCAATCATCACTGCTAATACAGAGCTAGGGTAATTAGGGTATTAGTAGTCATATGACTTCCTTGCAAGAATTTTTGACAAATGTATATAAAAAAAAAAAAATCTTAATAAATGACCTTTTTTTTTTACAGCTGAGGTTTAAACTCTGTCTAGTAAACCACAGGCTGAGGAGCTTTTGACCAGTTTTTAACTCTGTTCTGCAGTAGATGGTGATGCATATTTGAGTAGAGTAAAAGACCGTTAAAGTTAGCATAAAGGGGGTGAAAGTATGCTGTGCATGCAAACAAGTCAATTTAACATGCCTGTAATATATTTAAAGAACTTTTTTAAGAAGCAAACATGTAACTGTTAATCATTGGGTTTCCTCCCGGTGAACGGCATATGCCAGTTTGGACAACTTGACAAATAATATGCATCTTTCCTTTTGGTAGTTCAGTGGATGTTTAATAAAATGTGCACTTTTTGAATAACCTCTAACCCTGCATCAAAACTTTGGGCTCCAGAAACCTGATCACTGAGAATTTCAGTCTTTGTGTTAATTCCACGCTGTCCCACCTTGCTAGTATCTCATAACTTTAAAAATGAAGCACTGCTTTCAGGCTAACATCCATCTTCTTCAAGTCAAGTCTTTTCCCCAGCATTCTTATGATAATACCTCACATACCACTTCCCACACATGCAGATGACTTGCCTTTCCCTCCTGGCAGTGTCTCACCCTGCGTGTTGAAAATAGCTGAGGCTGGAACACAACTTGTGTAACATTGATTTGAAATTCAATCTAGACAGCTACCTTGGCGCCCTGGGCCGATTCTTTAGATCGCTCGCCGATAGCGGTGGTGGAGGAAAATAAAGAGAAAAATGCAGACACTGAGTCAAGAATGCACAGAAAATGTATATATACCCACAGAGTAAGCTGCTGTTTGCAGATGTAAAGAACAAACACAGAGCCTCGACAGTGTTCTCTCTTCTGTGTGCAGTGCTGCTGACAGACGAGCACACTCTGACACAAATCACCAGGCTGAAGAGGTTTTATCTCCCAATCTTTCATTCTGGTCCTACATTCTTCCACCTGTCTGTCACCTTGAGAGGTGTTGTGAGTACTCTTCAAGGTGCCATTTACCCAGGAGTGTCCTGAATACGTCACGCTAATCACTTGTATACCTCGAAAAGCCTCGTATACTAAAAATACTCTATGTGGACTATTTTCATAGTGAATTAGGCATTTTGTAATGCAGCACTTTTTGAAAACATAATCCCAAGAAGGATGAAAAATAAATGTGATTTGTTCAAATTTGCTTGTGAAACATCAAAATAGGAGGAGACAATAAGACAAATAGCAGAGATGAGATGAAACCATAGAAGTGTATGTGGAAAAAACATGTTAGGAAAAAGGAGAAAAGCAGCAGGATCCTTGATAATTGGAGTTAAGTAGGGTCAGGATAGCGAGAGGGAATTGGATTTGGCTGCATGGTAACCAAACAATTGGTAAATCAAAGCAGGTTAGAAAACACTTAGCAGGGTCTTCTTTCTACTTTTCTTCTTTGAAGCACTTGAGATCATTCTTAGGTGAAGTGATTGTTCGGGTTTTTTAGTCTTCTTAGTATATCCACTAAACTACTGCACATCCCTATCTGAGGATTTCATAGTAAGTACGAAAGCACACAAAACAATCAAAAAGCAGCAATAAGATTAAGTTAAATCCATGGAACAAATAGGAATCTAATGAGTTAATAATCAAAACCAATAACAGACCAGCAAAAATGTGAAAATACAGGTCTTAAAACCATTAAAAGAAGTAGAAATTAAATCTAATAATAATCAGTATCACCACCACCACTACTTATCATAACCACAAAATTAGAAATGTAGTTTTGGCTGCTCCCCTATTTCCCAAGAGGTCCGCATATTTGAGAGAGATGAAACGCTGGATGTCATTCCTGATGTATTTAACCTGGCTTGAAAGAGCAGTAGGAGAACAGAAGCTTACACCCCCTAAGAGTGTGTTTATGTCTCCCAGGGGCTCTTTTGCATGCAAGGAGAACATGTTAACCTTTCAAAACTAAACCAAAATTTATAAAACAAACAGAAATTAAATGTAATGATAATTAAGACTACGAACTAGACTACCAGCCACTATGCTGGCTGTGGTTCAGGAGGTAGAGCAGGTTATCTACTAATCAGAGGGTTGGTGGTTTGATCCCTGGCTCTTCAAGTCTGCATGCTAAAGTATCCTTGGGCAAGATACAGAACTTTGAGTTCCTGATGCTTTCACTGAACTGCGAATGTTAGAGTGAAAGAGAAATGATGTATAAAGTGCTTTGAGTACCCACAGAACACTAAGGTCCAAAGGGATCTAGCTTATTGTATAGATAGATGTAAGAAGTATCTCTTAACCATGCAGAGCTTTAAAAATGACCTTTAAAATTTAAAAATCAATTCTAAATGTAACTGGAAGCCAATATAATTAGTCAGTACAGATGTGGTATGATCATATTTAAGCTAAAACTGATAGCTGTCTTGTGGAGTAACAGAAGTTGAGGTGCTTAAGGAGCTTTTTTTTTTAACAACTTTTAAATATGCTGCTGATGCAGCTTTGGAAAGTAAGGTTTCCAATGATGACACCAAGGTTTCCAACCAGTGGTGTAGAACATTTACAGAGACAGTTGTACCAATTTATAAAATATTTCCAGTTTTCTTTATTGCTAAAATATAGCTCCCTTATTTACAAGGAGTCACCACCATGCTGGATGTCCTTCATGACACAACTCCAAAGGGATTCGTCTCCTCACACATAAACTGTTATTATTCATAAAGAAATAATGTGAGATATTTGAACTTCACACGTACCTACTGAGTCTCCTTTCCTGTGTGAACTGATACTTTTGTACTCTCATTCATAATCTGACCATTTGTTCTTTACTTCTGCACGAACCATACACTCTGAACTTCCAGAGTGTATAGCCTCTTTAACTTTTTTCCATTCAGTAGTTTTTATTTTCTTTGTGAGTCCAGAAGAAAACCCCAGAATTAAATCACGGTTCTCTGCTTTGCATACTTGGCAATGTTGGGCTGTTTTTCCCACCGCCATGTCTCATAAACTTGTGATGTAAACAGCATCTATTTCCATTCATAGCTAAAGAGGGGAGGCCTGTGCATATGGACACAAATTCGTGATGATTAAGAATCATAAAAACCAAGCATGTGTAGCCATATTTAAAGAAATATGACCAGAAATAACATGTGTATGCACATTACTTGTCTGCTCACAGTTTTACTCTTGAATCTACAGTGTTGTGCCCCTGGCCCTACAGTATAATGTTTACTTTGGGCTCTGCAAGACATCAAGTGTGTAATATAATTGACAGCCACATAAATTTCTGTTTTATTAAACATTAATATTGGAGTATTATGACATTTTTTAACATTGCATCTCTATTTTGTGTCCTTGTATGTTTTAATGCCATGATCACTTTTCACTGGGATCAGATATGATGTAAAATGGTAACTTTAACACCCAGTGAAACCTTTGATTCAAATATAATCCAACTACTATGAATGTTTGTAGTCTGATGCTGTCAAATGCTTGCATCTGACTCATACATACATTGCATTCAGTGTAATATGTGTGCGCTGTAGCATTAATCCCAGCGTCATATTATACAATGTGTGTCAATGGCAAAGCCCCGTCCATGTCTTCTTAGCCACCTACCCACAGGACAAAGGGCCAGACAGACAGACAAACAAGCCTGTCAGAGGAGGGCTGAAATCTGCTGTGGATTACCAATAGATGAGAGATCTCCCATCCATCCTCCCTCTGTCTCTCCTGCTCCTTCTCCTATTCTCTATTTTGAATCAGAATCCAGCTAACATTACAAAACCAGATTAGTGGGGGTATATGTAACTGTTGCAGTTGTAAATACAGGCAAGTTATTAATGTGAAGTTAACTCATGTTTGTGTAATGAAAGCATACATATCCTTAATACCTAGATTAAGTGATTTTCTCATATGTGTCTCACAGCCTCTCACACACTTTGCCAGCTGACAGTTTATGTGCAAAATATTTGAGCTTATTAAATTTTCTGTGATTTATGTGCTACTTTCTTTGAATTTCACTGCTTTAAAGAAAGTGTGATTCAGCTGTTCAGGTAACAGTTTCTGAACTGAGATTTGGGCTCAGAAAAGTGTTTTATCCTTTATATGGTGCTGGCATTATTGTGTTGTGCTCTACTTTCTAGAAAAAGGTCATGCCTAGTTTTTAAACTTTATCAGGTCCAGTTAATCCCAAATAGCTAGGAGAAATTAAAAATGCATCACAGTGAAGAGTGCAGACCTCAGGAGGATATAAATAGTTTCACAGAAACATTCATCACTCAAAAAGTTCTTAAATCTATCCCAGTTTTTTATGTTTTCATCAACTTTTAAGCACTTTTTCTGCAATCTGAAGTCTCTTAATGATTCTGTACTTTTTGTTCATGCCTTCAATGAAACCTTCCATTTTTTCTCACTTGTTCTTTTCAAACATCTGATTCCCCTTTGATAAATTTCTCATTCTTTCATGCCAAGAGTCCTACACTTGCATATTATCTTTTATTTATAAATGTGAATCATCTTGCGTGTTCTTATTTCAGCTTCCAGATACCTTTCAAACAATTCAGATCGTGAAAGGTTAACTTGATTTTAGAACATTGCGGTAGCTTCACATACCCATAAGTTATCAAAAAAAACAGCTGTAATAAATATGATTTAAATCATGACATAGCCATTTTGCAAACTTAGGTTAATGCCCATTTATTAATGTTCTTAGAAAACACTGTATCTGTAAAGCCTTACACATGCAAGTTTGAATAATTTTGATTGTGGCTGCATGTGGGTTTTTTTCTATTTCTATCTGTAGGTAAGTGATGAAGATGAATCATCCCTAAACATCCTTTTCACTTTGCCTACACCTGGCTTGTAAAAACAAGCTAAAAACTCTTTAATCTTTATTTCGCAGGAAAATATAAACAGAGCTGTTTATTTCCTCATCAGTTTAATGGTGCTCCAGGTGGTTGAGTTTCTGTCTGTGGGTTTGTCTCTACTGCCCTCTGTCTGTCACAAACATGCATCATCAGCCTGGCTCTGTCCGTGTGTGTGTGCGTGTGTGTGCATGTGTGTGCGTGTGTATGTGTGTACATGTTTACACATGCGGACAGAAAAATGGCATGCCACTATACTTGTGGGCACCATCAGTCTCTTATGGGGCCAAAAGTTTGAAGGCATTTTTGAGGCTCAAAATGTGGTTTTAGTGTCAGGGTTATGTTTAGGTTATGGTTATTTAATTATTCTATTAGGTTATGGTTAGGCTAGGCATTCATTTTTAATGGTTAGGGTTGGGGTAACAGGCTAGCGAAAGCATTATGTCAACTAGATGTCCTCACTAAAATATGAAATTTTGTGTGTGTGTGTGTGTGTGTGTGTGTGTGTGTGTGTGTGTGTGTGTGTGTGTGTGTGTGTGTGTGTGTGTGGAAAAAGAGTCTGGGACACAGCTGTTCTTCTCACCCCTCCCTCTCCCATCTTCCTCTAATATAACCCTCCACTGTGCAGGCCTAAGCTCATGAAAGAGCATTAAAACGGTTGAGTCAGCACAAACTGAGTCCACATAGGCAAGCAGTTCAGCTTCATCATGCTCACACATTCTGCTGAACTGCATACAGTAGGTCTGCTGTAGCCTAATCACACAAGGCTTCAGATAAAAAGCCTTTTTTATTATCAAGGACACTCACTGATAAAGGGTCTACACAAGTGTGAGAGGAAATTTGTTTGAGATTTTGAATACTGTTTGCGTATGCAGATCTGTATCGGTGTATTTGTGCCCTGTGTTATAGGTTTTCCATCACACACCTACCATAGCCTTTTATCAGAAATGGTTTTGCAACTCGGCGATGAAGTAATACCCAACAGTCGGGTTTATATCACAATCGTTTTTTTACACACGGCGGAAAATGAAAGCAGAAGCAGAAATATTATGCATGCTTAAAAAGCTTGGAGCAAAATATATCTGCACGGCTACTGACAGAAGACAAAAGGCTCCCTCGCTGACTGCCGATAGAGCAGAGCAATTTACTGTAGTAAAACTTATCATTTACATCTCGGAAGCGCAGTTTTCTGGATTCCCAAGCTGTGTCCACAAACCTGATTATCTATGATTTTATTTAATCCATATTTAGCCAGGAAACTGTTGAGATTAAAAATCTCTTTTACAGTAGTGTAAGTGTATGGATACCCATCCGAACACAGAAACAACCAGAATATACACTTAAGTATAATTGAAAATGAATACTTTTGGAAAAGCAATTGTCTAATGCCAGAAAAAAGGTAATAATATTATTCCCTTTGGTAATTCTAAGTGCATTCAAGTCATTTAAGTCCGCCTCAATTGCAAACTATTTAATTGATGTCACATTGAAATCACAGCGGCTTTCAGTGCGATGACTCACGGGGTCACCTTTAAAATCCAAGACTCTTGCTGCTCTTTATTCAGCTCCCTCTCCACTTACACGGTATCTTTTATCCCCCACCCTGCACCCTGAAAATGAAAACACCATTACTCCCCTCCCTCCTCTGGGTTGGAAAGAAAGGATTACAATGGCAGCAATTGATTTATGGGTAAATGGCTGCTTCCCTGAAATGTAAAAGAGAAGGAGGACAGGTCATTTTCTGTTGTCACCGCTTTAGATTTTCAAGAAAATAGAAAGGGTGGAGTGGGGATAATGTGACACTCTGCCCTTAAGTCTGAGAGGAGACGAGACGAGAGAAAAAACAACAAGGCAGGGCAGAGCAGAAAGTGTTAGCATTCACAAGTATGTGCATGTGTGGATTGCGCAAGCAGAGGAGTTATAGCACAGGCTGTTGTCAGGTGCGTCAATATATGTGCGGTTTGGGAGAAAAACAAAGAAAGTGAGTGAAAGTGGAGAGATAATATTCTTCTCCCAGACGGTTGAGCAGACAGTGAGAGCCAAAGACAAAGACCGGCACAAAGAGGCTTCTAGCATTTCCTGATTCAGATCCATGGCTTGCTTGGCAGAGATTCCGAGTTTTTTGTGTTTGCTGAGAGGAACTGAAGGATGCGAGGGAGAATCTCGTGCAGCTTCCCTTCAGCAGCCTTGTCCACACAGGCTTTACAGTCGTATGAGTCAGATTCTGGCCTAGAAAAGGATGCAGAGGCTTAGATGAGTTTGGCCCTGCAGGAAGCAAAAATCTGATGAAAGTTGAAAAGATTTGCATAGACAGAAAGAGAATGTCACGAATCAAAAGGCTGCATAATTCAAATTAAAACACATCTGATTCATAAAATGACTTGTTTATAAGATCACCCTCCTGATGAATTATCTTGAAAAGAAATGAAAGCAGGGGTTGATTTTTTGTCGTTCAGAATTTTTAATGTACATCGTCATGTTCCTAAGCAAAAAGTAATTATATATATATATATATAAAATATATGTGTGTGTGTGTAGACATATATATATATGCAAGGAAATCACATTAAAAAAGCAACTGCTTTGATTTCTCCTACTGATGCGGTGCTTTATGCTGTGTTTTATCTTTCAGGCAGACGCGGGAGCAGGAAACGCCTCCAGATTTCTTCTATTTCTCCGACTTCGAGAGGCACAATGCTGAGATCGCTGCTTTTCATTTGGATCGGTGAGTTTTCCATCTTTTACCACTCAACTATAAAAAAAGAAAAGGAAACATACATGTGGTGCCAGAATGTGACCCATGTGCTTCCCTACTTCGCCCATTTTCTAATCATCCCTCACAGCCTGTTCCAGAAAGAATGACAGGTCACACCGACCGCGACTTTTACCCCATTATAAACCGGAGGTGTGCCATAATGGACTTAAACTGTGAAAATCTGAAAGGGATTAAGTACACGAGGGATTAGATAACACGCCAAAAGCAGGGATCATCTCCTCTAGTTGGTGCTGAGTATATTGATTTCAGCATGATCCCTTGGCTCTGAGGACTTAAGCTGACAAGGTAGAAAAATATATCAACAGAAGAGCACACAGATTTGATCATTTGGGATTCTGGGACAGGATGATAAATGGACTACTGGGCATTTTAGGATTTCTTGAGGGTGCGGTAATTATCTGACACATGCTCACAAACACGCAATCGCGCTCTCTTTTAGATGAGATCGCCAACACATGTTCATGTGGGTAGACAGATAGAGCCAAATAGGAAAATCGCAAACATGCCATTACACCGAGAACATGGTTATTTGCTGCAGGGAGGTGGTGCCTGTGTTACCCCTAAAGAGCTGTTTGTTTTTAGGTCACATTCACCATGTGGGGCTGCCTGTGAGTTATAGTGCAGCTGCCCGACCACTGCAGCCTCTGGATACCAGACTGAGCTACTACTGTTATATTACTTCATATTGATGCAGAGTAGGAGGTTGTTTGGCCCTGCTAAAACTAGACACTTCTTACAAATTGTACCACCCTGTCTTGAAGATACTAGGAAAAGTAACCGCTTTCCAGTGATTACTTTCAAACCTCGGGGGAATTTGTCCGCTTGTTCTTTGCCTACTGTCGTGCCATCTGTTTTGAACAATGCATGACTCAAGGGCGTGTAAAAGGTGGAGTGTACATGAATAAAAGCCTGAGTGTGCTCTCACAGAGACTACACACTGGCACACACATGCATGTAGAAGAACAGGTGCTCTTTTGTCGTCACGGCCCAAAATGACGGTGCATTTTGTCGCTCCTGAATGCTCTCCTCTGTGGGCTTAAGTTTCGCCAACTCTGTTCCACTGAGCCTGTCTGTGTGTGTCTGTCTGCTCCCAGGAGGCTTAGCTTTAGTTTCAAATAGATCAAGATCTATTAGACGGCAAACATATAATGGGAGAGGCTAAACAGGGGTTGAATAGGTGCCTTATGTGACATAATATAAGAAAAGAAGATATTGAAAGGTGGAGACAGAAAGGAAGAATTGGGCCAAGGAACATAGAACAACCCTGATCTGAATACTGGTGGTGAGAAAAGAACGTGACCATGTGAATGGTCTGTGTATATCTTGTATTGGAAGTTAAATAAAGACAAAAAAGGTGTCAACAGGTTCAAATAAATTGATTTTGTTTTGGTGCCATTCACAGAGGGAAACAGATTGTCCAGTAAAGATGAATAATTTATTGCTACATCTTGAATGCTGAAGTCATAAAAATGATGTCATGTAGTGTAAAATTTAACTGGAAGTCACTAAATATAATATCAAAATACAGAAAAACTCCTGATGTCTCACTTTGCCAGTCTCTATTCATTCACAAATGGACTTGTGTGAAGGGGCAGAACCATGGAGTGTCTCTCACAACCCTCTGGTCAGCCCCACACAACCACAGGCCCATTAGGGAGCTTGTGCATATTCGTAGAACCAGAGTTACATCTAGTAACAACTTTCTAGCTGAACTTTTTTTTACAATGGTTTTTACAGCATGTATAACACATTTTAACCACCCATCTCAGTTGTGTTTAAAAACAACTGTCGTGAAGTGTTTCTTATTATTATATATTAATATATATGAGTCTGCTTCTTCGAGACATACCTACATAAGCAAACAATACGTGTGAGTGAGCCTTCAGCAGTTTGCCACGGAGAAAGAGAAAGAGTCTGGCTACACGTTTATGCACACAAGCTGATCCAGACTGGATGAGTTTTATTAAATTATAGTTTTTTTTATGTGTTTTATGGCAGCAGTTTATAAATGCTTCAACCTACCTTTTTACTTGATCGAGCGCATAGTATTAATCTGCAGAATGACGCCTTCTTACATGAAAATATTTCCTTTTAAGCCTCTGTTGGCGTGCGTGTATCAAAGATAAAGTGCAAGCAGGATAAAAGAGGAAGTTCAAAGCTGTTCGTTAAAACAAAGCAGGTGCTCAACGTTCAGAGCTCTCTTGCTTTGCTGGAAATACTCAGCACTGCCTGGAGCACCACAGGAGAATGAGCTGCAGGCTGAAGTTGCTCTGTAGCATCATCTGTTCAGTACAAAGTAAATTTTGCCCGATGGTTTAAAGGCAGTAAAATGTGGACCTAGTCTTCCAATTTGCCACTATAGCAAAATCTGCTTCTGTGCATCATCATTTGTGTTTAAATACTGAATGATTCACTTTTTCTGCACTTCTTTCTTTTGCCCTATAGGATTCTTGACTTCCGGAGAGTTCCCCCAGTAGCAGGGCGACTGGTGAACATGACGAGAGAAATCAGAGACCTGACACGTGATAAGAAGCTGTGGAGGACCTTCTTCATCTCACCAGGTAGAGACTTTGGTGGTCTCTGCAGCTTAGCAGAGAGATGCAGCTACTTGACTGCATCATAAATCCAACTTGGAAACAGCACAGAGCAACCCTAACTCACTGACTTATCTAGTAAGACTTCAGTTAAACTGTAAACTGCAATTTGCAAAGTGGAGTATGGACTTGTAGCTTAGGGTAGTGTCAGTCACTGTGCCCTGGTCTCCTCTTTAAAGTAATAAAAATGCCAAGTGTGGAAAAAAATAAAGTCATATAAAGCTATAGCCTGAACTCTCCACATGGTGGCACTGCAAGACAACACACAAACCTCATCAGTGCAGGAATTAGGATGTTTTTGGGGGTTTTTTTTATAGAAACACTCCAGCATCTAATAACAATAAGATCTTGAAAAAGTCAGTTTTTCTGACTTCATTTAAAAAGATAAACTTTCACATTTTCTGTGTTCATCACATGTAAAGACAAGTATTACACAACTTTTCTGAGATAGTAAGCTAGGTTTGGAGTATGCTAGAAGTCAGTGCTCACAAAGTACTATATCAAACCAGGTTAATGGAAACCTGACTGAAAAAAGCATGGTTGTAAACATGCACAAGCAACAGAAACGAATGCAGCCTGGAGAGGAAAAGAAAAGTCAATTCAAGAAATTTCACAAGGAAGACTGAGATGGTGTCAGTGGATCAAGAGCTACCAATTCACAGATGCCTTCTGGAAAGGAGCTATCATAATGAAACTTACAGTGTAAACATAGAGACCTTTGTGTAAAACAGAAATGAGAAATTAGAGGAAACTACATGTACTTCATACGGTCTACGTTTTAAATACCTATTATAAGTTTCTGGAGCTTGTTCAGGTCTTATGAGGCAAATTAAAGAAGCAACACATGTGTACTTCAGATGTTTGGTCACCCAGCAAAATGAAGTGTTTTTTGGTTCTGTTTTTTCCTTTAATTTGTCAGTCTAATGCTTATGCTTGTTTACATCCTCTCAGCATGAGGGCGTGAATAAAGTTTTCGCATGTTGTCTTTGATTGTACCGGGGTCAGCGGTTCCTCATCGCCGCCATTAATCATTTTCTCCTCTGTGTCTCCGTGTGAACTAAATCAGCATTTCTAAATCCGTGCCTTCACTTTTTCTTTTGCCAGCCAATAATGTCTGCTTCTATGGTGAATGCTCTTACTACTGCTCCACCGAGCATGCTCTGTGTGGCAAACCGGACCAAATTGAAGGCTCACTCGCAGCCTTCCTCCCAGATCTGAACCTAGCCAAACGCAAGACCTGGAGAAACCCCTGGAGGCGCTCCTACCACAAACGCAAGAAAGCAGAGTAAGAAAACTATACTGAGACACAACATTCATATATGTTTGTGATCACAGTCATGCCTTTAGCCAGTCCAAACATATGAGTCATTAAAAACAATTACTCATTAAGTATTAAGTGATTTTCTGCATATTCACAGGTGGGAGGTGGATCCAGATTACTGTGACGAGGTGAAGCAAACACCCCCGTATGACCGAGGCACTCGACTGCTGGACATCATGGACATGACCATCTTTGACTTCTTAATGGGTAAGGGGAAAACCAAGTAAACATTAAAATGATAAAAAGGTGTATTTGTGAGTCTTCTAATGTGCCATTTCTCCCTGTACAGGTAACATGGATCGCCATCATTATGAAACTTTTGAGAAGTTTGGAAACGACACCTTCATCATTCACCTTGACAATGGAAGAGGGTAAAGATATTCAACTAATTTAAAAGGTCTTGGTAACCAGTTTAGGTTTGATCTACTTCGGCACCAAATGGATGAAAACATCATTGTTTTGCTGTTAGTAGCAGATTATAATCAGTAATTAAGATAAATTTGTGGTATATGTAACTTTGCCCATAAAGTGTGACCAAACAGCAATGCGAGTTTACAGGTTCCAAACCCGACAGTTGTGTATCAGCTCAGGAGCCTAAAGAGGAGGATTCCAATATTTTTTCTGGATTCACTGGATCATGAGCAGTGAATAGAATACATGCTGAAGGAGATACAGCACAAGTGCACAAGGGAGTCATCTGAAAACTGGAAGCAGTGGAAGCAATACAGCGCCACCCTCTGTGACTACCTAGGGTGTCTGCAGAGGTAGAGCAGGTCATCCAGTAATTGGAAGGCACCGGTCTGCATACCAAACTTTTGTTGAGCAGGATCCTGAACCCCCGTTGCTCTCCAGTGGATTCATCAGAGTGTGACTGTTAGATAGAAAGAACTTGGGAATAGAAAATAGTGCTTGTGTGAATGAGGCATGTTGTATAAATTGCTTTGAGTGCTCCAGTAGAGTAGAAAAGCCTATAAGATTTAAATCAAGTATGTTTTGTTTTTATTGTTATGCTACTAGCTGCAGAACTTTGTGACCTTACCTCATAATCGTTCTTCTCATTATAGAGTATTTTAAAAACCATTTCAAGAGGACATTTTCACAATTAATAAGGAAATAAACTCAAAATTTGTCTAACAAACTAAATCCACTGTTGTGATAATTCATTCTTTGTTTTTTATCCCCACACTTGCAGGTTTGGAAAGCACTCTCACGATGAGCTCTCCATCCTGGTACCTCTGAGTCAGTGCTGCAGGTAAGGTTTTAGTTAGTTAGTGAATGACAGTCATTTTGATAGGTTCCTTCTCCTCCTAGCTTTAGGACTAAAGGAGGCTGATTGCCCCATCAAAAAGTCATATTGTGGATGAAAACAAACAAGTATTAAGGTCAAATCCAGAGATCAACGGTCCCCGTGGAACAAATAGGTTTGTTAGTATAAAATAAACTTTTCACTTTTATTTTTCCACAGCATGTTTTTGGGTTTCTTCCTGTTAAAAGGGAGTTTTTCCTTCCCACTGTCACCAAAGTTGTTGCTCACAGGGGGTCACCTCATTGTTGGGGTTTCTCTGTATTACTGTAGGGTCTTTACATTAGAGTATTAAGCACCATGAGGAGAGTGCTGTTGTGATTTTGTGCTATATAAATAAAATTCATTTTAATTAAATTTTTTTTAAAAAAAGTACTAGTTGGTGGGTTTACTAGATTCATGTGTTTTATGATCATCGTGTTAAACACAAAAAGTTTCTATTTTCTTAAGAGATGGACAATAACCCTTTTTCTTTTCCAACATTTCAAGGATGAGGAAGTCAACTTACCTGCGTCTCCAGCTGCTGGCCAAAGAGGAGTACCAGCTGAGCTCCATGATGGAGGAGTCGCTGCTGCGTGACCGTCTATCCCCTATTCTAATTCAGCCTCACCTTCAGGCCATGGACCGCAGGCTCCGGCTGGTGCTGCAGGTCGTGGCTGGCTGCATAGAGAAAGAAGGATATGTTAATGTTGTGGAGGAAGATTTAGTTGGGGACACGGCCACCCACAGGGGCCCTGGCCACAGGTAGTGAGTGCGAAGAGCTGACACCAATGGACCGTGGCTGTTCAACTAATGGGATTAGACACACACACAAAAAAAAAAAATTCTACTTCTGATATCAAGCTGAATTCAGTGAATTCCAAGACTTGCCATCATTGCCTATATGGAAACTGCTTTTAAGTGTGTTTATATGGAAGAAACTGTCTACAAATACCACAAAAGACTGTCCACACGCAGCACTTTGTATTTGTTAGATACAGATGTATTTTTGTTCTACCAGATGTTGTATGAGACATCAAGGAACCACTGCTGTGTTCTGACTTTGTCCTGTTTGGCCTGAGTATGGAGGGCATCGGTTTGCTTTGTGTGTTTTATTATATTAGAACATAACCAAATGAGAACCTACACTGACTAGGGAATATATGGTCAGACAATAAGCTTTATGAGTTATGACAATGTATGAAAACGTTTCATTTTTGCAAAATGTGTCAGAATTCAGTGTTTTACATTGAATGTTTTCAAGTTTTAAGTCATTCCTGGCACAAACGACAACCAGGAGAATATCAAGTTTTCCAATAATCTATATTTATAAGGTTTTTGTCTTGGCACAAGCTCGACAACATAAGTGCAAGTATTTCACACTGTAGTTCAAACAGTACCTTCACATTGCCTTATTTCAGCTTTGTGTATTTTTTGTCACCCCCTTCCTCCCACGAAAGTTAAGCTTGCACTACGTACAGCACATCACTACAACAGCACGATATTTACCAAAAAACTTCAAATGTTAAGACTCGGCACCACACTGACATGATGGTCACCTACATCAAATGAGCCATTCATGAGGGCAACCTGATGTAACATCGCAGTTTCTGTGATGCAGACTTGTTACAAATTTTGTGTCCAAATAGCTCTCGGAGCATCACAAAAGCCTGTTTTTTCCATCCTGGTTTTGTTTCCTGTTGCATTCAGTTGGAAAATTATTAACCAGGATACTTTTGCATTTGGATCCTACTTAAGTTGCCATTGTGTATATTTTTTATGTTTGAAATGATAGGAAAAACCAATCAAGTTGCTGATATGGGACCAGTAGAATTTTCTCTTTCCTTCTAAGAGTCCTCTGTATTGGCTAACCCAGTATCTGTGCAATGACAGAAATACAGTACTTGAATGTTTTGGGGTTGGCAGTACAGACCGGATTCACAGAGCAACAAAAGTCTGAGTGGCTGATGTCAAGTTTGGAAAACGCTTGGCAGGGATAGCGACGTTAAAATGCCAGGGATAGACACGGGGACATCAAAGTCCTTTTTTTGTATTTTCATTGTAAATACCGATAAATACTTTGAAGATCTATCAAGCTGCACTGCACAGTGGTTTGCTTCTGTTTTCTGCTCTTGCATTGTTACTGTGAAGACCTGTTTACTAAATGATTTAAGTGTGCAATAAAAGCAAAAAGTGAGGACAAATTCCTGTGTGTCAAGAGTAGCAATGGTGAAGAGTGCACCATGAAGTGCAGGAGGACGAAGCAGAATGAGCTCTTATTGGCCAACAGCAACAACTATTAGTAAAACTAAACTAAACTCACAAGGAAACATGCAGAAGTAAAACAGCCACATGGAGTGAGCAGCTAACTAACTCAGGTAGCCTAAGCAGAAATCCTAACACAGGAAAAGACCAGACTATACACAGACACGGGTGGGGACACTTAAAAACAGGTATAAACAGTGAGGACGGACCAATCACAAAGGAGGCAAATGCAAATAACAAAACAGAAAGTAACCAAAAGACTGAAAGATCCAAACCAACCGGATACCAGGATCATGAAAGCGTGTGCATGTGTTTGCATGTTTCTGCAGATGTGTCATTTATACTGCTCTTTATTTTACGCATGGGTGGATGTAAATGTGTTTGCCCGTGAGGACTAACATCCTCATCGAAACGAGGCTGGGATTACTCAAGAGTTTTCAGTCAAAACTCGCTCAACCTCTGAATATTAAATGAAAAAACTGCACATTCATCATGGCTGTTTAATCACTCAGCCTTCAAGTTACCAAGTGGTGTCATTTAGGACTCGAGCTATAAGGATATTGCCATATAAATAACTGGCTATTGTGATATTTAAATTAAAAAAAAAACAACTTACATTTTTAATGTAAGTTGTCATTTTTACTTTTACATAAATTGGTGTGGCTTAGATAACGAAAAGCTGTGGCTCATCTATGAGTCTTTGTTTGTTTGTTTTCTTTGTCATTATGTTATTTGATATAATTGTAATTCATCATTTCTAATAATGACATTTTAATGTTCGCAGTGAACCACAGCTAACAGACCTCAAATACCAATATTTACTGCTGCAGAAGGCTTGAGGCAAGTAACTAATCATAAAAATGATTGAAAACTATAATTAGAACCATTAGCACATTATAGAATATCTGTCACATGAAGAAAACAGACTGACAAACACAAATAGAACCATTAAAAAATATTAATGGCTCATAAAGTGGGATCATAAATGACCCCACTTGGTCATTTCCATAATATAGGCTGGCAGCTTTAAGGGTGAGCAGAGTCCAGGCCATACACACAACTACAAACAATTCAATTTGCATTTTTGACGGCAGCATTTCACCTACAATTTCCTTTTATCTTTTTTTGATACAAGTGGCAACACAATCCAAAAAATAAATGCACAAGTGTTTGGGAGCTGAAACTGATTTGTGTAGTTTTGAAAGTTTAAAGGTTCACCACTCACACCTGATACATAATTCCAGCTGTCCATCTGTTGTTCGGGGCATGTTTGTTGTATTTCTTTTTTCATTGAATAACGCACCAAATGTTTTTAATGGGTCACAGGACTGAACTCGAATCTAGATAACCCCTCTCTTACTTACAGGTTCATGCGGCCAGAGTATGTGTAAAGGTTTGGTGCTGAAATAATACAATATATGTCCCAAACCTGAAAATAATGTTCACCAATAATGGGGACTTCACATGCTACGGGCACTAGGTTTACCCCATACCCAGACAAATGCTGACTTATGAACTGTCCAGATTTCCATTTTATCTCAGTAAGTCTTAAACAAGACTTGGCAGAGATCATGTTGGTATATGTTATGCCAGTTAGCCAGATTAATAGTAACAGTAACAGAAGGAGTTCTTTATTAGCATCTGACAACTCTTTCAGTCTTTTTGTTGTTCCTCCAGCAGCATTAAAAAAGTGTAATTGGCGCTAAATTCAAATTATGCTTTGCCTCTCTTTTTTTATGTAAGCTTCAAATAATCTGCAAATCATTGTTTTTCACAGCATCCTAACTTGTTAACTAAAATGTATATAGCTGTATATATCTCTGATGTAATAAAAAAAAAATTCCGTTTATTTAAGTCAGACAAACCCTGAACATCACATAATTTTATGTCACGTGTAAATCTCGGCTCAGTCTTTCATTCCATAGAGCCTGATTCTCGGCCTTTCACTTAAACCTTCAGTTAGAGAACGCTTTTAGTCCTTAAAGGCGAGAATATCGAGCTTTGCATTAGTCGTCCGAGCATACACACACATACATGCACATATCCCAGAGCGCTGTTGGTGTTAAAAGGTACTAAATTAATGGTGTGCTTAATAATGGCGACCGAGGCGCTGTCCGTGGTGCTAAAATTACTGCCGGTGTAATCTCAGCAGTGCGGCGAACAGCACCGCGGACAGCGCCTGGTGTTTGTGGGGCAGCGGGTGTGCAGCAACACTTTTAGGAGGTGTGACGACTGGAGCCTTCTAGCGACTGTGAGTTTTATCTCTGGACTTTTCATTTAGCTGTTGGTGTTTTTAAAAGTCGCAGTCAAAGGCAGATGATGGCTTCCGTGCCCGTTTTTTTCGATGGCTACTTTTGTGCGCCGCTTTCCTGCTTCACATTAAATAAAAGTACACCGATGACTCCCCAGCAGATGGTGCCAGTGGGTAGTTTATCTAATCAGCTCTTCCCGGACACATTTCAATAGGTGGCGCTCGAACCTCGCGTTCACGTTTGAGTTGTTTACATCTGTGTCGTGGAGGTGACGTTATTTGTTGTCCTGGGTTGTGCACGCAGACGGTGATGCGTACACGCGTGCACGCTTGATGAGCTTGGTTTGTTTATAGCTTTCGTGACCTTCGCTGTCCCTCAAAGACACAGAGGCTACCAGCATGGGACAGTGTCAGTGGGTTTGAAGGTATAATGACACGCACACACACACACACGGTGTCGGCATGACGCCACTCATTTGTTTGTGAAAAGGGTTAAAGGAACAGCTCCCCCAAAAATTAAATATATCCGTTTTCCCTCACACTGTGTCCTGTGGTCCTGTTTAACCATCTAGACTGGATTGATGGCAGCAGCCCAGTTTCTCTGCCCTTTCTTGAACAAAATCACGTGATGCTACAAGTGTCAAAATTACATTTGAGCACATGCTTTTAAAAAAAGCACTGCACGAGTGAACTATATAAATAATTAAATAATAAAATAAACATCAAAAGAAGACAGATGCAATTTGGGTGATGATGTGTGTGTGTGTGGGGGGGGGGGGGGGGGGGGTGAAAAAGCTATTTTAGCCATGTTGTTGCAATTAATAGCACTGCCACTAGGCTGGGATTAGACTTTAGACTGACTCGTGTAACTGTAAATAGTTGTCTGTAAAAAAAAAAAAAAAAAAGAGAATATCGAGTCTGCGTTTGAAAAGGTCAGATTCTGGGATTTGTTTATTTATTCATGGATGTACGTATTTATTTAATGAAACATGGCACACACACACACACTTCACCATATTACCATTTGCAGTTTCACTTGACCAGAGGGAAATAACCTAAACAGAAATATTTAATGTTCCCTCACTCTCGGCCCTGATGTTGTTTCCCCCTCCACAGCAGGTCACCCCGCTTTCAGAATGGCGGCCTCTCCTGCCTAGTAACAGTATCCAACACCACTGTCCTCCCGTCTCTATGGCAACAGAGAGCCACCCCTTTCCTGTCCTCCTTCCCATTGATCCAAGTTGAGCCAAGGTGTGTGCGTGTGTGTCTATGTGTGTGTGGTTGAGTCCTGGATGACCGTGACCCTTGCATCACCCGTGCTTTTCCCCCATCAGTGAACTTGAAGTATGGCCGATTTGGCATTTCTTGAAAACCAAACTTTTGAACTTCTGAAAGGAGGCAAAAAACAATCACAAAACTAAACAAAACGATGATAAACACCATTTAAAAACGCCGATATCCACCCCTGAGATCCACGGCTCAGTGCTGCAGACTGACTTATTATTATAAGCAAAGAGAGCTGCTTCCTCCCAGATATATTTGACTGGTAAACAAACACACCGCTCTCCCTTCAAACTGTTCACACAACCCAGCTCGCAAGTGTGCGTCAGAGCGTATGGCGAGCTGAGATGAGAGGCGCTTTCAAACGCGGCTTCAGAGGCACTCGTTTCTAACCCCTGTCCATCTCCACTGATGTCAGCGCTGTAGGCAAAATCACGCTCCACTCAGATCCGCACTGATCAAAAAACAGAAAGAAAAAAGAAAAGAAAACAAATGCGTCCCCAGGAGGATAAGCTGCACCGAAATGATTCAGGGCCCTGCGTGGTTTGGTTTGGCTCTGCGCGTCCAGTGGCATCGCCTTAAAGGTGGACGAGGCCGAAATGTCACCTGCATGTCAGATTGACATCTTTGTGTCCCATTTCACCTTAAGGGAGGGAAGGAAGGGGGCATTGTTGCTCTGTGAGCAGCGGGGCCTGTCCACGTTGTTTTTCACTCGGCTGAACAACAGCCTGGCGGTAGCTTACGCGCTTGTGCCAGCAGCAGGAGGACGCTCTGTG
Source organism: Neolamprologus brichardi (assembly GCF_056152115.1). Lineage (NCBI taxonomy): Eukaryota > Metazoa > Chordata > Actinopteri > Cichliformes > Cichlidae > Neolamprologus > Neolamprologus brichardi. Next base: position 10,030,693 of record NC_142107.1, read on the forward strand.
TCTGAGCTCATGAATGATTAAAAGACGGCTATTTCGCGGCTGCAGCTAAAATTGGGAGTTAGCCCTGCCTTAGCTATAATTAGAAAGCAGATGGAAAGCGTTCATTAGCGCATAGGACGGTTTAGACGTTTTCAGGTGACCATGCCCCGTGTGTGTGTGTGTGTGTGTGTGTGTGAGTGAGAGAGAGAGAGAGAGAGTAGAGGGGGTCTGCGTTGGGGAGGTAATGTAAGCGCGTATCCCGAAACTTCCCCCACCCCCGCACCCCGTCTGCCGTCAAGGTCAGACGGAGGCGCATCCTTTTGCGTCAAGAACCCGGTGGGGAGAAATTAAACTCCAAATCAATCGCCCTTGAGCCGAAGGCGAGCACGCGGATACGCCCGCGTGCCACTGAGTCTCGTTTGTTTTGTGAACGTGTGAAAAAAAAGAAAGAAAAAGCAGCCGAGCGTGGCTCTTCTCTGCTCTTCTGCTCATCTGTCCATCCTGGCGCGTGCGTGCCAGGAGCAGATCACGGGCCATTGCCGTAATTGCACAGCGAGCGATATACGGAAGAGAAGGGGGGGAGGAGCAGGAGGAGGGGGCATTCTGAACCCGATGAAGCGCCCTTGGCTGCACGGCAGAAATTCAAGAATGACCGAAATAGGCGAAGCTCGAGCAAAGCGGAAAGAAGAGGAGAAGACGCTGATTACTGACGCGCGCCCGGGCACGCTGCCGGCAGCGCCTCGTCTGTCACTCAAGAGGGAGAGGAAAGGAAAGAGAGGAGGAGATGGCTGAATGGGAGGAGAGTCACAGTCCCACTCCCTCCTCCCCCTCCTCCCCCTCCCCTCCCTTCCTCCTTATTTTCATTCATGGCACAATCAGTGACACATGCCTACACATATCTCCCCCATGCAGTGCCTGGCTCGCTCTCTCTCCGTCAAAAGACCGCTCTGTCTCTCCCCTTTACACACAAGCACACACACACACACACCGCACACACCTTAGCATAGGAGAACACCCCTCCCCTTTTTTTTCATTTGTTATCTAATTTTCTCATAAACACCAAAACACACTGCAGCGCCCCCCCCCCCCCCCCCCCCCCATCTCTTCCTATCACAGTCTTTCACACTGGGATTTTGGTCATCTCTTTTCATACGTGAGTAAACACAGAGAGTATGTCTCTGTCCCCCATTCTCTCTCGCTCTCTCTTACACACACACACACATATTCCAGATAATAACAAACGACAACAAACACATCCAACCCAAACAGGATAAACAAAAAAAGAAGGACACAACAAAACAAACACAGACACGGGCAACTGCACACTGAAAATTGCATATTAAATTCTCTCTCCTTCCCTTCTGCACACACACACGCACACATACACCCATACACGCACGGTTGTCTTTCCAGACACACATGCAGCTTCCTCGCCACCCACTCAGAGAGAGAGAAAAGTGAGGAAGGGTGGGAGCGAAGGGAGGGAGGGAGGAGAGGAGAGGAGGAGGGTGAGCGAACCTGAGAGAGAAGGCTTTGAAGCTGCCGCTCACCCTTTCTCTCTCCTGCCGAGTACCTCAGAGTGCAAGAGAGAGAGAGAAGCAGGTGGTCCCACAGCTCAACCACTCCTCTCCTTCCTCCCATCAGCACATCAGCAATCTCTCTCTCCCTCTCTCTTTCGCTAGTCCTGAAACACAAACACACACACAGGGCGATAGCAATCACCCCACACTCACACACACACTCACACACTCACACACACACACACCCATCTGCTCTCCCTTGCGCACACATTTCTGAGTGGTGACTGTCAGACAAGCTCCTGGACTCCCCAGCAGAGGCTGCAGGACCACGCACCCCAGTGTCCCTCCAACCTCCCTCCAATGCTCACCATTGACCCCCCCCCCCCCCCCCCCCCCAAAAAAAAGCTAATTCCATTATACATTCCCGACTGGTAGGAAGAGGGCCGTCTTCTAATTGCTTTCTTATCCCCCTGAGTCCCCCTCACTCTATCCTCCACCACCACCACCACCACCCCCCCCTCCTCTTCTTGGCCCGCCCCTCGCCCTACGTGCACTCGACATGGCAGCAGACAAGCAGAGGAGGGAGGCGAGCTAGAGAGCAGGAGAGAGGGAGAGCAGGAGAGAGAGAGAGAGAGAGAGGCAGGCAGGCTGCTGCTATCAGGGAATACTGGTGCCATTTTCAGCATCGCAGGCTAAAAGGATTGAGCCTCGCCGCTGTACGCTTGGCTCGGCTCAGCTCAGCTCACCTCAGCTCAGACCAGCTGAACAAGAGGGGGACTGGAAGGGCCAACAAAAGAAGGAAAGAACGGCTGACCCCTAACACAGGTACCACGCTTCTCCCTGACATTTGCATCTCTTCTAAGGCAGGATACAAGTTGAAGCGCAGCACAGTGCAGATGGAAGTGTGAGCAAGGTGTATTGGCCAAGGGGGTGTGTTTGTGTCTGTTTGTGTCTGTTTTGTCGATGTGTACATCTGTGTGTGCCTGTGTGTGTGTGTGTGCCTGTGCATGCTGAATAGAGGACAGCAGGGTCTCTCGTGGGACTGCGTTCTATTTTCATTTGCTGGGTGGTTTTTTTTTTTTTTTTTTTGGGGGGGGGGGGGGGGGGGGTTCAGAGAGGAAGAACATTTGCCTCCCACATAAACACACACTCCCAACACCTGCTTCAACCCTGTTTTCCACCAGCATCTGTCCAAACAACAGGCACCAAAAAAAAAAAAATTAAAGCCATATCTGCCTGCAAAACACATGGATAACAAGCCGCGGAGGCATGAGCTGCAACCTCTCTTTCTGTTTGTCTGGGGTTTGTTTGTTTTTTTTCCTCCCTTCCAAGCTCCGTTCAGCATCCTGCGCCTTAGGATGTGTTACGTAGTCTTCTAACAGGACGCTATGTCAGAGCAGCGATGTGTCATAGCACGCTGTTTACTCTGCCTATTGCATAAGGACAAATCTGAAATACACACATCAATATTAATCTTATGAAACCAGTGATGAGGTCAGATTGTAAAATGTGTTTAGTTTGGCATACAGATAAATTTTTCTAGATCGTTGTATTTTGTTTGTGTGTCTGCATGGAGTTTAGGCACAGCGTGTTAAAGCTCATATGCTATTTTTAGTATGGCATTGCCTATTTCCTGGCTCTGGATTCATGCTGTACGGTACATATGCACACTGATCTATATGTGAGTGCCGCACGTCCAACATGCTGCATAGCTCATTTCTGAGGTGCCTTTACTACAGCGTGTCATTAAAAGATGCACCGAGACTGCAGTGTCACTGCTGACTGAAAGTGATGCTGCCGACAGCTTCGTTCACCCCGAGGAGAGGGAGAGATGGGATGAGGTGGACAGAGAGTGTGCGAGGGAGGGAGGGAGGGAAGAGTGCTGAGGGAGAAGGTGTGACAGAGAGAGAGAGAGAGAGAGAGAGAGAGGGAGAGTAAATAAAGCGAGGGGGGAGGTGGAGAAAGATACGGCAATGTGTGTGTGTGTGTGTGTGTGTGTGTGTGTGTGTGTGTGTGTGTGCGTGTGCGTATAGGTCCGTTTGTGTTTATGTGCTGGGATAGGACGAGAGGGAGGGAGAGAGTGCGCACAGCGGGGGAGGAGGGGTAACGACACGATAACGCAGAGAGGGTGTAGAGAGGTGTCAGGGAGAGAAAACAGAGGTGAGATGGAAAACAGCAGTGGCGTGTGTGTTTGTGTGTGTGTCAGGAAATATAGTGACAATATGCACACAAGAGGAAGAATAAGAGAATGATAGAGCGGGAGAGGGGAAGTGATAAGAGAAGGAGTAAAATATATGAATGGAAGATGAGGCCGATCCCCTATAGCGATGCAGCGGCTTGATTGTCGTCAAGCGCGTAAACAGTGTGCGTGTGCAGAAATGAATTTTTTCCACGTAAAAAAAGTACAACAGCAATGAATGCACCATATATCTACAGTTACAAATCTCTTTTCCAGCAATACGTCTATAGGATTCTGAATGTGTGTGTAAAAGAAAAACTTAAGTCAAGAACTGCCCCACTGCTTTGCCAAAACATGGCAAGGCACTTTCCCTCAAACACACAATCACTGCTAAATAGACGGCAGGCTGTTGCACGCAATATGCAGAAACACACGCGAAAGCACACAAATCGTCTGCTCTCCTTCTCCTGTGACTCTTTCTCCTTCACACACAGACTATACACTGGCTTTCCTGCATGATGCAACACAATGAAAGGAAGCTGATTATCATGGAGATTGGGAGTCATGTGGAGAGCAGGTTTCTGTGTGTGTTTGTGTGTTTGCGCGTGTGCGTAGGTGTGTGCATGATGGCCTGTAAAGGGCATACTGAAATTGGCAACTCATTGTTGTGGTGAAATGAAAGGTGAAAGCTTCCCTCTGTTCTGTGTCCCTCTTGCTTTCTCCTCCTCAGCCCTCCACCCCCTGCCTGTCTCTCAGTCTCAGACCAACACAAATATGTGAGGTCAAAGAGAGGAGAGGAGACAGAATGGGTAACAGAAGCACAGATTAAAGGTACATACCAAGGACGACAAGACACCATCCTTGTTAAAGACTTAAAACACCCAGCGGTTGTCTTTCTCTTCTCAAAGTTTCTTCTCCTTAACTTTTAATCTTTCTATCTCGGCATTGATCCGTCGCTTTGTTTACATCGGATGTCTCAATTACTCCATAACACCATTTTTAACTAGGCTGTTTCGGTGTGCACGTGTGTCTCTGTGAGTTTCCAAGCAACACACTATAAGCCCCAAGTGCCCGTCTAATTGCCCCGGAGGCTCATGGTTATTTACTGTGAGGGGTTATTAGGCAGAGAAAGAGAGAGTCGGGGAGAGAGAGAGTGTTTGTCCCTCATTAAAGAGAAGAGGCACAAACACAAGCAGGGCTGTAGCAAGCAGCCAGACCACAGCACCATCATCAGCTAACGAATGTGGACACTCCACCTATGATTCATAGCATGTCATTTGTATTCATACTGAGTGACAATTTCTGTTTTCTCATATGAAGCAGCCGTAAATCTTCCCGTAACCTTCCCATTGCTGTCATGATTTCTGTCAATTATCGTCAATGATTTCTCAAACACGATGTCCTCTGTCAAGGTCTGCAGTAACTGTGTGTTTCAGCAGCACCTCAGCAGCTTGGCGTGAGCACACTGCACACAGATGTTGTGCGCAGGGATGAAATTACCGGCTAAAGGTCGCAAAAAATGAGCTGCAGGTCCCTACCTACTCTATCTCTCATATGCATTGCCTGTGCCATAGCGGGAATAGCTTGTGCCACTGTGTCACAAGCTATTCACCACACTGCAAGAACCGCAGGGTTCACTGTTCAACATTCAGGTTTCAGACCAGGTTTACTTATAATGTAGTCGCACATTAAATAACCGCACCACAAATCGCATGTTTATGAAAATTATTACACTACCTGGTGGCGAGTTGTTTGCTATTTTTTAATCTGAAACTTCAAAGCATGAAATCATGCTTGTCCTTTTGTACACCTGATTTGATCCCCCACGGGCTCTCTAACACATGAAGCACACACGCAGAAACACACATGTGCTCATGAAAGTATAGACACACAGTGTGCGACACGACGCCGCTCTGAAATCCTAATACAAGTTCAAACCCAGGCGTACGTTTCCTCTCATCACGTCTGCTTCTGCACTTACACACAAGCCTGAAAAACTCTGCCTGCGTGGACATCATTAGACCTTACACAAACACACAAACACACACTGTGTATTTCCAGGAGCTCAGTTTGAGTGCAGTGTGATGGGGTGGGTACATGCTGTTCCAGTGAACATTATACGACGGCTGCTAACCTAGATCTGATTACACACAGAAGCTCGCTATATTCACAACTCTGTGTGTGTGTGTGTGTGTCTGTATGTATGTGTGACTTACACTTGGGCCTAATGGAGTTTGCAGGTAATATGTTTTTATTGGAGCAGCAGCTAGGACAGTGTCGGTGTAGTGTGTTTGTCGAGCGATGGCTGATGTATTTCTCTCCACGAGAGTGAGGAGCATCAAGAGATAGAGATGGAGAGGGAGGAAGTTGGGGGTGGGGGTGGAGGTGTGTGTGGGTGGGGGGTGGGGGGTAGCAAGAGGTTACCGCAGGAAGAGAAGACAGGGGTTGTGATGAGAGAGAGGGAGAGAGATGGCAAGGAGGAGGGGGAAAGGAAAGGCTCATCTGTATGCTGCTTACTGTGAGCTGCTTGTTTGATCTGGAGGGAGTACTTAGTGCTGGATGGTGGGATGCTGCAGAGTAGGGAAGGCAAAAATAAGGTTCCTGCAAATGCGTGTGTGTGTGTGCATGAGAGAGCAATTGAGAGAGAGAGAGAGGAAGAGAGAGAGAGAGAGAGAGAGCGTGTAATTACGTGTGAGGTGTTGGGTGCAGCACTTTGCTCATTAAAAGGATCTGGCTGCTGTCCAGCTCCGCGCAGTTTATCAACTGTCCTTCATGTCTCTCATCCTCCTCCTCCCCTCTCTCTCCTTTCCTTTGCTCTCCTTCCTTCCCTATCCATTTCTTTCCTGCTCTTCTCTTGCCCCTTTAGCTTTCTTCCTCTCCCTTCTCTGCACTTCATCCTCCTCTTCCAGGATTACTGCAACAAAACGCTGCTTTGCAATGGTGCTGATAGCCTGGGGGGGGGGGGGGGGGGGGGGGGGGGGTGTCTTTCATCACTGATGGATGTTTGTGCCTCATTAGAGATGAATAAAAGTGTCGGTGGAGCATCAGAAATGAAGACATTTACACATATAGCGTGAGAAACATATATAAATGTAGGGAAAAGCGTTTCGTAACAAAGGTGAGACCGACAGCTTGTTAGCACAATACACCCATGGGGTGACTGCTAAACATTCAAATTCACATTCAAGAAAGAATCAGCCGTCTGCTGCAGTGAGAAATAAAACACTCTTGTGCGTTGGTGAACACCACAGACAGGCGCCGCCTTCTGTATGTGCCCCACTAATGGTAAAGAAATGCATAATCAGGGCTTTCTCTCAGCATCAGCGAGGGTAGGGGTGATTCTGCTCGCGAATACAATGACTTCACTCACGCCTTCCTTTCTGCAAGCATATGGAGAATGATATATATGCTTGTTATTATTAAAGTTTTTGGGTGAGTTTGCAATTGTGGGACTAAGTTTTCTTTGCCTGCACAGCTGTTCAGCCCTGTGTGTCCAGCAAGCAAGGCCTCAGTTTTGGCTGGAATGTATATTGTGTGTGTCTGTGTGTGCGTGCAGGTAAACGAGTGCTGCTGCTGTTCAGCTAAGACGCGTAATGAAAAATAGAAGAATCAAATCAGGCAAATAAAAGATGACAATAATGCTGGAAAGAGTAAAAAAAGCGAAAGAGGCAGATGGAGAAAACAAGAAAAGAGGGAAACAATTGAAGAGTGATGGTAAAGCAGAGATCAGGGAGACGTAGGAACAGAGAAAGACAGATTAGGGAACGGTAAAATGAAATGATAACCATAACGCAATATGGAACACTTGAGCAAAATGGAGAAACGGCTACAAGTCAGGCGGGGAGATCGGTCGCGTGTGTTATGCGAGAAGGAGGAAGAAAGCGCATGAGATGGGACCGGGCGATTGTCAAGTATTGTAGCGGAACCAGAAACTGTCACCCGTTTCTCTCCTGTGTTCTGATCAAGGAGCAAGAGACACACTTTGAAAAGTTTTCTACCCACCTACCCCCTTCCTGCGTCTTCAAACAGCTGCTGGAGTTACATAACAGCGAGGTGAGAAAGAACGAGAAGCGTGAGAGAGAGAAAGGGGAAGAAATGACTTACAACGCAAAACTCACACATGCTTACCTAACAGCCCGAATTAGGATTTATTTGTCACACGAACACAATTCTTTTCCCTTTACTGTTTTGACAGTGATGTTTCTGAAGTATCTTTGCTAAATTTGTGACAATGACAATTAAGAAAGACAAGGGTAGAGAAAGAAAAGGTATAGGAGAGAGGTGGATGTGTCTGTGAGCATACTGCAACTTGAGTATATGAACAGAGTGTATTTAGGTTAAGTTGAATGTATCAGTGATGCCTGTTGTTGTTGGTAAATGTGGGTTAGAACACAGAAGATTCTCTGGGGTGAGAACTTAAGATACAGCGCACCATCAGTCTGACAGAACTTCATTTCCCAACATTCAGTATAACAGACAGCATGAATATGAACACATGCAGACACAGAACCTAAAACATTACTTTGGAGACATATTCCTGGATAGCTGTGAGATGGGTAACATGAGTAAAATTCTTCATTATCTTAAAGAAATAAGAAATAAAAGCAGCACATTTAAAGTGTCTCAAAGTGAAAATAAACAAAACAGATCATTTTTCTTGCAATTCTTGCCTCTATATGATGATAATGATAATGGATTATATGGTCATCTCACCTGTGTGTGCACAGGGGCCCAACCCACCTGCTGCTCCAATCCTTTTGTTTATGTGAGGCAGCCAATCAGAGGAAAGCTAGCTTAAATATACGTTGGTCCTAAAGAGAGATGAGTGAAAATGGCTTAAATAGCACCGATTCACCCATTAAAAGGTGAATAAGAATTATTTTGAGTTGTGAATCCTGCCGAGCTACTTTTGTAGAGTACTCATAGTCATAGCGTTTCACACTTGTATTTTATTGCTAAACCTCTTCAGTTCACCACATGCCATGAAACAAATAACCATGTGTGGCTGAGGAATGCAAGTTGAAGTGCCTGCATTCATCTACTCAACAGGGTTAGGTTCAGCGGGCTACATCACTTAGGTGCAAAAGCATGCTTCCCACACATATAGTACATATACTTATGTTTCAGCGATGTTGGGCCTGTCTGACCGATTACAGCACAGCAAATTGCAAACGCAGGTAAAAAACAATGCTGCGGCTCCTCTCCAGCGCCCGTTGAGTACATCAGCCATGCCCCGCATTCAGTGCTGTTGCCAGGTTGCATGCTTGTTTGCTTACACGCACGTGTGCGTGGCTGCATGTGCCTGTATGTTTTGCTTGACTGCCTCTGTACTATGAACACAAAGTGAGTTCTCTGCCTGTGAATTAGCCTCCATAGCAACCAGTGCCACACAGTCAGCCAGCCATCCAGCCAGCCAGGCGGTGCAGTGAATGAACGCCATTCTGCTTGCGCGATCAGAAAATGGGTACAGGCCTGGTGCCAGATCTGGGTAAAGCGGGCACGTCGGTATGCCGATGTGCAGAGACAATGGGCCGTTGCTCTGGTGATGGGAAGGGCTGGTCGGGTAACAATGAGCACTGGTATGTGGATGACAAACAATGTCAACAGCAACTTTCAGCCACTTTGTTTGTTTTCCTACTGTTTCTCTTTTTGTCCACCGCTATTTTTTGTTTGTTGCTTAGCATCTACCTACCTTTCATCCCCTGATCTCTCCCTGTTTGCTTTCCTCCTCTCTTCTTTCTCTTCTGTCTGTGTCTCTATGAGAAAGAGGTTGCGGCATTGCGGAGGTGGGTGTTGAGCGGGGGCATAGGAGAGTTTTTTGTTTGGTTTTGTTTTTTTATCAGTATGTTATTGTCAGAGCCGTCCCATCACCTTGGATACACACACACACATATATGCGCTCACAAATACAGACACGTGAACACACACACACACGCATCTTAGACGTCAAACACACGTCAGATGCTAATAACTGACAGTCAAGCTCAGAAGCGAGCCCAACAGTACACAACTCACATGGCAAGCTGTGCTAAATTGACCAAACTGTTCCAGACAAAGATCTAAGTATAAACAAAACAATCATGGCACACACGTCACACATACGCTTTATGCTGGCTTCTGATCTAGATGGTAGCCACGTCCCAAGGTGCGCTGTTCAACCACCAGACAGGATGAGGGTGAGCAGGGGCATAGTTGGGACCTAGCTAATTGCTGATGTTCTCATGCAGAGAAAACATGAGGGAGATGCTAATGACCTCTCACTCAGATGTGTATCGACTGGCCCAGGCGTAGCCATGGTAGCCAGCCAGAACACATACACATATACACACACAAAACGCAAAATTACCTGAGGCTCAGATGAGGGATAAGTGTAAGCCAAATTTTTGAAATTAAATTATAATTTGATATCATCAATTATCTGACTTGTTAGGATGTCTTACTGCTACGTCGAGCTAAACATAATGAGTGCTGAGAATGGAGCGACTTCGCTGTACTGCACATTGATATTGCTTTTTATTATTCCTACCATTTTGGAGATTAAAAAAAACCTGTTTATTGAGCCCAAAAAAGGATATAAAGAGAGAGAAGAAGGGAAGGAGAGTGTGAGAGTGAAGGCTGCTGAACAGCCGACGCACCTGGTACAGGATAAGAATAGTAATCAATCATGCACATGCACACGCAGATGCAAACATGTACAGAGCACAGCTGGGCTGCAAAAAAGCCATCTGTATTACCACAATATAACACTCAGTGTGTACGTACTGTGTGTGTCTCCGTGTGCATGTATACGTGTGCATGCAAGAAAAATCTAGATCAGCCACCTATTCGCTCAACCATGTCTGTCTTTACGATGGAGAAACACACTTGCACAAGCCGGGATTAACATGCATGCTCACTAATATATGCAGACACCCCCCACCCCTCACACACACACCTTCACACAGAGACTCATGCGGAAGCACTGACTTTCACCTGCAGCCATAGGCTACATAGCAATGCATACTAAAAAGACCAGGATAGAAGAGGGGCAAAGTGCAAATAGAGAGATGGATGAGACAAGTAGGGGTGGGGAGGCTGAAGGATGGATGGGTGAAAGAGGGGAGGCTGGTGACGGGGGTTTGTAGAGCCGGGGAGATCTGTAATGAGATCTCGGTGAGTCAGACAGGATGCTAAACTCTTATTCTGACTGGATAACCAACAAAGCCAAAGCGGGAATGCATTAGAAAGCATTAGCCTAGCTGGCTAATAGCAAAATCTGTGTCAATGGTATTAGAATGAAGTAACATCCATGGAATCACTCTCAAAAGCATTGATCTTCTTCTTTTTTCTAAAAAAAAAACCAAAACAACGAGCACAGGCATCCGGGCGGTGGATTCAGCTAAGGCTGGCAACAATTCACAGCTACCTAAGCAGTTTTCCCCTCAGCATTAAATTAGAATAGCTTAGCGTTGACCCACTGTTGCTTTTAGCGCGTTAGCTTGTATCAGAGTGTGAGTCATAAGCTTTGCTGGGAGAAGCCACAGCACAAATTTAAACATCAGAGCAGTCAACAAACCCTGGGCTATCTCCGTGGCCATATTTATTCATGCGGTGTGACACCCATGAACATGCACATGCACGCACGCACACACAAAAACGCACACATAATGAAGGCACATGCTGAGCTTGGGTACAAACTAGAGCAAAAATAAGCAAATGCATCAGATTTATGTAGGAGAAAGACGGCAGTATTAAACATTTTTCTCACTGTCAACAAATCCTGCATAAAAGGCCGACACAGAGAATAACTTGGTCCAAAAGGCGAGCGTTTTCTGTGCACCCAACACCAGAGAGCTACGGCGGTAAGAAACTATTAAAAGCGCATAAATGAGCCACTGTGTTGCATCGGGTGACACTTTACTTCATTATGACAAACTCCAGGCTAGTTTATTTTGAGCGAGTCTTTCATATACTGTCCTGCTGCAATGAATATTAATGCGTATTAATCCGCAGCGGAAAATAGACCCGTGATAAATGCAATCTTTACTTCCAACTGGGAGATATTGTCGAAAAGCTACACTGCCCGGCAGTTTCAGGAAATTATCTTTGCCTTTCTTAGAGAATAAAACATTATAATTGTGAGCAGCTTCAAAAATTTACATTAGCTGAAAAAAAAGTCCTGCCCTTTCTTATCCTTTAGGACAAGTTAGTAATTCAGAAGTGGCAGTAAGTTATTCTCTCTTTTTCCATGTTTTTCCTCTCTCTCTTCCTCCTTTGAAATTTCTCTCCATCCCTCTTTGTACCTCCCTCTCTTCTCCGTAACTGCTCCATCTTTCAATAAAGCATTCTGCTTTGCAGCTTCCTCCCTCCTTTGAGTTATCCCCATCTCACTCTCTTTATCTTCTCTCAGAGCCTCCATCTTTCACTGTTTCTCCCTGCCTCTTCCGCTAGCCATCTTTCTCTCCCCGGCTCCCCTTTCTTTAACCTTTTATGCTCTCCTCTTACTCCTCTCCCCCTCTTTTCACTCTCTTTCTCTCGCAGCGTGTGTGTCAGCTCCCTGTTCCAGTCTTTCCATCACCCCCCCCCACCCCCCACCCCCCCCACGCTCCATCAACATCCTATACACCACACCTCCTCCCTTCTCACTCCTGCCTCTTTCTCTTTCCTCCTTCCGCCTTTTTCCATCTTCAGCACACATCTGCTAGTCTAACACCAATCGTCTCCCTTTTCAGCATGCTATCCTCACACCCATTACACTCTTCCCTTCTCCACCCCTCTATCTCACTTTCGGGTTATGACGTGTGATTGCATATTCCTGCCTCATTCAAGCAGCCACATGCTCGCACATAGGCGCACGCACCTTCATCCTCGTTAATATATTCAGTGTGTATAATGTCATCGTCAAGGTTAACAGCTGAGGTGCAGTGGTAAGAGGAGCCAAGGGTTACTGGCAATGTAGGAGCCACATTGTTGTTATGGGGTACTCTTACTGATTAATGAGTTTCACAGCTCAATAATCAGCAACATCTAAGTATTTTAGGGTAGAAATTATGTAATCCAACGACCTTTCATATACATCATCAAGGAATGCATTGAAGGATAATTGAAGATCCTCTAATCAAATGGTAATTATTGTCATAAATGTTTGGAACTGAAGGCAATCAGAGAATTTCATGCTGTTTTAGCCTCAGCCCCCATCCTCCATCCCCTCATTTATGTTCATTAATATGAAGGACTGCCATTGTTCCATGGATAATTCATTGACATGCATGGCGGCAGCGTCCCCGTGTTTGTTTGTGTGTGCGTGCGTGTGTGTGTACATTCACCGCGGCGGGCGAACAGATGCAAAAGGCATGACAAGAAAATAACCTTCCATCCTTCGTCTCTCGCGTTGACGAGACGCCTCTATTGCGCTCTTACCACGCCACCCCACACCCCACGCCCCTCTATTTTTATCGTTTTTGCACGGTCCCTCCGTCTCTTGCGCTCGCTCTTTTGCTGTCTGACTCTCACTCTTTCAGCCTCTCTGTCCTTGGGTGTCTGCAGCCAGCTGTGTTTTCAGGCCATTAGTGCCCCCCCCCCCTCCCTTCCATCCATTTTCCCCATCACCGATTCCTCCAGCAGACCTCACCCTCCTCCTGCCCCCCCTCCATCTCACTCTCCCTCTTCCTTTCTCCTCCTCCTCCTCTTCCTTTCGCACTCCTCTGTCCCCATGACCACTGGGGCTCCATTGTCAAAGCAACTGCTGATAACAGCCTCGTGTTTGGCCCAGCGTTCTGTTATGCCACTGCACCAAAATATCAGATGTCTGCGCACATCCTCATCTGTAAACATCCACAAGATACATATGAATGTGTGCTTGTAACAGGAAAAAAAATACTCAATAAACGCCTGCACCAGCAAACGCACGCATTATTTTTATACACGCATGGCTGTTGCAACATTCACACACCCGCATACAACAACAAATCTACCCAGTCAGCACCTTCCCCTTTATGTAAACATCTTGTTGTGCTGCTAGCCTCTTGCGGTTGTTTCCCGTTATGAAAAGTTATTGCGCTGCATAGTGCCATTTACTTTTCTACACCCACCCTAACTCACTCATCATAATAAAAACGTGATTAATCTACTTTCCTGGTGGCTTGCTGATGCTTAGAGAGTCTGGCCTTCGAACGCACAGCGGAACAGAGGGAGCGAGAGAGAGCAGGTTGTCTTTGAGAAAGTGGGCCACGGATATTGCGTCCCCGGTGGATCTGTGCGGTCAGCAGAAGAGGGCTGGCCCAAGTCACTCGTGATGCGGATGATGATTACTGTTTCATCTTCTTTTCCAAGTGGCTTGAAATTAGTGCAGAATCCCAGTACCGTCGATTCCTGGATCACCAAAGTAGGGCTGGGGTTAAAGAAGAAGGGCGTTAGTCTAGAATAGACATTACATGACACTATGACACATAACGCAGCTGACTCATGAGGCTTATATCACTAGTTTCCTATCTTTCTAACTTGAAGTCAGTTACAGATAAAGCTAGATCTATTTGCTCAGGCTGCTAATAATAGTCAAAGCAATACGAATGTTCCAACCAAGTAAATATAGCCAGGTAGAGCACACATATAAAAAGATTTACAGCATCACATCAAAATATACCATGCATCAGTAAAAAAAAAAAATCTCAAACCAGATTGGATCGTCCTTTTCTGACTGAAGACAATCAAGGCACTTCTTTTTTGGCCTATAATCATTATAAATGAATTTGTACTACCATATTTCTGCTATGCCACTGTGTCTGTGTGTGTGTGAATGTTTGGTGTGTGTATGTGAGACACAGACACACACACGGAATTCATTTTCGGTTCCCTTTAACCACTAGAGGACAATAAAAATGGGTCGTCGTAAAAGAGGGGGGCATGCACACACTCACACAAATATACAAGATGATGGCCCGTTGCATCATCTGCATCTCGTCTTCCTGTCGGCTAACACTCCCTCCTCCTCCTCCTCCTCGTCCTGCTCCTTCTCCTCAGTCTGTCCTTCCTCCCATCCATTATGCGCACCCCCCCACACACACACACACACACCCCACCACCACTCTATTGATTGAGCCATTCAATTTCCGGCCGTAATTCAACTACACTGTTGCACTTGAATATGTAAATGAGCCCATGGGGGTTGCTGGTGCTGTTGTTGTCATGGAAACCTCTCATCAAACGCGCATGAGAGACACGTGCGCACTCCCGCACGCACAACGGCTTCCTTCGGGGGTTAGGAAGGAGAGACAAGGTGAAATGAGCGTGTGCGCGTGCTGTGCTCCTGTGAAACCGAAACTTTGACAGAGGCTGAAATGACCTCACCGCACCCTTGCTTGTGTGTGTGTGTGTGTGTGTGTGTGTGTGTGTGTGTGTGTGTGTGTGTGTGTGTGTTGGTAGGAATCCTGGATGTATCTGTAGCCTTGCGCTTTTTAAGACCACCCCCCCACACACACACACACACACACATACACACACCCACCATCATCTCCTTCACCTCCCTTTAAATTCCCAGCCCTATCTCCCTCTCTCTCGCTCGCTCCCCCCTCCCACCATGTTAGTGCAGCCCTCTAATCGCACTGACAGGAGAACAGCGCTCTGTGTGGCTTCTGCCACCATGCATGCACTGAAACACACACAGGGAGCATAAACACATGCAGAATTAATACATCCTCCGTGTTTTCTCTTTCTAGCTCATGCACGCCACCGAAAACTTCCAGACACGAACAACCGCGGTGCGCATCACTCACAGCCTCTCGTTTAGTCTCGTGTGTCATTAACGTGCTCCTCTCCCTCTGTGCTGCTTCCTGCTCCCGTGTGGTAGCTTTTGGGACGTTTTTGGGTCACGGGGATGCCACGCTGCTCTCAGTGGGGTTTTTTTATGTGTGTGTGCGGGGGGTCAGGGAGATTCAGGGACAGTCTGTGATCATTGCAATATATCTTTGCATTGGTTATTGTGTGTTTGAGGCATATGTCTGTGTTTTTGTGCATGCAAGACATGGGAGGAATTAATTTTAAAGCCCCTGAAAAACACCCACAAGTTTTTGTTTGACACGGAATAAAACATTCAGATTTAACCAGCAGTGCAGCCAAAGCTGAGCAAACAATACACTTCAAACACTTCTGTGGCTGCTGCACTAAAGTATGTGTCATCACCTTTTTCTAGATTAGCTAAGCCCACTTTAAGCTGGCAAAAAAAGGAAAAACAAAACTTGTGTTTTGTTTTTCTTTTGGTTGTTTTTTTCCGTAGGTTTGAAGTGTGTGTTTTTTCCTCCCTCCAAATTAGTATAACAGAATGAAGGCAGCTGTTCAATTCATCACTGCAAAGCTCCCTACAGATAAATTATTAATGCAAGTCACCCAAGCAAGGGCATTTATCCGAGCAATAATAAGGCATTTGATGATGTGGTCGGGGTTAAAGTGTTCAGCTGGCAGTTGAGCCGCATCCTTGTCATGAACAATGACACTTCAATTTGGCAATGAATCAAGAGGGAAGCATTTTCTTACCCCTGGAAAAAAAAATACAAATCCAACAAATGTCTCCCACAGTGGTTTTGTTTGAACTCAATTTTGGTGGAAAGTGGAAGACCTAGTGGGCATATATGAGTGAGGGCTTGCTCGTGTGTTCACAGGCATGTACATGTGTGCGTATGCATGTGTGTGCACACTGCTAGGCAAATGAGCTTGTCAGTATGCGGCGCAGGCCTCTCTCTGGTGGCAGGCAGATGACAGTGCAGTGATTGGGCTGATTTCACTGAGGACGTGAGGGGAAATCTGAAGGCTGCCTCAGGGCTCAGGTGCTTATCACCTCCCCGCACACTGACGCGCACATGCGCACATGCGCACACGCTCGTGCACAGATTCGGACGCGTGCACATACACACAGCTACCTTTTACAGCCGTCTCTATAGACAGACGCGCACATACAGATGCATGGACAGACGCATGAAACCAGAGACATGGACAAGTGCTCACCTGGGTGATACACACATGTATGTACTTAAATGCACTCTGTCTCTTCTACTTTATTACAAAGTTAATTATCGAAATCTCTTGCGAGAGTGCTGCACCATACCGTCTGTGTGTCTGACCACCCAGTGCTAGCAACACATCACACACACACACACACACACACACACATCTGCAGGATTCTGTGCAAGAGAGAGCAATAATTATAGCCCAGGGCAGGTGGGAAAGGGGAAATTAGAGTTTGTGTGAAGGTCTGCATGCACTTCCTAAGACAATAATTGACAATTTATTACTGCACACGTGGCAGTTGGCATTTTACAATGGATTTTTCTTTCTTCTTTTTTTTCTTTTTCAAAGGAATGGCTTTTTAGATTTATTTGCATGTCTGTTGATATCATTATCTGATAATTACCTTTCAAATATTTTTTGTCATAGAAACAGATTGTCTTTTGACTGTTTTAGTCCCTCTCTAGTCAACGGTTGCAGTTCAGTAGTGAACTGCTTGGTTTTGGTCATTTTGATCATCATGTTGTGCCCAAGCTTAAATCCCGAGCATCATATGAGTCAGTGTGTGTTTTGCGTTTCACGTTTCTATATAGTTTGTTCAATAAGACTCACTCTCCTTCCCTTCTTCTGCTCTTGAATAAACTTCAAGAGCAGCTGTAGACATAAAGCGCTCATTTACACATTTAGAAAGGCCCTTTGCTAAACAGTATCATTCGATCTGAGTCAGAGTCTTGTTGGTTTAATTAATTTTTAGATCTGAACACAGCATAATCCAGCTTGGTTAGCACTTTTGTCTCACAGCAAGAAGGTGCTGGGTTTGAATCCAGGCTCTCTGTGCAGAGTTTTTTCCCTCCTGCTAATATGGCTTCCTCCTACAGTCCAGAGACATGCATGTCGGTTAATATGTGGTTTTAAAATGGTCATAGGTTTGAACAGTTGTCCGTCACTGTGTGCTAGACCTCTGATAGATTGGTGACCTGTCCAGGCTATAGCCTTCCTCTCACCCTATGACAGTTAGGATAGGCTCCTAACTGTTGTGGGATCTCAATGAATTGGGTAAGTGGAAGAAAATGGATGGTTGAACACAGCAATAAGACGAGGGTCTTGATCTTGTTACATATGAAATCTGCATCGGTTCATTTTATGATGTAATCTGCATGCTTGGAGCTCTTCTAGTCAAGCGTATTCTGCACACCGAGAAACAGATTAGCAAAATTAACAGCTGCCAGCAGCAAGCTGGAGAATGAATTGAGGTCTGACCTGGACAAGCAATGGAGTACGCTGCTTCCTCCATATGTTAGACCTTATTTGTGTATTTATTCCTCTTCCCTCCCCCCCAGTCCCTAAGAGTGAACACCGCTGCGTGGCTTTAGGTGATGCATTATGGTGCGTTTGAAGTCATTTCTGGTGCAATGCAAAAACTACTGCTGAGAGTGCACTAGCAGCTGAAGTTATTATCTCTCAGATTAAATGCCGTGCCGCTCTAAACTGGGTATGCGCTATAATTCATGTAGCATTGCCAAGATAACGCGAGGACTTGCAAAGCTAGTAGCATTAAACATTACACAGTGTCCTCCTTCTCTGTCACCTGAGTGATTTTAGTGCTTTGGCGGATTGTGTGCAACTATATCTGTTGACTGGGGGTTGTTTTTCATTCAGCTCCAAAAGCCATTCAGTAATGGTAACTTGTCCAAACCAATGCAACAATGCCATTTTACTTCAGTTCACAGAGGTGCAGCAATTTTCAATGAATTACCTTTGATAGTTCACAAAAGATTGAAATGGGAAGTGTGAACGAGGGTTAAGGGGAAAAAAGTACTCACAAATGACAAAAGATAAATTGAGGGTAAGGGACTGTGAGAGGTTCAAGTCTTTGGTCTCACTCCACTTGGTTAAAAAAAAGTGTCTCAATAGCTGCTGTCAAAGAGAAAGAGATGTTAGACAGCCTTTCTATTTTCAGTTTGTCTGTCTGTGTGTTCGGCTGTCTTTCTGCTTGTCTGTCCATGTGCATGTTTGTCTCTACGTCCGTCCTTCTGTCTGCTTCTCTCCGTATATTTGTCTTTCTCCAAACTCACAAATCTGTCTGCAGCAGGAAAGACTGTAAATTAAACATCTAAGATTTTCTCTCTCTCTGTCCTTGGCTGTTATCCCTTTGCTCTGTTCCTCTCACCCTCCTCCCCTGTCTTATGCGCTCAATCGGCCCTCCCTGGCTCGCCCCCGACTGTATTTCTTCTCCTTCCTTTCATCTCTGTCCTTCCCTGCTCTTCTCTCTGGGCATGATAGAGAGAGAGAGAGAGCGAAACAGAGAGCAAGTAAGGGATGGAGCATGGAGGCGGAGGACTGGGGTGGGTGGAGATCATAGAGGCGATGAGGCCGTGTGGAGCGGATGGATAGACAGATGCATTGATAAGGGCTGCCGACTCCACAGCGCACTTGCTGCATATCCAATCTCTCTCACCCTGTCTCTCTCTCTCTCATCTCTCTTTTTCATTTCAGGACTAATGCTCCCCTAGCCTTCAAATGTCAGTTCAGTATGGCAACCTATTAGATGGTTAGCCAGAGTGGCTGACAGCTCTCTCCCTCCCTCCCATTCTCTCTTGGCTTCTCGCACACATTCAGGACAGAATTATTGTCTGAGGTTTTTGCAGTCTTTCAGAGCTGGCAAGAAAGACATGAGACAGACAGATACTGAGGGAGTATTTGCATCTCAGCCGCTACTCCACCTCCCCGCTGCTGGAGTACATTTCCTCATATAGGTCATTGTATTTAAAGCTATCATAATGAACATTAAATACCAGCCAGTGACGACATGACTACTTCCTTGTGAAAGAAAATGGTTGTCAACCCACCAGTTTCCTTCAGCTTTATGTTTGAAAGCTTATCGCTGTAGTTTTAAAGCCTCAACTTTACTGTTGTCACTCCCATGTCTTGCATGCACAAAAACACAGACATATGCCTCAAGCACACAATAACCAATGCAAAGATATATCGCAATTGTCACTTTCATCGTTCTAGCTGCCAAAAACTTATTAGGAACGGTTTTAGTTAATATGACTCTTTTGATATACAGCGCTCCAGCCAGGATCTGTTTGGCCAGAAGTGGGAAGAGCCACAGCAAGAATCCCCAAACACAGCGGGCATCAATGACCACAGACATGGCACTGATTAAGTCAGGCACAGTATGACTTAATCAGCCAGCCTACAGACCAACTGTAGCAACGTAACGTAAACGTTACATGTGGAGAAGGGTGTCTGCTCTGCCATCAGCTGATGTGTGACGGCATTAAGATCAGTTTCCTGTCTCGAAATTGTGTTTCTTTTCTTTGTCCTTATAATTTGCTACATTTTAAAGGAAAAACAGACATGTAATGGTGAACTTTTGCTTTGGATCATTTAAGTACACCCAGTTCATAAAATTACAAATGAATAAATGATAAGAGTAACTGATATTTTCACTTGTGTAAAAATGTAGCATCTGAATACTCTTCTGAGCCATCGCAGCCTCACTGTGAAAGCAAGTTTCAGCAAAAGAAAGGTAGAGTGAGCAAGAGAGAGAGAAAGCGAGCGTGTGCAAGAAAGAGAGAGAAATATATAAATAAACCAAAAAAGAGAGACAGAGGAGAGGCATGAAACAGAGGATTAGGGGCTTAGTTAGCCTGCATGAAATCCCCTTTTCCTCTCGCGCCCTACAAAGGGAAGAAGGCAATTGGCCACATTATACAAAAAGAGAAGGCGAGGGAGGCGTGTGGGGGGATTGAGGAGGGAGATGAAAGGGGGGGGGGGGGGGGGGGGCAAAAAAAAGCTTTCTGAATACTTTGCTGTTTTTCACATCTCCAGTCTTTCCACAGTGCCACTCAGCATGGCTGCCACCCCACCTGTGACATCACATATAGCAATACAGGAGGTTTTTTTAGGTTTGCCGTTTTTTGGCAAGGTGAGGAGGTGGGGGGTGTGACATTGGCCTTGAAACCTGCTATGGTCTTGCCTCCAGGACAGACAACCAGGCGACTCAGTAAGAGAAAGAGAGAGAGTGATCACAGTGAGAATGAGGGAGAGCTGGGAGAGCAGGGGGGGACACGGTTGCCATGGTGACTTGCTGAAAGATGCGAGCACGCTTGTTTATCTGTGGGCCGGGCGAGCAAGCACGGCGGGCCCTCTAACCGAGCAGATGTGTGTGCGCGCGCGCGTTTGTGTGTGCATGTGTTTATCAGCATGTGGGTGAGGATGCTCACGTGCAGACACACTCCAAGACCCATAAACTGACCCTTCCACAGCTTTCTTTGTAAACAAACCTGCACGGACAAACACACAAACACAGCCTCACTTAATAGAAGCCCACCTTACCAGCTCGGTATTATTGAGCCAACAGGAGTGGGCTGATAGAAGCTAATTGGCCTGGTGTGAGCCGAGACTGAAGATAAGAGGAGGGACAGAAACAGACTGAAGGGATAATACACAGGGTGATAGACAGAGAAGGACAGAAAATGAGAGACAAAGCAAAAAAAAAGGATGAGAGGATGTAATGGAGTGGGCAAAAAAAAGAAGAGGAAAACAGCAGATGCATAAGACACATTAGAGCAAAACTGAATGAGTATAAAAAAGAGGTTTGGGAGTTTTCAGATAATGGAAACAATGAAGATAATGAGGGAAAACAAATGAGAAATGATTATGAGAATGAGAGAGAGTAAATGTGACGTGATGAGACGTCTTATGATGTGATGAGATTCAATGCGACGTGTGCAAGCGGGGGCATGCTTCCATGCTAGCAGAGAGCAGCCCCAGTCCCATAGGGCAGACACTGCAGGCGTCGTAGTACGTCAAATGTCACAGACCAGACATTAAGCTGCAAGGCTGCATGACCACTGGTTTTACACGCATACACACACACACAAATGCACAAACATCGTCATATGCAGATTCCGCCACAGAGATATGGAGACTGCTTAAATATTTGTGAAATCTGAGGTCATCACACAGAGGTAAAAGCTGCAGACTGTGAATAGGCATAGCTGCACACAGGGTCACATGCATTTGCACATAATGTTCTCATGGGCTCTGTGACACTATTTGTGTCATCTTGAGGTTGATGTGATGTTGTGAACACGCACAGTGTGTTGAGCTTGCCCCATTACCTGCGACAGATAGACTTATAAGGCACTGTGTTAGCTGGTATGCCATGTGCTGGCAGCTTAATTTGCACAGAGGTATAAAAAATACTTGTGTAGGTGTGACTGTGTCCCTATTTATTCTTTGTGAGGTGAGTGCCAGAGTCACCCTCCTTAAAATAACAAGCTACCCCTTTCCCTTAGGACAGCAGACAGCCATCCATGCAAGCTGCCTGATCCCAAACCGCCCTAGTTCACTGCTCGATCCATCTCCGGCTTCTCCCTCTTCTCTTCTCTCCATGTGCCTTTGTCTCACTGTCCATGAATCACACACACATAGTCAGTGATGGCCTCATAAGCTAAGTTTCTCTTGGTGACTTTTTTGTTTTTCTCTCGCCTTGTGCAACGTTGTGAGTGGAACAAACACATAAAAGTAAGGCCGGTGTAACCCACAACTCTGGCTGAAATTCTAAAACATGCAGAAGGTGCACTGTTTTTAAGATAAGAGATACACACACGCACATATCCTAACAAGGCAGACCACCTTCACCTCCAGCTATGCTTAATGAGCTCTCCCCCGGCTAACTGGCCAAGAAGAAGCAACGGTCAGCTGCCCAAATCTATCCAGCTTGCTCTAATTTTTTATCAGACTCTGCACTTGAGTGGCTGAGCTCTCGGCTCTGTCTCACTAGCTGTGCGGGATAGGCTGGGACAGAATAGGCCTCGTTCACTCAATTAATAGCGCTCTGTGTGTATGAAATGAAGCTGAAATGCATGCAGTGCCAAAACTGGAAAGAGTAGATAAATAAAGCGGCAAATGGTTTTAAGGACTTAGCAGTGTCTAATTTGCCACTAAAATGTGTTTTTATTGCATTTAAATAATGATTATAAACACATTTGTGGAGATATTCCACAGAAGATGGCGGGGAAAAAAATATAGAAGGGGCAAAATCTCATTATACCCCCAGATGAATGTGTGTCTGTTGCAGCGTGAGTGTGCGAGAAAGCAAGCGTATAAATTCTTCATGCGCCTGTCTTCCTTGACCTGTATGTTACTAGATTGGGGAATGTATGTGAATGCCTGTGTTTGAAGGTGTGTATGCTTCCTAACTGCTTGTGTTTGTGTGTGTGTGTAGATGCAGATATGAGGCAGTCTGCAGGCTGCAGGGCTGTATGGAAATTAGGAGATACACTGCTGCGAAGCAGGTGATGGAGGAGGGAGGGGGAGGACAGGGATGAGGGAGTGAAAGGAAGGAAGAAGAGGAGAGTGGTGCAAGGGGGTCGGATAATGAGGACTCTGATGAGAGGGAAGGAGAGCCCTGAATAGAGATGTCTCAGTGTTGGAGAGAAGTTTAAAAAAAATGGGAGCATGAGAGAGGGAGCGAAAGGATGCAGGGGTTATGAATGGACAGGGAAATGTGAAACAGCTGCCACTAGTGGTGGATTGTGGAAGTAAATAATTGATGTAGGAGGGGGGGAGTAAAAAGGAGGGAGGAGATGAAAGGAGGATATGAAAGTGAACAACAGACAGAAAAGTGGTTTGGTCTGAGGTGGAAGGGAAAAAAGGAGCGGGTAGGTAAAATAATAAAAGAGACAGACTGTGATAAAATGTGGTCTCAATAAGACAAATGGACCACATGAGACAAAAGGGATATGAGAAATTAGAGGAGGAAGGCAGGTAGAGGCTCAGCTATTAAAAAGATGTGAGGATGAGAGGGCTGGGCAGAGTGGTCACAGGCATTAAATGAGAGGGAAAAAGAAAAAAAAAGGCAGCACGCTGGGGAGACAGAGCTAAAGACGAAGCAATTTATCCAAAACAGAGAAAACGAGAGATGGGGGAAAGAGCGTGAGCGGAGAGATAAAAAACTGAGAAAGGATGAAAGAGGAGGAGGAGGAGGAGGAAGGGGAGGCCAAGAGACTGATACAGAGAGAGGAGGGACAGAGACGCTGGCAGTAGGAGGACACGGGTGCAGGCGTGGAGACTGTGGCATGCAGCTCAAGTTGGCATGGACTCTATCACTCAGTCTCAGGCCTGGGCACGGGGCCCTCAGTGGCACAAAAACACACACGCAAACACACACAGACACGCACGCATAGATGTACACGCACAAGCAGATCAAACACAAGGACGTTCGCGTTTTCCTGAGTCTCTTTATTATACACACACACACACACACGCTCACAGCAGACAGAGACAGAGAGAAAAACACTGAGCTCAGACACAGCCTGATGCACACATGCACTCAATTAGTCTCAGCCACACACACACACACACACACACACACATTTACACACGGAGGAAAAAGATGGATGGATGAGCGTGTGCATGAAGGTGTGTGTATGTGTGTGTGTGTCTAATTGTGCCACCGCTTGCAGAGCAGAATGAGGGATGGTGTCTCAGAGCTGCTGCTGCCGCTAATAGCCACTGACTAAAGGTGACAGGCTCTCTCTCGCCTTCTGCCTCACTTTTCCTCCGGTCTCTCTCTCTCCCTCTCTCTCTCGCTTTCCTCCTGTTCTCCATCCAATCAGCAGTCAGCACATCTGTCCTTCCCGCTTTTCCTCAACCCAATTCGGCACATCCTCTCCCCTTTGTTTCTCCCTCATCCTCTATCTCATATGCCTTCTTTGCCCTTTTACCTCAAGCCCACCCCCTCCTCACACACACGCACACACACACACACACACACACCCTGCTTTCATCTCCACTCTTTACCCCCTGCCACCTTTCATCACTTTCTCTCGCCCCCTCCCCACCTCTGTCCTAACCACCCGGTCCTGATAATACACAGGAGATGGCTCACGCATGAATGATCGCATTGGGGTGCGTGCACCGCACAAACACAAACATTTAAAGACCGTTATCAGCGAGGCAAGGTTTGTGTATGCAGCGGGATGGGTGCTGTATTTTGTATGTGCGCATGTATTCGGTCTGATAATGTGCACTTGTGTCGTAGGAAAGTTATTATTCCTGGTGTGCTGCAGCATTTCAGGCCTGGGTGGAAAGATCAAACAAAGAGCAGAGGACGAACGCACACTAACATAGATACACACAAATACACACAAACATACATACACATCTACGCCTGTACCCCTCCTATCTCCTGCTGCCTTTTCATATCCCCGGCTTCTGCAGTTGCCTCACGTCTGGACTCTGTCTACAGAGAGACGAGAGACAAGAGAGAGCACTGTTCTGCTTTCTATCTCCACCAGGTTATTAGACGCATGCAATTAGCGAGCTCGATCAGGATAAATACGCCTGTTTGTGTGTGTGGGTGTGTTCGGAAGTGTGTGTGTGTGCACGTTTAGAGGGCAGCTGGAGTGTTTGTGTGCAATCAGGGACAGATTGTATGGGATGCATCTGGGTTGGCCTGATGTGGAGACAAGGAGGGGGAGGGATGGAGGTTGTTAATACGATAGTGGCTGCTGGGTGTCTGTGTGTGTGCACGTTTTGCGCCTGTTTGAACAGGTTTCTGTCGTCCCGAGTCGTACTTGTTTATCTGTTTTTAACGTCTGAATATAAAGAATTCTGTACACTTTTCTCTCAGTTTATCTCTAGCATTAAAGACACGAGGACGTCCTGCTGTATTTTTAGTGTCCCTGTACATATTTAACGTGTATGTGTGTGCACATTTGAAGGGGAGTGGCCTGTCATGGCACGTCCTTCCTAGAGGGAAAGAGCTGGCCCCGCAGGGCGTACAAAAAGGGGGGCTTTACTTCACAGCCAATCAGTTTATCTCTGCTGAGGGAACCAGCCATTGCCACCACAGCAACAACAACACCAAGCCAGGCTGCTGCAGGGGATGGATGGGCGATGTGTACAAGCTCCTCTGCTATATTTATCTATCAGTTATCGCTCGGTTGCTTTGTTTTTTCTCCTTCTTTTTCGTCTCGCTTAGCCCACGTTTCATCCAATCTTTTACCAGTTATCTGCTCTGTTTTACCATCTTGAGTCTTTCTGTCTCTCGGCCTGATATTTCACGTTAATGGGGTCTTTGCGGGAGCTCTCTAAGGTGTGACCTAAAGGGCGAGAACAGAATTGAAAGAAAGAGGGTAAAAAAAATGAGGGAACGAGAGAGAGAGAGAGGGAGAGGTTGCGCTTGCAGTTTCCCACTGAAAGGGCTCTTTTTCATTTCTTTTAATCAGCAGCGGCCTGCCTGCATATCTCACCTCTCCTCCTCTTTTTTTCTCTCGCGCACAAATCCCCTTTCTCTTTAGCTCATATGTATGCAAATAAGGCATCCTATGCAAATGAGACAGGTAGGGATGGGCAGCAAAGAGGGGAAAGAAATGGGCAGGGGATGAAAAGAGGAAGCAGTGAAGGATAGAGAAGGGGCGAAAAGAGGAAGTGATCGCTGCTCGCATGCTCCGATCAGGCACTGATAAATCTGGCTTTAACACACGAGGACAAACATTTCCGCACTTTACAAGTTCGTAGATTGAATGCAGAGGAGCTCTAACAGCTTAAAGTTCTTACATTGTTTACAGTATAACTTTGAGGCTTAAAATGTAATTGATGCATTTATGATCAAGTCTTTAAAACATCACAAAACCTCAAGCAGCCTTGTTGTTAGATGCACTGCTTTTAAAAAAAATATATCCCCACGTTTTCCACAAGCCCCGCTTATTCTGCTGACAAATAAGATGTGGCTGCTTATACCTCCTCCTCCTTTCCACCTCCTCCTCCTCCCTCCATATGCATTTGTTTTCTCTTTCTTTTTACTGAAAAGAATAAACATCTTGGAAGGGATTTTTCCATCAGCTCGTCTCTCTTTCCACCATCTGCCATTGCGAGAAACTCAGAATGCTTCAGTTCTCCGCTTCTTTTTTTTTTTTTTGCTGGAAGAGGAGCAACTCTTTCTTGGAGTAAAGTGGGCCAGCACATTTTCTGTGAAATTCAACCCCGTTGCACACATTGGAAAATGCAGCCAATCTTCTCAGCAGTTTGTTTATCAGCGGTACACTAATGTCCCAGAATTAACATTTGTTAACGGTTTATTGATGTTGAAATGCTGCACAGAGTGAGACGCCTGACTGTCAAAACACACTGATACTAGATGGCAGAAGCAGTTTTGTCTTGGGTGTTTACATGGGTCTACGTTAAGGCGACCAGATCTGTGTTGCAAGGAAGGAAAACTTGGCAGTTACTGGCTGTAGATTAGTTGCTGGGTGGAGCAGGTGATATAGATTTATTGATGTTGACATTTGGACCAGAATCTGGAGCCGGTAGGTTGAGGAGAAACCTTTGAATGTGCATAAAGGTGTGAACAGAAGGTGTTGAAGGGAAATGTCTGGAAAGCCCAATAAAAGTCCAACAAAAAGGAAAACTGAAAGTCATTGAAATAACAGTGAGCGAATGAAATCAACTGGGGAATGAGTGAGGACATGGCTGGAGAAGCGAACAGGTGGAGACACAAGACAAATAGACAAATGGATGGCTAAATACTCGTGAGGACCTAAAATGTAAACAAGGAGCAGGGCCCTATTCCAAGAAGCGTGTTCAACAAACTCATAGTTGTTAGCTGAACCTGCTTCCTGGAATAGGGCCCAGGTGAAACCAATGTGAGCGGGGAAGACAATCCCAAAGGAGGGGAAAAATACAAAGACAGGAAGTGGCAGGGTGGAATTAACAAAAATAAAACAGGAAATTGCTAAAACAACAATCGTAAACACAAACAAAGAGGCACAGACAAGAAAACACAGGAGATGCAAATGGAAACTTTGACCAAATCCACGTAA
Organism: Neolamprologus brichardi; assembly: GCF_056152115.1. Taxonomy (NCBI): domain Eukaryota; kingdom Metazoa; phylum Chordata; class Actinopteri; order Cichliformes; family Cichlidae; genus Neolamprologus; species Neolamprologus brichardi. Next base: position 10,058,187 of record NC_142107.1, read on the forward strand.
ACAAATTCTCTTTGTCTCAATGTCAAACCACCACCTATCAAATTGCCCACATTCAGAGGTGATAAAGCAACCAGACACCACCCTCTGTGCAGATGTACATGGGGGGGGGGGCCTTCTGCTGAGGGACTTGGGAAGATGCAATGGCCTCATTTGCTTTTCACGCTTTACTGGCGTGGTGAGTCTGCGTAGGTTCACTCGAATTTGCAAGTTTACGCATTCGCTGTCTGTGAATCCTCACGAGCCGAATGCAGGTTCCTAAAGGTTTCAAAATGTGCGTGTTTATAACTGACAGAGAGCGAGAGGCTGATGCTCAGCGTGTGTGTGTTCAAGTGTTTCCAAAGCAGTGCGCATAGCTGCCGCTGTATCCCCTCACCAAACTGCTTTGTGGCAGAGTGTCAGCTCAGCTCCCAAACACACACACATACCACTAACACACTCATACCACTGTCTTGTGAGCTTAATGCAAAAGATTTAAGCTACTTAACATATGCATTTTGATGGATCATTACTAAAGTTCATATTTGGAGTCCATGAGTCAAACAGAAGCTCTGGGAAAGGATGCAGTGCAAAGCAAGCAGGCAAAATGAGCATAGAGTGTGGATACATGCAGGTCGAGGAAACTAAGATGAGCAACACTGAAGTCTGCAGAGATTAATTTCTGTCATTCACTTGCTTTCAATGTTTTCTACCTTAGGCTTCATTAATTCTGTGTCCGTGGCTCTCTTTTTTTCCACTCTCTTCCTCCTTTCCACAGAGCAGCATCCCTTCACACCCTCTAACTCAGTCAGCTACACTTAGTCCCAAATCCCCCTTCTTTCTGCAGGAGGGATGAAGTCATGCACCGCAGGCATAGTGCAGATCCCTCCTCGCTCGCTGTGCCCTCCCCATGCCTGCCACTCAGTCAAAAAGCATATGGGCACGTTGTTGTGCCAATGCCCCTCCCAGAACACCTGACTCTGTCTAGTCACGCATGGCGGGCACTGCACACACACACTTGCAGAGAGGACAGACACACCTGCTTGCGCACAAAAAACACACACCACCATCCTTGCATGACGGGCATATCCTTGATTGTCCCCCGATGTTCCCCACTGCGAACCTCGCCACCAGCTGTGGCTAATACGCACAGTGAAGACACCCTTCAGCGTAGTGCTCCGAGACCTGACATAAACTGTGACACGTGTAGTTACTCTCTCTTTTGTTCCAGGCCTGGACTTAACTGCACAGATGACACCAACAAGCTTAAAGGTTTTAATTCCCACTGGCGAGAGCTAGGCTGAGGAATATATGCGCTCTCTGGCATCGTTAGGTAGTTAAGATAAAAGCGTTCACCGCGTAGCGTATGCTCAGTTCCCTGGTCCTGCATTAGCGCTGCAGTATTTACTTAATAATTTCATCCTGGGATATTGCAGCAGCAGTAGCAGCAGTTAATCTACAAAATGGGGCCTCTATGATGGCTAATTTGGTTGAAGTCAGCCCCACTCGCCACCTGCGTGTGGATTAGAGGAAAAGATCGGCCTTAAAACACCGTAACAGCACTAAGAATGATCAATGGCGCTGTCACAGTTTGATGTTTCATGCATGGCCGCGCTCTTTACTGTTTTCAATGAAAATTAATCTCTTTCTGCATGTTCTGTCTTATCGCTTTAGCATTCTAAATTGGTTAGCGTTGCATATTTTTTTAGCACATGTTCTACCTGACCGTCATGGTTCTTAGCTTATGAGGCATTCTTGGAAATGCATCTACAGAGCAAATTAGAAAGCGCGCGAGACGTCAACCTCGCCAGTCATTAGTGAGTCATGTCTTCATTTCTCTGTCCTCTGTGACCTCAACTGTTGCTGCCGCTGTCCAGGCAGGCTGTATAGCTGCTGCTGCTGATAAGCGTATGTGAACTGTAAATGTGGCACGTTGGAGCTGTTTTAGGATTTCATGTCAGTATTTTTTGCTTGCCAGCGGATCAGTGATGCCATCCACAGAAAGACGCGCGCGCACATATATATGCACACACAGACTCTTGTGCATGCATACACACACAAGCTGAGAGTCAGGCTTGGAAAAGAGGCAGGTAGGAAAATGGTGGTAATTATCGTTAGTTCTTTGTGATTAACCAAGTGACACACACATGCACACGCATGCACTGCTGTGCTGCCCTCTGCTGTGTGGCACAAAATGGCGGTGTGTGTGTGTGTGTCCTAGCAGAGGCTGCGTCTGTAAGAGAGAGATGGGAATGAGGCCAGGCAGAGGAGAATGCGAGGACTTGGCTCGCAACAACTTTGTGTGTCTGTGTGAGTGTGTGTGTGTGTGAGATAACATTCAGGTGTGAGAGGGAACATTAACTAGCTCAGAGAGAGAGGTCCCAGCTGACTGCTCCATTTACAGCCCTGGTGTCACGCACACACGCACACACACACACACACACACACACACATAAACAGCACAGGCATAGATGTTTGCTCATATAAATACACAAAATCTGATGACAGAGGCGATACAGGAGACAGAATCAGGGGGAGTGTAAGAGTTTTTTTCTCCTACAGGTAGTGTGACCTTCACTCCAACTCTCCTTGCCTTCATCTGTCCATCCCTCCCTCTCTCCACGTAGCCCCGTAATTCAGCGCTCAGTTGCGTGGCAGGTAATTTGTGCGCTATTGGAGATTAAAGTTTAATTAGTGAGCGAGGAGTCATTTGGGTCTAACTTGAGTGGAATAAGACAGCAGTGTGTGCTCGCGCATGTGTGTGTGTGTCTGTGTGTCCCTCCTCATTCGCTCACCCTAACACTTCAAGGCTCATCACCAAGAGAGAAAGCGTGAGTGGGAGTAGAGGATCCAATTCCTCCTTTCATCAACGAAGAACAAAGGAAGGAGTCTTCCCCTCTTCTCTTCATCTCCTCTTCCTCCTCCTCTCTTCTTCCTTTCTCTCTCTTTCTCTCTCTCTCTTTTCCTCCCTCCCCACTCCCATGCTCAGTTGGCAGAGTTCCACAGCCATATTCACACTTCCCTGGTCCCTGGCGAGACACTCTCGCACACACACACGCGCACACACATCACCTCTACTGCCACCATCACACTGCGCCACATGCGGGGAAAGAAAGGAAGGAAGGAAGGGAACGAGAAAGACGAGGGCCCAACTTTGTCTCTCTCCATCTATCTCCGAGAAATGACCGATAGATCTGTCACCTGGAGTGAGAGGCGTATCACCTGAGACGTCGTGGCCAGATCACTTCTTTTCTTTTCTTTTCCAGCCTCTTTCTCTTTTCCCATCATTCAGTCTGCCATAGTCTGCTGCTGGTCTCTGCCTCAATATGTTTTAGCATCCTGCAATCTGTTTTTGTCTGTCTCTCTCCCCCACAAAGTGCTTAAACTTTGTCATCTGTCTCTCTGTTTTGCTCTTTACTATTCCTGGCCCTAATCATATGGGCAGCGAAGATGCCATATGGTCACAGACTAACATGGATGCACGTGCGCGCCGCACACTCGGGTGTCTTAAGAGCTCTCTTTGCTAATGACGCAGGAGTCTGCCTCCTTGTACCGCTGTTATTCCACTATCCTAATGCAAATCAATAGGCAGCACGGCCCCGCGATAACAATCTCTCCTCCCTGCGTCTCTCCATCCCCCTCGTCACTCCACCCGTGCCCTCCTCCCTCACATCCTCCCTCACATCTGCCTTGATCTTGCAGCTTCAATCTATCTCTCCCTCCCACTCTTCCTCTCCCTTGTCTCTATGCCCTCAGTCTCACATCCTCTTCCCTCACCACTCCACTTCCTTCTTTACATCGCTCCTTCTGATTCTTCACCATGCGCACCTTTTCCTCTCTCCCACTTTCGCACTGTGTCGCTTCTCCTCAACTCTGCGCCTCCATTCACATCACCCCACTTTCCCCCCCTTCACGCCACACAGCTGTCTTTTTACTTCCCCCTCTTATACTCTCGTATCATATTCCCCCTTCTTTCACTGCCTTGCTCCCATTTTCCTCACCTTTCCCCCTGCTGCTCTTCCATTTCTTCCAATATCTCCTCATTTGTGCTTTGCTCTCCCATATATTTGGGCTGCAGTGCTTCCCTCATCTCACTCTCTCTCTCTAACGATCCCTTCTCCTCTACCTCAATGCTTCTTCTTTTCTCTGCCCTATTGGATCAAAGTCTTCTCCTCGCTCTCTGCTTTGTATCCTCCTCTCATTTCACGTATCTGCAATCGCTTTATCGGTGGCTATCCTGCTTTTAGTGTCGGCCTGTCTGTGTCTGCAGATGGAGGGAAGTATTCCCCAGTCTGGCTCTCAGGTAACAGCTGAGAGAAGGGGAAAGCAGAAGGAAAAGGAGAGCCGGTCATCAAGGACACCTTTTGGGAATTACGAGGCACAAGTACAGACATGGGTATAAAAAAATCAAATGAAATCATAAAAAATGATCCAGTAGAATGAATTCTGCCCTGTGAAACTTGAAGATGAGAGTAGATATAGATAGATATAGACAAACACACAGTCACATGCATGCACGCACATCTAGAACCCCTAGAAAGCCTGTGTCAGCCTTTAATTTCCTATTGAGCAGGCAGAGGGAGAGATGTGAGACAAAGATACTCTGTGAAAGCAACAAAACCTGGTTCCTATGAGGTGTTTTGTCCCCTGTCACCAGCACTGTATTAGGTGAAGATGGAGCAGTAGATGTGACAAACCTCACCGATAAATTAAGCTTGCAAAGCAATAACGCAACTTATTGATCATATTAAGGCAGTTCAAAGCCCTCAGTGTCACATAAATTCACTGACATTTTTTAATTGGCGCAAAATGAGAACCTCTTCTTTTTCAACCTTTCTTCAGTAACAAACTAATCTGGTAGTATTTGTCAGTACAAGCACAGAGACCGATATTACAAATGAAAATTGCACGTACCTAATTAGGCTCATTTTAAGCACAATTTGCCAAGATGAGATACAAACAGATGCATAACCTGAAGCTAAACAGGAAGGTAGACTGGCTTGCGCAACATAATATTGGTGGTTCACATCCTCCAAGTCATTATGAGGATTAAATCCTGATTTTAAGCCTGCTTGTATGGCATTTCTTCTGAAATTACGAATGCAGGAACAAGTCAAAGAATTGGCTCACCACTGAAAGCTCTCAAATATCATCCCCACATCACTCAAAAATAAAAATGAGTTACTGCTTAATACTTTACATAAAATCGAGGCGACTGCGCACAAAAAGACACTCACTCCTCTGCACTCAGTAACCCAAAGAGCAGTCAGCCCAAGTCTAAACTCAGACAAGGTCACGCACACACAACACAGGCAGGCAAATGCACACAGACACGAAAAGCACCAGCAGCAGCTGCACTGTAGCTAAAGGGCGAGAGCAGGGACAGATAGAGGACAATGGAGGACAGGGTACAACTTGGAGGTTACAGAGACAAGGAGAACAGAGAGGAAGCGTGTGTGTGTGTTTGCATGTGTGTGTGTGCTAGAGAGAGACAGCAGGAGTGACACAGCATCATCAATTAGATGAACCGAAGTGGCACAAAGAGGGAGCAGGTGCAAATCAGTGTGTGTGTGTCTGCATGTGTGAGACCAAGTGAATTTGCGTACATTTACACATGTGTGAGTGAGCGCATGTGTAAATGAGCGGAGGGACCAAAGACATGGGAGTGGAACGCATCACGAGCCCCAACCGGGATGTCACACCAGACCTGCTCCAACTCAGTTCCCTCTGCTTCAGTGGAGCACTCCACCCCATTACCTGGAAAGGACGGATGTGTGTGTGTGTGTGTGTGCGTACGTGTGTGTGTAAGTGTATGTGCGTCTGTGGCAGAAAGATGTGCTTTGATGGGCCAAACCAAAATGGGTCACTGCAAAATATGAGCCGTTTCACATCTGTTTTTCAACCTCAGAAAGCAGCACATTCGCTTGAAGCGAAGGTACGTTACCTCCCTGCGCCTGCTTTTTGGGCGAGCCAAAGTGGATTTCAGCTCTCGTATATGAGAACTTACCCGACGCGCTCGTTCTTGATTGCTTTGCTTTTGTCCTCTTCTCCCGTGTATCATCTTTCTCCTGCATCGTTTCTTTCCCCTGCTCCACAATCCTCCCTTGCTGGAGGATTCTGATGGAATACCAAGTAGCTCTGCGGCCCACTTTACAGGACCCTAACTCCCTTGTGTGTGTTGTGAGTGCGTGAGAGGGAAAGGGAGATGGAGAAAGAGAAACCTGTAGACAGAAAAGCAGAGAAGTGTGTGGGCATGGGTGAGGTTACCTGCACTGTGGGAGCATGAATCCACATAGTGCTTCTTTCTCTTTATTCCTTTTATTCTGTGGCTCTATCTCTCACTCAATCTGCACCCAGCAAGGTCATTTAGAGTCCACCAGACACAGACGCATATGTGCACATACACACACACACACACACACGCTGCAGGAATATTGCAGTCAATCAAGCCTGATCATTAAGCTCTATCCCTCTTTTACACACGAATGTATTCATGCTAAGCGCTTGCACATATTAGTAAAGAGTTCCGCAAGCCAACATTGACTTTCGTTTGTTGTCTCCCACCTACACACTGACAATGACTCGCTCACACAAGAGCACAAAAACACCAGGACACGGGTAACGAGCAATCAGGTTTATTTTTCCTGATTCTTGTCACAGGGCCTCGTATCCAAGACAACCTTTGCACCAAAAACACACAGCCTACAAATGCGTGCTTGATTGCATGTGTGTGAATGTCGCCCTCTTTCGCTCATCCCTCTCTCCTTCTCCACTCGGACTCGTCTCATCACCCCGTTACCATGTCAACAAAGCCAGGTTTAGTCCTTCAAAGGGCAACGCACGGCAGCTGCCCAACGGAGGTGACCGTGCTGAAAGACAGAGCGAAAGAAAAGATAGATGATAGGAAAAAGAGATAAAGGAGAGTTGTGCAGAGGAGCAGGAAAAGGGAGGGTTCGATGATTTTTGGGTCAAGGCTATAAAAAAAAGAAGAAGATATTAAAAGAAATAGGTGTCCAGGACTTATCCTTTCACAGCCTGCATGCTCATTTTCAGCCTATTGTTCAGCAGGGAAGTGAAGCAGTTTATTAATAATGAACAAAGTGATATAAAAAGAAGTAGCAAAGTCAAATCGGGGTTGATTTGCGAAAGAGCTCACAGAGCTGACTAAATGCTGCTGGTTTGAGTCTGAATCGTGTCGAATTGAGCACACGGGACTCTCTTTGTTTTTCCTCTCTGTGAGGGATAAAACAATCAATATGTAGTTATCAAAGTGCAAAACAAGGAAATCTCTGCACAACTTGTCAAAGTATCACATACAAACTGGGAGCCCTCTACTTTTCCAGGATGCGATTAAAAGCGAAAGGCCGTCAGGTTATGGCTGCAAATAGAAAATAAATGAAGACCCTGTAAAGATATCAGTGCACATGTGCCTATGGCGTGTGAATATGGTGAAATGTCGGCGTCATAGTCTTTAATATCTGATCACATAATATTGTATTGTTTTTATTGAAAAAAATGCACAAAACTAACATGTGACTAATCTGTGTCTGAGTGTCCTGATTTTCACTGCTGTGTACGCACTCACAAGGATTGCCTGTGTGATTGCCTCATGCCACTCAAGGTTTTCACTTCTCTGATTGGCTCTGTGGTTACTATGGTGACTGCAATCCCTATTGTTGTTGTTTATGGCCTAACACGTCCCACTGTTTAGTTGTTCCTGTCAAAAAGGTCATTGGCAATCACCATCTTTTCGGCCAAATAAGGGAAATAGATTGACACAGATGCACATTTGGGCACCGTCCAACTGCTAATGAGTAGAACGTCTTTGTTTTCATGCCACAGACAGAGAGACAGAGGAAGAGAGAAAGAATGATATTTTATAGGCTAGTGGGATAACCTCTGCACTCTGCCTTAAGAGCCAGATAGGGATTCTGAGCCTAAACCTCCCAGTAGATTGCTGTGGTGGCTGATGCATTTCTCTCTCGCTTGCAGACAGACACATCTGCCTCGCTTTGTCTCTCTGACCTTTATTTATTCTTTCCCGCTGAACCTGAAGCGGTGTGCGTGTGTGTGTCTGCATTTCTGCAGTCAAGAGTTTCTGCTTCGATTCTTCCAGTTCCAGGCATTTAAGTAACTTCTGTGAAGAGTGTGTGCGCTTGCTGTTCACGAGTTCACGTGCGCATGCAGACATTTGTGTCTAGAGTCATGTCTGCAAATGCCGATGAGTCATCCCCAAACCCCAGAGACAAGACGACATCTCGCACACGCATGAACTCCAATTGCATCAAATGTAGACCTCAGATTAGCTGGATTCCTACGTGGAATCAAAGTCATCTCCAAGATCAACCTAAACAAGACTCACATTTAGATGATATGGAGGCATTTCAGCCTTAAAACGTTGCTGGATATGAAATTGGTTAAACAGGGAATTTGGTGACAGACTAGTTAGGCAGAGCAGTCCAAGATGGGAAGAGCAGTTCCTAATCAGTCTGATGCGTTTTCACAAGAACACTTAGATGACATCTAACAGTTTTTCTTTATTTAAATGATCTGTATTTCCATTGTTTTGACATAAAATGCCACAAAATTTCTGGATCTACATCTGGATCCGAACCAACCGTCAAAGTTACTCACGTAACTCACAATTCGTCCTACAGCACATGTAATACTAGATTTTTCTACAGTGAATACTCCAGTTTCAATAAAGACCAAAAAAAAAATGCCATAACACATGAAAGAACCACATCTGTAAAAAACTCAAATCTGCCTCTATTGGCTGTGTTATCTCTGGCTCCCCCTCCTGGCTGAAACTTAAATTTGGGTTTGACGTGAACATAAACTCTACACTGTTAATTAGGAGCTTTCTCCTTGCTTCCTCTAAATCGGCCCTTCAAATTAGTCTCAAACAGGCCTCAAACACTATCTATCCATCAGTCTGCCCGTCTGTCTATAAGTGTCAGTTGCAGGTCTCCGCCCCCTTCTATGTCTTCTCCAATAATCTATGTGACTGGCTGCGGGTGAACCCCTGTGACCTCCAGCTGTGTGTCATGACAGTGGGCCACAGACAAATGTCAGAGCAGATATTGGCTTCTTCCATCTTCTAAGCGTCTCCTTTGGGAAGGAACCCACCCACACTGTCTGGCCAGACGCTGCGCAGGAGAGGAGGAGAGGAGGAGAGAAGCTGTCACTCAGACTGACCACCTGTCCAGTGTGTTGAACCTGAGGTGATCGAGTTAAAGGGCAGAGCATCCACAGAGAGAGGGGGAGGGCACGCACAGGAAATCTGAAGAGGCCAAGTGATAGTTTGAGGCATCTGAACGCTCTGCGTCGTACTGAAGTGTGTGTAATTAGGGAGGGGATTGCGGCGTACTGATTGGGAGCAGCAGCCGAGTGGGTTGCTGTGTTATTTTGGAGCGTGCTGTGTTAAGCAGGGTGTTAAAGGCAGATGTGTTAGACATGTGTGTGTGTGTGTGTGTGTGTCTATAGTGCAGCGAAGGGAGGAAGGGGGTGCAGGGAGCATGGCATGTTTGGGTTATTTTCAAATGCGTTGTCAGATTGTCGAGGAGCATGTGAGCCGAGCTTTGGCGTGCGTGGTGCTAGGTTGCGTTGTGATGATTCCGGTGGTGGTGGTGAAGTGTGACTTTTTGTGAATATCTGTGATGAGATGCGTGTATATGTTTGTCTGCGTGTGAGTGTGTGTGTGTGTGTGTGTGTGTGTGCGTTTCCTCCCAGGCCGCTCCACCTCCCGAGCAAACTGCCTCTGCATGCATAATTAACTGAGATGACTGGGGAGGTAAACACACAGGGAGACGTCCCATCCCTCCACTCTTTATGCCGCCATTTTTTTTGTATGCGTGTGTGTGTGTGTGTGTGTGCCTGTGTGTGTTTGTTTGTGTCAAACAGACAGAGTGCAAGGAAAAGATTTGAAGCAGAAGTGCTTCAGAGTCACAGTTGATGGAACGAGAGAGAGAGAGCTGTCTGTATCTCCCTTTGTGTGTGTGTGTGTGTGTGTATGTGTGTGTGTGTTTGTGTGTGTGTGTGTGTGTATGTGTGTGCGTGCGTGCGTGCAACAGAGAAAGGAGATAAATCCCATCTCAAGCTGCCTCTGAAGATGATGCGATGAAAGCGAGGGAGAGAGAGGATAAAAAACGAATGAAGGCTGTAACCAGTCACAGCTCTGCACATTATGAACCATCCAGCGGAAAAATCCGATTCAGCCATCTCTCCCTCCCTCTCGCTCTTTCCCTTCTGTCTTTCCATCCTGAATGTGTTTTATTTGGAGACCGACGCATTCTAATACTCGAGATGGGACACTCCTGCTGTGTACGTCCTTTTAATGCATATGGAAAGTCATACTCAAGGTGACTTCATGGTTTACAAATCTACAGTAACACACCAAAAAAAAAGAGAAGGCCTTGAGGGAAGCTTTCTCGATAAGAAGTGGAGAAGTGCTCCGTGGTAATCAATCACTTGTAGCAGCTCATGTTTGTGTGTGAAGCTGAGCATTTGGCTAATTATGGACCTGCATAGTAAGTTTCCACACATCTACAATTTTGCATGCATTGGACCCCGGTGTGTATGTGCATCTGTGTGTTTGTGTGTGATGTTTGCTGGAGCTCATATTTCCCAGGAGCCCAGGTTGTAAAGCCCACTCAGTCAATCATCGCTCCTCCTCTGTCCTCTGCATCCTCATCCTCAAACTTATCATTCTATCACTCTTTTCCTGCTTTTGCATCCCCCACACTCAATTCCCCCCCCCACCCCCACCCCACCCCCCGATTTTGCTCGGTCTCGTTGTCTTTCCCCTCTTGCTGCCATTCTCCTCTCTATTCAATGCGCGCGAGAGAAAAACAAAGAGAGAGAAAGAGAGAAAAGGAGAAGAAAGAAGGGAGAGATGATGGAATAATGGAGGAGATGAGCACCTTCCCAGCACAGATAACATTGTGTTGAGAAACGCAAGAAGACAGTCTATTTAATAAGAAGGAAGAGAGAGCAAAAGAATTTGCATGCCTCTCCGTGTGTGTGTGTGTGAGGGACAGCGGGCAGTACGTGTGTTTGCTTCACCTTCATCCTCCTTTCTCTGCGCTCAAGCACCAGCAAAATCAATGTTAGCACTACCTCACTAAACAGACGCAGGTGGACTGATAGACAGCTAAACCAGGAAGATTTGGTGATCTCAGCATGCGTCCTTCATTCGCTCTCCTCTCTGACCCCTACCGAGGCTGTGGCATAGCGCAACCATAAATACAGCAGTCGGCCAACTCCACAGTGCCAGGGTTCTCTGTGGAAGATGGCTATGAAAGGAGGAGGCGCAGCACAGAGGTGGAGGAGAGACGTGCCTGGAATGTAGACACTGGCATATGCACGAGTGCATTTGGGTACAAGAGAAAAGACTGATGGAGGTGAAGTAAATTGATTGGGGAAGGCATTCCTTTGGTTTATTTGCTTCTTAGTGTGAGAGAGAAACACACACATGCACACATTTGGTTAAAAGTCCAATTAATCCTTATTGAGAGTGGACTGTTGAGGAGACGAACAGAGACAGACAGACATCAAATGCAGTGTGTTTGAGGCCATCTTATTCACTGTGCTTGGTAGGCTTGGTCCTTGTCCTCTACAAGCATGTTATATAGGTCATTGTGTAAACAAGTGTCCTACTCACACACAAACACACATACACACCACCTCAGGTGAAGCCACAGTAGGCTGCAGGCAGAGAAGAAGGTAGGACAAAGAATCTCAACGGGAATCTGCATCTGTGTGCATTTGTGTTTGTGTATAATTAAGCAGTACCAACATCTGTACACCTACACTGTACAGCACAAACCTACGCCAATAAAATCACTCACAAACATGCAAGAATGTACGCAACATTCGCACACAGCTTTCTCCTATCACACGCGCACACACTCCGTGTTTCTGTGATGAATAATGCTACTGTGCATCTGGTGGGATGCACCACTGTCCCCGGGGTGGGTTGAATGCAGGGATATTGTGCTGAAGCTCCCCAACAAACACACATATACACTCAAATACATACACACACGTTCACAGAGGCTCAGTGCTCTGTCTCCAGGTGACGCTTTTCCTTTTTTAGATCAAGAGCAAGAACACTTTCCACCCCTCCTTCCTCTTTTATATGAATGCAGGAAAGCACCTCCCCTCCTCGAAAAAAAAACAAAACCACAAAACAATCACCCCCCTGCACCTCTCCATCACATGCACACATACACACATTACAGGCAAACATCCCCTCATTCGCTCAGATATACCATACTCCTTCTGGTGTACTGAGAGCATGCACACCAACACAGAGTGTAGCACTTCCTGCTTCCCCTTGGAGAAAATTGGAGTTTGCATCTGTGCGGGAGAAAGCAGGGAGAGGAGAGGCGGGGAGAAAAAGAGGGCTTGGATGTACCTTTCATGAAATGCTGCATCAAAAACAAGCCAGAAAATATTGCTTCACAATGCTTGTTTATGTAAGAAACTGTAGTTTCTGGAAGAGCTTGAGGAAAATAAGGAGAAGAAGAAGTTTGTGGATCGTGTTTTGAGACCTGAAACGGTTACAAATAATCTCCTAAAAACGTTAAACACACATTGTTATTATCCCGCCTACCTGCAGTCTGTGAACATGTGCCTGGCTTCGCTTATGCACGCCTGCATCTTCACCCACACCCGTACAAACATTATTTATTTATATGATAAATAAATAGCTGATTTCAAAAGTTCAGTGCGACACCTTTCATCGTGAAAAGACTGAAAAAAGATCCAGGAGACACACAGATACATGCACATTTCTTCACGTATGAACAACAGTTAGCAGCTGGTAGTATTCTAAGAAATCTACAACACAGTTCTTGTTGTGTAATCATCAGTGATGGGAATAACGGCATTACAAGTAACGGCATTACTAACGGCGTTTCTTTTTTCAGTAATGAGTAATCTAACTAATTACTATTCCTATCGTTACAACGCCGTTACCGTTACTAACAAGAAAATGCGTCCGTTATTATTTTTCAACAAACAGGTGCTTACCGCACCTTATATCAGTTGCACGGAAGTAATCTGGACGCTACAGCTTTAAGCAGCTGCGCGCGCTCCCGCGGACCAATCACTTTCTGGTAGACAAATCACTTTTAGCCCCACTTTTGGCAAGGGGGAAAACAATCGCACCTCCAGTGCTGCTGTTTGACTGTGGAAGAATATAGTAGTCATGGTAAGCCAATAACATGACCACTTCAAGATGACAAAGCAACAAGGTGATCTATATCAGTTTTTAAATTGTGTCGATAGGCCAGGTAAAACCAGAGTCATGATAAACAATATACCCGCGTTTTTTCCTCAATATTGTCATTAAGTTTGCTGTCTAAGGACAGCGCTAGCAAGCACTCTCTGCTTATGACCAAAAAATAAAACAAAACAAAACAAAAAAAACGCCCGTTCGTGTTGGTGGAAAAATGCACCATGCCGACCAATCAAAAAATGATATGGCCACATGACATTTGGTTTAGGGAAGAGGGGGGAGTTTTAGGAGTGACAGCGAGAGAGAGCAAGAAAGAGCAGAAACAGAGAGAGAGCGAGTTTTGAGATGTGAGAGATTTGTGACGTTTAGCGTGTTTGGAGTGTGTAGTTCATGTGTTGTCTTGTGTAGTTAGTGTGTAGTGTTGTGAATAGTTTTGTGTTGCGTGTCAGAACAATGAGGTGACTGCTGTCTCCAGGTAGAAAACAGGAGTGATGCACCTGCTGCTGTCAGACCTGCAGGTATCAGGCTGTGATGTTCTCCTTTATAGTGGACAGAAATTATTTTTTTGGAGTGGCACAAATAATTTGTGTGGCATCTTATTGAATGCAGAACAGCTGATTGTTATGTTTGAAATGGGTATAAAAAAAAGAGTAAAAGGTAAATGGCTGCAAATAACTTGTGCATATGATTTTAAAATTCACAATTTATATTTGCATTTAAGGTTATGAAATATGATTCATTGAACATGTTTGTGGTTGTTTCAGTGAAAATATCACTTTTTCTACTCGGATTTGATGTTTTTGTCTGATTTTAGATCAATTGTGTTAATACAGTATATCAAAATGAAAACATAACTGTAAATTCAGACACGTGAGGTTGTGCTGAAAAGAATGATACCAAACAAGGCAAAGTAAATAGTTTTTAAAGGTGAAATGTCAAGGTAAAATCAAAAGTGGTTAAAATGGCCAAATATACCCTGGACCCCAGAGGCAAGTAACGCAATAGTTACTTTTCAAGTAATTAATTACTTTTAGAATCTGGTAACTCAGTTACTAACTCAGTTACTTTTTTGAAGAAGTAACTAGTAACTATAATTACTTGTCCAACACTGGTAATCATGTTATGGTGATGAAGTGAATATATTTAAGGAGTGAACGGTGCATGTACCTGTGTCTGTGTGTCTGAATGTTTGTGAGCCGGAGTACAAAAACTGTCATCATTAGTTTCTCATAGAAAGGGAGAACTTTCCTTTGACTCCAGGTGAAAGTAAAAATAGATTTAGACACTGAATATCAAAGGAGAAGATGCAGAATAGTTGAACTCCAGGCTCAGCAGCACTAACCCTCATCATTTCTTCTTTTTCTCACTTTTCCCTCTCTCCCTGCCTCCAGAACCCCCAACCCCCCCTTTCCCCTTTCCCGTCTCACCTCACCTCCCCCTCCCTGCTCTGGCTACAGACGGAGAACGTTATGCAGTCCTTCCGTGAGCGCAGCGGTGGTTACCACAGCAACCAACCCTGCTACCAGCAGGAGCCCCATGAATTATCCCGCCTGGAGACCTACCGGCAACACCCGCATCATCCCCATCCACAACACCCGCACCCAGGACCCGGTCCACATCCAGGCCCAGGCCCGGGGCACACCAGGTCAGGCTACGAGGCACATTCCTTGGCAAACCCGACAACCATGCCGACAACTGGAGGACCAGGAATTGGAGGCGGACCTAAGGACTGTTACAGCCAGCAAGCCTACGCTGGTTACCCAGGAAATGGCGGAGGAAATGGGAGTGGAAATGGGGGCTCAGCACCCTCACAAGCAAAGAAATCATTCAGAGGAAGCAAAGTGCCCCCACCGAATCCCAGTCAGCACCTGCAGGGTCCCGGGGGCTACAGTAATCACATGGGCCCAGGAACTTATTCAGCCCAATATATGAGTGAAGGCCACCTCCAGCAGAAGTGGGAGGACCCAGCCCAGTTAGCACAGTATGAGCAGGAAATGGTAGGACGTTTGGAGTCTAGTGGTACTCCTGCACCTAGTTCCTCCCAGTACATGGAGCAGAATATGCTGGGCCACTCCCAGACCCAGTGCCACCAGCCCTCTACCCCTGTCTATACCAGCCCCCACCACCAGCCCCATCCTCCCAACCCTTCCCCTTCACCTCTCATGTATCCCCAGAGTCACCTACACTATCCGCAGCACTCACCCTCTCCATCTACATACATGGAAAAGTGCAGCCCTATGCCCCACTGTTACAAAGGGTACAACTTGCCTCCAGGTTCTCAGTATGGCAGACAAATGAGCAGCCATGGCAATCTGAAGCAGGGGGCCTACAGGTCGAGCCAAAACAGTTACGGATATCAGCAGCCTCCCTCCAGAGGTTACGAGCAGCAGCCCATGACCAACCCCCAGGAACCCCATCCAAAATACCAACATTATAGCCAAGCCCAACAAAACTACTGTCTCTCAGAGTTGCCTGTCAGGTCCCCAGAACAGTATTATCAGACTTGTAGCCCCTCCTCGAGCCACTCCCCAGCCCGATCTGTGGGGCGTTCCCCTTCATACAGTTCCACCCCTTCACCGTTAATGACCAATCCAGAGTCATTCCAGTATAGCCAGCCACCTATGACCCCTGGAGCAGCCTCCTCCTCTTCATCATCTTCAGCTGGCATGCAGGAACAAGCCAGTGCCAACACTATGTTAATGCCCCCACGCTCACACCCCTCACCCAGCATACCGCACAGCTATTCCACAACACCGCAGGTCCCCACGATGAAAGAACGCTTCTCAGAGAAGCTATTGTCAAACCCCAGCTTGTGGAGTCTGAATGCTCTCACCTCTCAGGTGGAGAGCATATCTAATAATGTACAGCAGCTCCTGCTTTCAGAGGCCCTGGTTGCAAACAAAAAAGGCAGTAAGCGCAGCAGTGGCGGGAGCAACAGCAGTGCTGGAAGTGCAGTATCCTCCAAAAAGGGTGAGGAATACAAAAGTCCTCCATATCCAGACAGTGGTGGCAGTGTGGGTGGGGGACCTATACAGGATGCTTACTGTACCCCACAGCATCAACCACTGCCCATGGAAATCCATGAGGGTGGCTACTCCAGCAGCAGCGATGAACCGCTGGAGAGGGGCTACTACTACTTTGGCCAGGGCAGAAGTCCGGCCCAGGCCCATAACAACACACAGCTCAGCGTCGACACAGCCTCTTCATGCTCCATGGCATCTCCCGATGACATGTCTACCAGGTCTGGCGACTCAGGTCTGCACAACCTCACCCCTGACCCTGCTAGATGTCAATCAGGGCAGGGAGGAGATGGCATGAGCACTCCAGTGAAGAGCATTAGTGACGAGAGATCTCCAACAAGCATTACAATCCCCAGTCCCATGAAGCAAGAACAAGATTCTCCCTCTGATATGCAGCACATCAATGAGCCTGTCAAAGAGAATTTCGAAGAATCGGCCTGGACAGAGAAATCTTCTGATAAAGAAGAATTGACAACAGAGAAGACGCCTGACCACAAGAGTGAGAGAGATGTGGACATGACAAAATGTGGAAAGAAGCTAGAAAAATGGTCAGATGAAGAGAAATGTCCAGATGTTTACAGCAAAATAAACAAAGAGGGGACAGGAAAAGCCTACTGCTATGAGGAGACAGTGTACCAGACTAAATATGAACCTAATGCAGGAGACTCGGTTGAACAGTCACCGGCAGCTCTGTCTGATTCCAGCCACAAAGATCATTTTGGCCAGGAGATGAAATCAGAGACATACAAATCCGAGTCTCCAACTGCATCTGAGAGCTCAGTGAAAACATTGCCATTCATTTCCAGGGGTGACCTTGAGCAGGATCAATACTCCACAGGGAAGGAGGACAGCTCAGAAAACACGTCTCCAACTCCTCAAGTTGAGGCCTTGGAAGACTGTGTCTCAGACAAGAGAGACACAAGAGACCTGGACAATGAAGGAGAGGGTGAAGAGGAAGAGAGAGAAAAGGAGAAAACCAATGCAGAGGAACAAAAAGAAACAGAGAAACAAGAAAAATGTTCCCTTTCACCACCTCTGTCTGTAGAGGTGAGGGAGGAACTGGGGAAGGGTGGGGAATTGACCGAGTCATTGAATGAGGAGCACATGAATAAAAGAGATGAATTAGAAAAGATGTCTGGGGATATTGGCAGCAAGACAGAGAGCCAGACTGCTGAGCTCCATTCTGACAATGAGTTTGCAGGGGGACCTGCCCATCCAAACTCAGCAGCAGTAACGGCCGCAGCAGATGCCTCTGAAATGGAGTCAGCAATTGGTGACACTGCCCCTCAGCCTCAGTCTGCTATGCCAGTCTTCTCCGCTCTCAATGACAAGGCAACACCTCCATCTCAGGCCAGGGATCATATTGATCACAGTGATGCTAAAGTGCTGGAGCCAGACTCTCCTCAACTACCAGGGAAGTCAATACTTCCCTCAGCCCCCTCCTGGGCAGACACTCCACCTTCCCCGAAAAAAGGTGATGAGGACATGGAACCAGGCATCAGCTGTTCCAGCGCTGTAACCCCTTTGGCCAAACCAGAACCTGTGGCTCCATCTGCTCAGCCGAGGGCATTTGGACGTAAGCATGCCAGGGGCAGAAGAAGAATCATGCATTCAGGTGTGGGAATCAG
The DNA here is from genome assembly GCF_056152115.1 of Neolamprologus brichardi. NCBI lineage: Eukaryota > Metazoa > Chordata > Actinopteri > Cichliformes > Cichlidae > Neolamprologus > Neolamprologus brichardi. Next base: position 10,076,054 of record NC_142107.1, read on the forward strand.
GCAACAGCTAAGCTTGGAGAGGGAGGGGGAAAAGGAAGAGGAAGGAGGCCACTCACACACACAGAAAACAAGCATGCCTCCAAGCAAAACCGAGCTATTCTCAGATCAAATGGATCTAGCCCATCAGGAATCTATTGTGAGTCAGACTCCCAAAATGCTAAGTGATGGCTTTCGTTCACGAATGTGCACACGCTCATTCAACGCACAAGATTTGCCACCTAAAGCCGAACCTCATGTAAAAAGAAAACCAGGCCCAAAGCCAGGTTCAAAGCCTGGGCCAAAACCAGGGCCAAAACCTGGTGTAAAGCCAGGGTCAAAACCAGGTGCAAAACAAGGGCCTAAACTAGCCCAAAAACCTGGCCCAAAACCAGGGCTAAAACCAGGACCAAAACAGGGACCAAAACCTCTGCCAAATGAACCAGAACTGCCACCGAAAATTGAGACTCCTATAAAACGAAAACCAGGACCCAAACCAGGTTCAAAGCCTGGACCAAAACCTGGGTCAAAGCCTGGATTAAAACCAGGACCAAAACCTGGTCCAAAACCAGCTCTCAAGCCAGGTGCAAAACCAGGACCTAAGCCTGGACCCAAGTCTCCAGGCATTTTGTCCCACACTGAAACTGCACCCATCAAGGCCCCAGTGGGCCGGCCCAAAGGTTCACTTACTAAACCTAAATTGTTGCAGCAGGAAGAAACCACTCAGCCTTTCGTGGGGCCGCAAAGCAGGAGTAGGAAGAGCCTGAAATCTACAATATCACAAGTAAACCAGGGAGCAACACAAGAGGAGCAACAAGCACACCATGAGCTAAAGACGCCAGAGAACGAGAGCAAAAATATGGTTTTGAGATCCAGGAAGCCCTCCCAGGAAAAACTGTCAAAAGAAAAAGAAAAAATAATGGGTGAAGATATTCTCACAGAGACAGTCACAGAATTTAAAGCCAGCGATGTTTCTCTTAAAGAAGAAGAGCTCATAACTGTGGAGCAAATGCTCTCCCCCATTCAGACTGCAGTCACAGATAATGAAGTTACAGGAGACCCACCCACACCACACATACCACCTGAGCAATCTGAGGAAAAGATCCCCCTTCCACTAAAACGGAAACCTACTTCAGAACTTTCTACACCATTAAAAAGAAAGAGGGGTCCAAAACCCAAACCAAAAACGTTACCACCTCAGCCCGCCCAGCTGGAACAGGCCGTCCCAACACCTAAAGAGAAGGTCACACGCGGCCCACGAAGAAAGCGAGGGCCGCCTAAGAAAGAACCTGTGGTCACTCCCATAACCAAAGACATTCTGGCCAACACCAGTGGACCTGACATCACTAGTGACCTGCCCGTGGTGCCTCCTCAGTGCCCCACTAAAACAAAAGTTCTCCCACCACGCAAAGGCAGAGGACAGAAATATGAGGCCATGGTGCAGAAGATTACATCTCCTAGCTCAAAGAAACACCTCCCAATTCCCCAGCTAGACAGCAGTCTGACTGATGACATGACAACCAAGGCTTTGCCTGAGCGTATCTTAAAGGAAGGTGAGACGTCTATTGTGACGAACAGCACTGAGGTGATAGAGTCTCAACAAGATGGAGAGAAGCAACTTGAGGTGGGAGAGAGGAAAGTGGAGGTGACACAAGACAGAGAAAAGCAAGACATGAGTCCAGAGGCACCAACACTAGAGGGGGTGAGACAAGGGCTGGAAGAAGAGGTTGTAAATAAAAATGAAGCAACACAGGAAGATATTAAACCAGGGACAGAGCAGGGTGTTCTAGCTGATAATGTCTGGAGTTCAGAGGCCGCAGTAGAAGGCAGCGCTCCAGGTGAGTGGATACCAGAGGCCTCAGAGGGTGTATCTACAGCTGCCGCCAAGTCTGTGAGGACTAAAAGGAAGCGATGGGCCATGGTGGAGAGTACAGATGCCTCAGTGGTAGCATTGGAAGCAGGGAGTCTAATAGTTACAACACCAAGACTAGCAAAGCAAAGGGCCATCAAAAACAACCATGAGATGCACCTGAAACAAAGGAGGAAGAAAAGAAAAGGCCAGTCCTCTTCAGAGGAAACAGATTTAGTTGAGGAGGCTAACACTGAAACAGACGAGCAACAGGAGAGTGTGGAGGACAAGGTGAACCCCACAGAGCCCACAGTACCTCTGCCAATCAGCACAGATGACATCATAGAAACTCCCCAGGTTACCAGTACAGACCTCATCCATAAACCTCGAAGAGGCAGAAAACCATCAGCAAGCCCAGCTAAAAGGAAAAGAAGCAAAGCCTCAACAGAGCCGATTCCTGGCAAGCCAATTAAGATCCACAAAAAGCCCGGGCCAAAACCCGGGATGAAAGATGCCATCGAGGTAATTGAGGCAGTAGTGAGGGCAGCCGGATGTGAACAGGAGGAAAAAGAGGAGAAAGAAAGACATGAAAGGGAAAGAAAGGAAAAAGGAAACACAGAAAACGAGGAGATGTGTGTTATCGGTCCTGTAGTGACAGTATCAGAAAAACGGACTGAGACCATTTCTGTGAAGAGGATCAGGCGTAGATGGGTCCATCAAAGGTCTAAACTGTCTTTCTATCCTTATGTACGGATTAACAACTCAAGAGACTTTTCTTCCTGGTGTGCCATAGTCAACAAGGCAGAGGATGCGGTCGTATTTCAGAGACGCAGAAAAAAGGGCATCCTCAGAATGAGGAATCCTTTCACCGTTGCAAAGGTAGTGCCACACACTGCTGCCATGCTGCAGGGACCCACAATAAATAAAGATCTTGTTGGGAGGTGTCTGACATGTTGCCTGTGTGGGAAACCGGCAAACTACAAAGACTTAGGTGATTTATGTGGACCTTACTACACGGAGGACGGGGTTCCACGGAAAATCTTGACGATTACACACACAGAAGCCTTCAGGGAAGAGTTGGACAAGACCAACGACGACAACAGCGGCAGCAGCGAAGAACCGGGCAACTCCTCAAAGAGTGATACTGAGGGCACCCCAGAAACGGAAGGAAATACAGAAGCAACCGCTCAAGAGGGAAGTGTTAGCAGTAGCAGCAGCAGGCACCACTGGCGTTTCCGACGGGCAGAAAGAATGGAAAGACCGGGTCGGGAAGGTGGCCTACGAAGGTTAACTCTCCGAGAGAGGTTCAAGAGGATGAAGCAGCTACAGGCCGTCAACACAGGAGCCCCCACGGGCCAAGTGGGCAACGAAAGCTTGTTCCAAAGGCTACAAATGGAGGCAGAGGCTAAGGAGCACTGGGCCCATGAAAACTGTGCCATCTGGACCAAGGGGATAATTATGGTAGCTGGAAGGCTATACGGACTGAAGGAGGCAGCCAACACCTCAGCCCAAACGGTATGACAGCAGTGATCATCAGTGAATCTTAGACCAATCTGACATGTGTTTGGATGCTAAGAAATATCTTTCAGAATTGCTGAAAACTTTTAACATTTTCCCCTCTTTTCTCTCCCTTTCTGAATGTGCCTCTGTTGGTCAAACTGTGTGTTTCTTTACTGGTCTTGGTCCATATGTCCATCTGTCTTACTAACCCCAGAGCTGCTACAAGTGCCAGATTGTGGGGGCGTCCCTCAGCTGCTGTTGGAGAGGCTGCTCTCATAAATACCACTATGTCTGCGCCAAAGAGATAGGTAAGAGACCACAGCGAGAGAGGGAGGGAGCAACAGGGGGATAAAAAGACAAGAAAAAGCTAAGAAGAGAAGGGAGAAATGAGGAGGGAAATTGGGAATGTGAATGATGAGAGGCCAATTGGGAGGGAACAATTGTAGAAAAATAGGTGGGAAAAAATGAAAAGAGAGTGCAGGGGAAGTGGTTGTGGTTAAATGAGAGTGAGAGGGGGGGAAATGCATCAAGGAGTAGCATTATTGAGTGCGAGAAGAGATGTCTGAGAGTGTTAGGGCAGAGCAGAAGAGGAAAAGAGAGAGGGAATGAAGAAGGGAGCTTTGAATACAGGGAATGATGAGAGGAAAGTGCAACCCTGGAGTGTGCAAAAAGGAGAAAGCGAAGAGATAGAGGGAGGAGGCTGAGCTTGCATGTATGTGTGTGTGTGTGTATTATTGACCACAGCCCCTGTGGCTCCATCCATCCACGCTGCTGCTGTCTGGAGGCTGAGCGTGCATGTGTGTGTCTGCATGTTCGTGCCTTCCTCTCCAAATGCTTGCCAGAACACTGCCATGCACACCTTATAACAACTTGGCCAACGTGCATTTCCATCAGCGCTCGTGTGTGGTTGCTGTTAATACAAGAGAGTGTCCATGTGCCAGCATATGTGTAACATGGTTTCCCCCTTATATTATCTCATGCCAAGGAAGTACAGTGCGAGGATTAAACGGTCTGCCACGTCTGCCGAGCCAGCACAGGGAGCAGAGCGAGGCCCTTTTTTAATCCCGCTGAGTGCACCAGCCATATCTGACTGCCTGCCTGCCTGCCTGCCTGTCTGCATTGCAACGTATCCACTCAGTCTCCCTCTTTCCTCTGTTGCTCTCCCTCGCCTGCATCGCTCTTTTATTTAGCTCAGTTTTTTTCCATTCATTTGTGTTTTTTGAGGAGAGCTGTGGGTTTGTTTTGTTGTTGTTGTTGTTGTTGTCAGGATTAGCCTCCTGGTATGGTTTTTATTCAAAGTAAAATGTGAATCTGAGATTTCACACCTCATTCTGTTGTTCTTTGCTTTTTCTCTTTCTGCACAGGCTGCACATTCCACGAGGATGACTTCTCCATCAAATGTCCTAAACACGAGGTAAGGAGAAAAAACCCACTAAACTAGTGAAAGCATGCTTTATTACTTCGTCCTGCTTTAACAGTTAGTTTAACAGTTCCCCAGCATTTCACAGGCAACATCAGACATCAGTGTTTACACATATGCCTAAGCACACAAGTTCAGTTTTTCTTTCTCCTCACCTGGCCTCCCTTTCCATTCCGATCCTAACACCAACGCCGCCAGCAACACCCCCCACCATCCCCTGCCCCTCTCTTTATCCACCTCCTCAGCACAGGGATAAAAAAAAAATTGAATTCACACATTTCTATAACAAACAGCAGCACCTTGGCTGAACAGATGATATGGTGCTGAACAGGAAACACAACCGTCAGTTCCTGTAAAGCAGAGAAAAAAAAAAGAAAAAACACAGCTGATGTTCATTGTAGACTGGCATAAAGTACCATTTTCTCTTTGCCACATGAAGACTTCAACGTGTACCCAGTGTACCTCGGCGAGTTAAAATCACCACATCAACCGCCACGAGCGCCCTTCATTTATTACCGTCACCTGCTACTGTGACTTCAAACTGCTGCATTTGCAGGGTCACTGTTCTCCGAGTTCATTCGAATGGTCTCCTCCACGTCCAGTTCTTCCTTGTAGGGCAGATGCCATCTGGTGGCGATGCGTTTGCATGGCAAAAGGAGGAAGGTCAAATGAGGGAGGGAGTGTGGAGGGGGAGGGGGTGCTAGAGATGCTGACATTCAGCAGGGAGCAGCGGTGCATTGAGGCAGCAGTGGCAGTAGCCTCCCATCCTCCCTCCCCGCTCTGCATCTCTCCCTCCCTCCTTTCCTCTTTTCCTCTTCCTTTCCTGTTCTCCTCTGTGCAGACTGACAGGGATGAAAAGCTGGCTGCTGATCAAAACACCCCACCCACCATCACTGCCTGCTATCTTCCCCACATGCTCTCTCCACCATTTCCCTCTCTCTTGCTCTCCTTTCTCTCATTATTTCTCTCCCTTCCTTCCTTTTTCCCCCCTCCGCTCCCCTTATTTTGCTTCGCTGCTACCCTGCTGTTCCAGCTCTCCCCCCCCCTCCAGTCTCTCACTCTGTTCACCTCTCATCTCCTGCGAGCTCCCTTTTCCGTTTTCAGTCGTCCTCCCTTCATCTTTCCTCATCCCATTCTCCCTCGTTCTTTGTCATCTTCTCCACTCCTCTCTTCACCTCAACTCCCACGTCTAAGCAGCAGAAATAGCGTGTGAGAAACGGAGAGAAAAGGAGAGCGAGTCAGAGAGGGATAGATTGTTGTTAGCAGGCTGAGGCAGAGCTGTCATCAGCTGAGGGATCTGAAGGTCTGCATGTGTGTGTGTGGGGGGTCTGTGCCGTGCCAATTTACGCCGAGCGGCTTAATCAAAGGGAAGAGCAGAGACACACGTACGCACACATACAGACACAAGCACACAACCACCCCACCCATGGGTCCCCCTAAGAAATTCTCCCTTTTGCCTGCGTTCACTTGCTTTTAGGGCTGAGGGGAAAAAAATGCACACAAACACACTGCCTGCAGCTGTGGATTGTCCAGTGCTAACGGACACACACTGTGAGACTCCACGCAGGTTCATTAACAGGTTGCCTGGAAGCTCGCACACATATACACATAGTGAACGCAAGACAGACAGGCAGAGAGAAAAACAGAGCGTTTTGTGCTGCAACTGAGTGGGAACAAAAGACGAATGGGGGCAGTTACATCAGAGAGTGGCAGGCTGAAAGAGACGGAGATAGAAGGAGAAAAAGAGGGCAACAAGAGAGACGAGCAGCAAAGGGAGCGACACTCTGTGATAGAGAGGTGGGGAGAAAACAAGCGGGACTGAAGGTGTGAAGGAAAATGAGTTGTACCAGTGAGGAAAAAGCAAAAAAAGGAGTGAGAGGTAGGCTTTAAGGAGGGAGGAGAAGGGGGGGGGGGGGGGGGGGGAGTAGAAGGATTGAAAGTAGAAAGATAAAACAGAGAGAGCAATGCTGCTGGTCTGAATCCAGGGCATAAGGATGGGCAGCTGGCAGTTCAGAGAGAGAGAGAGAGAGAGACAGTGGAAGAGATACCAGGGGATGCAGAAGAGTAGAAGGGGGAAAGAAAGTGCTCAACCACCACACCAGCACAATTTAGAGGTGTTCCTGCTGCGTCTTTCATAGGCGAGCTGGTTCACTGGTCAGCTGCATCCATCTCCCCACTCCAGCACACCAGAGCCAGCTTGCTTTAATGCCTTCACTCTGCAAATCTGCACAGAATCCCTTTCAGCATTGTATTATACCAACATCTGCACAGAAGACGCCTACGCTTGCAATTTACCTGTCTGCACATTTACTGCAGCTTTTGAGAATTTAGGTGCTTAAATTCGAGCACACAAAAGCCTCACAAGTCACAGGAAATGATGAGAAAAGAGCTCGAGAGTTCTGGGCGAGGAAGGAAAACTTCTGGCACACCTCACACATTTGTATCCCGATTGTGTTTTTGACTTTGTGTTTACATCTGTGCACTTCCTTCACAGGACCTGTAAGATATTCCTGTGTATCACTTTCATCGCCAACACCATCACCTCTCCGCCAGACAACACCGATCCAGCGAGGCAAAATCCACTCCCTATTCCTAAAGACACGGTGACGACTGATGACGAACAGGCACGCCAGCCAGCGCGGCTGGGGGAGGGTTAAAAGGCAGCGCTGAAGTGGAGCTAGGAGCAATACAAACAGTGGAAAAACAGCTCTGCAGAGAACAGCTGCTCCTTGAAGCCGCCCTAGAAATGTGCTTTCTCAACTGAGCCCCTGACTGCAAGGCAGAAGGCAGTGACACTGTTTAACAGGAGGGTAGGCTGCGCTTTAGAGACTGTGCGCCTAAGGCCAGTGCACATGGGGACCCGTTTGAAATGCAGAGCGAAGAACGCATGTGTGTGTTCTGCCTTCGGATGGGTTGCTATCATATTCAGACACTCGGCGGACACTGATTGGACAGGGACATCCCTCTGGCCACCTTGTCTGTGGGCCAAGAGGTGCATATGTGTGTGTGTATGTGTGTGTGTGTGAGAGTGCGCGCATGTGTTTGTATGTGATAACCATAGAATTGTCATTCTCCAAGCACACCATCAGTGTGTTTGTGCATATGTGTCTGTGGGAGTATGAAGAATTGCTTCTCTAACTCAAGATGTCACGCGTCAAAAAAAAAGAAAAGAAAAGAAAAAAACAGCAGCCAACCCCTGGATGTATCTCAATGTGCGTGTTTGTGTTTAAAACAAGAGACAAAATGAAACAGGTGAGGATGAGGAAACCGTACAAGATGATGATGATGATGATGATGTGCTTCACAGGCTCAAAATATTCTGATACTGAAGAGTTGAGAAAAAAAATGGACGCAGTATTTTAATATAAGGCTCTTATCTCCGGAGATGTATTTTGATGTGCATTATGGCTAAACATCATTGCGTCACCCTTGGTATATGTCCAGCTTTGTGCTATTCAGAAATTAAAATATATATATATAAATATATGAAAATGAGAAAAAAAATATGAACTCTGTTTAAGAGTTTACTTCAACTGTGCGCACAGTCAGTATGTACAGCAGACACCACCATCATCACTCGACAAGCTGCAGACGAGGGCTCAGAGGACCCACCGGGAGTCAGTCCATCCACTTCATATCTATGTACAGTTCAAGAAGTATTACCTGTTAACAACATTTCGAGATTATTTCGCACACCACAGCCGCGAGGAAAGACGTACACACACACCCATCTGTTTGTGTATCGAAAAATGTAGCCTCTTTTCACTCCGCCATGCTATATAACAATGCCCCATGCGGGGCGTCAGTTAAAGTACCGGTCGTTTTCAAAAGGAGACATATTTAAGTATTAGGGCATAAAAGAAAGTGCAAAAATGCCACACCAAACTTTCTCTTTTATGAAGCTCATTATTTAATGGTGTATATAGGTATTTGATGCTGTTTAAATGTAAAATGTGATGTACTAATATAATTGTGTATAGTATTTCCTAGAGATGTTTATTTTCTATAAAATGGAATATGTTATTGCTTATAAAATGTTATTAAAAGAATCCATTGATGAAAAAAAAACAAAACCTTTTTTGGGAATGTCACTTGTCTTAAGTGGGAGCATGCCGTTTATTGATTTTCATGTCTATTTGTTTGGACTTGATGACACAGCATCACTCTGTTTGAAATGTTTTTTGTAACGCCAATGTTAAATATACCAGCACCTTTCAATGCTGCTATGACCAATGCCTGCTCTTTTTGTCTTCACTCAACACGCACTGACAGTAAGACATGTAAATTGTGGTTTTGTGCAGAGTGGCCACTCAAGGGCGCAAATTAGAAAGAGGAATAATGACAATGCTTAAAAAGCCATATTTTAATACAACTAATCCTTAACATGATAAGAAATCATACAGAAACATTCTGCTATTTATTATAATTAACAGGACCCATAATGCTCATCTTCAGCTCCATACGTTTGTTCTTGGACTCTGCTAGAGTAGCTTTGCATCAGTCACATTTCAAAACATCATCTCAACCTCTCACTGAAACAATAATTAAGTCAACTTTGTTCTGATTGGCTGCCCCTCACAAACAGAAGGTTTAAACACCAGTTCTCTGGGCGAAAAGGTCTTCTTGACGCTGCGGGTCAGAGGAGTTATAGGATGGCAACACTAACTCAAATCACTCCTTACAACTAAGTTATGCAGAAGAGCGTCTCTGAATGCACAACACCTCGAAACTTGAAGAAGATGGGCTACAGCAGCAGAAGACCACACTGGGTGCCACTCTTGTCAGCTAGAAACAGGAAACTGAGGCTACAGTTCACACGGGTCACCTAAATTGGACGACAGATGCCTGGACTGATGGGTCTCAATTTCTGTCACGACATTTGGTTGGTAGGCAAAAACAGCATGAATTCATCCTTCTTTATAATTATGATTAGGTGATGGTGTAATGGTGTGGGGGAGATTTTTGTGGCACACTTTGGGCTCCTTACAAGCAATCATGCATTGTTTAAACACCACAGCCTACCTGAGTGTTGTCGCTGACCATATCCAGCCCTTTATGACCACAGTGTACCAACTCTGATGGGTCCTTCCAGCAGGATAACATACTGTGTCACAAAGCTCAAATCATATGAACCTGGTTGCTTGAACATGACGAGTTCACTGTATCCGAATGTTTCGACAAATCTACAGCAGCTGCGTGATGCTATTGCACCAATATGTACCAAAATCTCAGAGGAACTTGGTTGAATTCGCCACAAAGTAATAAACGGGGTTCTAACCCAGTATTAGGAAGGTGCACCTAATGACGTGTTCCAACACATTTATTGGCAAGCTTAAGGTCACTGGTTCAATTCCAGCTGGAGACACAAATCCCCTTTGGGGTTTTGTCAGGAAGGGAATCCTGCGTGAAACTCAACCCGAAAAATGGAGCCTTTGCTGACATTAGTCCATATCTGAGTTAGAATTTCAGCCAGACACAATGCAGACATCCTCTCAGGTTACTGTAGGACTTTTAATTATTGATCATTTTTCAACCCGTATTACCCAGTTACTTCAATTACCACAGGAAACGCTCATTTCTTCTTTACAAAATATTTTAATATTTACATGACGAAAAGGAATAGATGAAGAACAAGGAAGAGATGAAAGCATGTCAGTGAAAGGTCTACATCAACATTACCTTCAGACATGGTTGCATCACTGTCATCTTAATCCCATGTTTTTCAGTCTTTCACATTAGTCACATGCTATAAAAAAAATATACTGGTCCTGGGACATGTCAAAAAATTTGTTAAAAAAAAAAAAAAACCCAAAACAATCCTCTTAAAAATTAAAACATGGTGCTTTCTCTATGAAAGAAAGCAATAATTGAAAGAAAAAGTAACATTACAGCTACAAAAAAAGAAGATTTCTCACAGGTTTTCTTTGGAACAAAAGGAAAAAAAGTTAATTATTTCAAAACCTTCTGCATGACATACGCAACTTTTTGTAGTTGTACAAACTACAAAAAGTTGTACCAACAGCTCATGTTTAGCTTGAGCTGTTGATTTACAACTAACCAGTGCCTACGACAGTCGCATGGGTATGCAACGCTAACCTGATACTGCACAAGATAACCAGATATGCGGCGCCTAGTTTAAAACTGCAAAATAAAGCAAGATTAAAAAAGGAAAAACAGGCATTAAATTACTCTTCTTATGCAAAATACTGCTTGATCAAAGATCATAAGATTATAAATACATATTAAAATATGTACACAGCAAAACAAGAAGGAAAAAAACAAACAAAACGCGACCTCTATGAAAATAACCTCATAAAGCCATAATATTACTTATCTCACTGAAATCAGCCTCACGGGCTTAATGCAGATAGAGAAACGGGGCTCAGCTTGTGAGGCATGATTTTTTTTGTTGTTGTTGTTTTGTTTTTTTTAAATTTACCTCAACAGTTACTGTTTAGTGCTTTCCCACCACACAAGCCCATGCACTCAGACCAATCCAAGTTCTCGTTTTTCTCCCACAAACACACAGATGCCTCATTCTGCAACCAATCAGAGCAGCCCGCCACTCCAGCCCACTAAGCTCTCCGCTAATCGGGAAAAAAAGAAAGAAAGAAAAGTGGGGCGAGTGGGGATACGCCAGTAAACGCAGGGCAAAAACCACTTTCATACTTCTCACCCTCTCCAGTTTCCATTAGAAGGACACGACAGCTCCTCTTTGTGGGCAAACTGTGGCACTGCAACACTCTCACCAAGTGATTATTTTTTATTTTTTTTGACAAGAGGAAAATCGTTTTTTTAAATAATCCGCAGCAACAAGAGTGGAAACTCGACAAGTGCTTTGTTGTTTGACTGGGGTGATGGGAGGGACAACGCATGAAGAAAATCCAGTTTGATATGAATCTGTACAAATCTGTTCGATAGCTGCTCACCAAAGAGAGACTGTATGGTTTTGTCTTCTGTCTGTCTGTGTGATTTTGTATGTTACAGATGTTTTTATATATATATGTACACAACGTCCATGCGTGTCTCTCAGCACCCCCCCTCCCCTCTAGCTGTTGGTGACGGTGGTGCCGCTGCCCAGTTTTATGATCATTTGCTGGCAGTCGTGGAGGGTCCTCTTGTCTCCCAGCTTCTCCAGGGTGCGGGCAGCGTCGGCCAGCATGCCCACCCTTTGGCCCGGAGCCGAAAGAAAGGATGGAGGAAGGTAGCGGCACGCCAGCATCACAGCCTCCGCCTGCTCCCGCTGGCCAGGCCGCATCTCACACTCCTCTGCACACACACAACACACAAAAACAAAAACAGTTAGTTACTGTGGCATTTCGGGTGAGCTTTTTGATGTCGTTAACCAGCAACAGCCAAACAGAGTTTAATCACTGATCTGATTTATAACGAAAACTGAAATGGCCTGCCCTTCTCCAAAAAGCCTCCCACCATCACTTATAAACACAATGACAAATCAACAGCATGTCCCAGCTTCTCTGTCTGCCACAAAACATGCTAAATGAATGGTAAATAAAGCAAATACTAAAAAAAAAAAACTAAAGTAATTAAGTCTAACAATCCATAGATTGCTTTTAGTATAAAATATATTAAAATACATTGGATTTCACCTGTTTATCCATTCATCAAGTATTCTAAAGAACCTTAGAAAATAATGTAAAGAATTTGTTTTCTAGCAATTCAGGAGGATCTCCGAATGTCTCAAACAGATATATATTTAGTTTAATAAAACACAAGTCAAGAAAAAGCATCACATCCCCAGAATGTAGAAGCTGCACTTATTAAATGATGGCCCTTTTTTGACTAGACTTAATAAAGAAATACATTTTCAAAGCAGACGGATTAGATAAGGACCGAGTGACATAAATATTCAGAGCTTTCTCTGTTACTTCACCAAATTAAAAATATCAACAGGAGTTATTAAAACGGAATCTTCCTGCAGACAGAATCACCAGTGCAGACTGAATGAAATATCAAATCCACAGTAATATTGTACACACACGCACACACACACACACCTGTCTTGGCTCCGGGTGTTGCTCTGCGCCGCAGTGAGCGATCCAGAAGCTGATGTGTGCGGGTGGGACTGGCCCCCGCCATCAGCCTGGCCGTAGCTTCATGGAGAAACAACTGGAGTGCAAAGAGAGAGAGAGGTGAGAGAAGAGGAGGAGGAGGAGGGACGACAGCGAGTGATGATGACTCACACATAATGCTCGGCTCTACCTCTGAGAGACTTTGAAGTCTTGTGAACAATGCTGCTAAACGCTTGCCTCAGGGTGTGTGTGTGTGTGTGTGTGTGTGTGTGTGTGAGCGTGTGCTGCAACACCTCCCAACCTCACAGAGAATTATATATACCCTGCACTGCCTGCAAATACGTGCACTGGATTATATTTGTATCCATTTCCAATGTGCTGCTCTGTGCCAATGTGTGCCTTTATTAAGTGAAGAAATTCTATTCTTTTTAATTCACTCATTCACGATACATATGCAGCAGATTTGTGTTTTACACTTTCATTAAAGAGCATCTTAAGATTCATCTACTGAAATAGTTTTCAGTTGAGACACACTTTAGATTTAGCACAAACTCTTCTCTCATATTAGGCCCAGCACAGAGCTTTCATAAACCAAAAGGGAAAACTTAAAAGACAGAATGTGGTGACAAGGTTTTACATACTCTTCGCATCGCAGGTCTGAAACTCTGTGCCAATTTGCGTAGCGAGCTGAGGTCTTGCTGAAAGCCCACGAGCTCTGGTGGAGAGGCCTGCTGAATGCCCGCAGGGCCGCTGGTCCCCGCTGAGCCTTGCCCCGTGGGAGTGGCCCCTTGTTGCTGCAGACGCCAGACATTTGTCCTCATAACCAGCAGCAGATCGCACAACAGCAACTGGACAACCTAGCGAGAAATAATTAGCTTTAGCGCTCAAATATTCTCAACGTAAAAACAAAAATGAAAAGAAAAGGGAGAAAAAAAACCCCCCAGTCTCCACTGACCTCAGAACTGGATACTGAAGTATGATGAATATGTCATGTTTTAAAAAACACCAAGAATTAGACTAAAAAAAAAAAAATGTTTGCATGTTTGTCATACAACACCGCTTCCAGTTTATAAAAACAAGTAATATCCATCACATTTTGCTCAGGACGTTAATCTACAAATAGTTTCAGCTGCTATTATTAAAACAGTCACTTTCGTAATGTTATGCATCTCTAATCGACGCTAAAGGACATTTTCCACCTGTCCTACGCGAGTGTGTGTTCTGCTGTGAGTGGCCCAGCTCTGTGTTGCACTGCAGGTACATTGCACTCAGCTGAGACACACATGCAATGCAACTACAATGCACTGCAGCTCTGGCCATGCACATACACCGCTGTGAGCTACCTATCCACCAGCATCACCATCTGCTGAGTGCCAGAGGGTAGGACACTGCAGCATCGCAGAGTGGAGATGCTGCGAGGGATTCGCTGTCTGGTGAAGTGTGTCGCTTTGTACTGTGACAAAGGTGTATGTGTCTGTGTGCGTGTAAAATTTAATCACTTTATAACTATGTAACTATTCCCGACATTTAAAGTATTCTTGTGCATTTTTTTCTCTCGTGCAGATGTTGTCACCTTAATGAAATGTCCCTCATAGGTGTAATAAACAGCACTTACGTGCACAAATCTGAAGGAGATTGTGCCTTTCTTTGTGCGTACCTTGTCTAAACTGGAGCTATGACAGTGTGGTCCCAGGTTGAGGCTGTCTCGGAGCAGGGCGCTGGCCTTGTCACTGTAGCTCAGACTCAATTGGCAGTTTTCTGGCTTGGACAGCAGAGCTCGCACTGCTCTGAATGTGTTCAGACAGGCTTTGGGCAGAAGACTCCTGATAGAAAGAGAGTGGTGGGCGGGCAACAGACAAAGGACACAGGTTAAAGTGGTGCAAGTGTTTGAGGGTGGGTGGGTGTGTGTCCTTAGCCTGGCATTTGCAGGGCAAAGTTCCAAATTCACATCTTTATACGTCTAACTTACTCTGCGTTCTGCAGACTGCGGGGCAGGTGCTCAACAGTCGGATACAGTCTCTCTGCTGCGGCATCATCTCCTTGGAGCCAGTTGATGATCACCACAGTGATTGAGGACCACCACTTAGAATGAGGGTCACAGCCTGGATATTAGAGGAAAAACAGTCAAAGCTGAGACACCCTCAGACAGAAACAAACATGCAGATATTTAAATCCCCGAGTGTCCACTTTCACATTTAGCATGCATGGCGGTGCACCCGTGCAGACAGCTGCTGTCTGCATTTTGACCTCTGAATCAATCTGTTTCTACCCTGGAGGATTTTGACGACTCCCTCACAAGGAAAAAGTACTCCATTTAACACAGGGCAACACACACAGACTTCTAAAACATGTAGCGAGTAACCTGAGGCTCCGCCAAGAAAAGTCTCCTATTAAAATCCCTGCACAGTCTCTCATCCCTCCCGCTCCCTCCTTCCTCTCAAGGTGATCACCAATTTGACAGTGCTGAAGATAGATGAAGCAATCTAGCAAATGCCTCCCTTTCACCTAGCCCTCTCTCGCTCAGATCAGTGATCGGTAAGGACAAAGGAAAGCGGTGGGAGGATGGAAGTCAAAGGGAAATCAAGCTACTTGATCTCTGTAGTGTAAAAATGAACTTTGTCACACAGCTTCTTATTCTGCACGCGCAGTAAAGAAAGAGCAGTGTGCAGAGAAGGCTAATGCAATTATTGCAAAAAAGATAAGTAGCAGTGAAGTAAGGAGTACGCATCTAGACGTGGAACTGCTTGATGTACTTAAGCAACAGAAACATTTAGAGGCAAGTTCTGATTTTTCTAAAAGCACATTTTAACCAGATTAAAAAGTCGGTACCATTAGTGATCACTAATGTTTTTAGCGCTGAAGATACACTGTCAAAGATTACTTTTCAATATAAATATTCTGCATATTGTGGAATTTGAATAGGGGTGGGTTTTTATAATCGATTTATCGATTAAAATCGATTCTGGCTTGGATTACGTAAAATCGATTCATTAAAATCCTGAATCGATTTTTTAATATAAATTTATTTTGCCCGAAATGCCAGAATCTCAGGTGAAATCTCACAAAATTTCAACAACCACCAAACAGCTAAAACAGTAAATGAGAGCAGGAACACGGATTCTGCACAAAGACTTAAACACACAGCGCAGCCCGCGGATCAGAATCAGTTAGATGTCGAATTTCTCACAGTTGGGGCTGAAAGCCGACAGCCCGCTGATTCTGATCTGTCGGCGGGTCCGCGCTTTGTGTTCACGCCCTTTATGCGCTGATTCTAAAGCTGTTAGTTTGATGTCTCTCCAAACAATATTGACCGAACCAGCAGCAAAAGAGGATCCAAACTACGCTTCACAAAAACATCGTCAAGTATTCACTCTTACTTTCTCTCTCTCTCTCTCTCTCTCTCTCTCTCTCTCTCTCATTCGCTTGCTTATTACACAAGTCTACCGTTGTTTACAGCGCTATCGGCCGACTTTTTTTTTTTCTGTTTTATATACTTCCGAAAAGAAAACCTAATTTCTGCCGTTCAATGCTGAACAAATTTAAACTTTTTAAAATTATGCAAAATGCAAAATGCTTAGCCGTGTCTCTAATAAAACCGCTGTAACTTCAGAGGTAATGTTCATGTGTTGATTAATGGTTTTCTTTCGTTTTTGATGTACTGCAGAATATTTTTATAAAATCCAGGCCAGGAAAAATCACCTTCATGTGTTTCTGTGTTTTATCTTCAGCTACTTTGACACAAAGGCATCTGCTGTGACGCTCACACCTCTGATAAAGTCTTGCGTGTGTCAGCTTCCTTTTTATAGATACAAAAATATGTAAACGTACTAATCAGAATTATAATATTTCTGACTGTCAAAATTTCCCATATTCAAATCGAAGTGAATCGAATCGAATCGAATTAAATCGAATCGTGGATCGAATCGATTCTGGACCTTGTGAATCGGAATTGAATCGATTCTAAAAATCAGTGACGATACCCAGCCCTAAATTTGAACATATTCCACAGAAATACAAATGAGACCGCAAACAGAAACAACAGTTGCCACAGCCATACCTGTGACAGTTGCCATGTTGGACCCAATAGCAAAGGACTGTGAGGTGGCACCAGCCGCATCTGAAGCACTAATCAACAGCTGGAGATATTCCAGGGCATCGGCATACTCGCTGAGGACACACACACACACACACACACACACACACAATGAATGGTTATTTTGCCCCACAAATCATTAAAATAAAACACACCTACAAAAGGTTTTTTTTTTTTAAATACCAAATTTAATTCTGCGTTTATTATTCTCATTCCTTTCTTTGTATGTTGGCGACTCTATGAGAAGTAAACCGTAACTTGTTGCCAAGAAAAGCAAACGAACCAAAAGTTACAAGAATCGATTATATGAAAGCGCGTCTTGATTTCTCACCCGTCTCCCGGACTTGTATTTTTCTCTCCACGAGGCTGGGCCACACAGTACAGAGCCTTTTCCAGGAGGTGTTCTCTAAATGCCTGAGTCACCTGAGCCAGAGGATCCACTGCAAGGGAAACCAATAACAATAATAATAATAACAAATATAAACATCAGAATATGCCTGCATATTGTAGGCAAGAGGATTCCAAACTAGGTATTGTAAAAACACAGTTATACACTGAGTGCAAACTTTTGCTTTCACTGACCAGTGTTGCCAGCTTGGCTGTAGATGCTTTCTTTAGGGGTGCTGCGAATAGCCCAGTCCCCATCCACGAAGAAGCGGTGACCTAGTGGGTGACAAAGCCACTGCATGGCTGGGGGGACACTGCCGCTGGAAGATAGGCATGCTTGACGAGCACTGCTCAGGAACACACGCTATCAAAAGAAGGGAAAAAAAAACGTTTTGGTTCGTGTAGTTTAAAATATTTCACGTTGGGACAGATTGCAGGATCTTTAATCACCTCAGTGAATGTTTATTAACCATGAAAGATAAATTAAACAAAATGTCAACTCAAAACTGGTTGTTGTTACATCATGTGAGCACAAAAGAAACAGAGTCGGGGTAAAAACACTGCTTATAAATGACTGAGCAAGACGCGTATGCTTGTGCAAACAACAGGGACTCACAGAGGTGAAATGCAGAACCCTCGGCAAACTGGCTTTGACTCGTAGAGCCGCAGAAACATAGATCTCAGCCAGCGAGGCCACAGGCAGGCATGAGCCAGAACACTCTGCAAGGTTCACTGCACTTAAAGACATGTGCACTGCTGAGAGGTGGCTGCCATTCAGTTTACCTGCAGGCACAGATCGAAGACAAGAAAATAATTAGGTTTTTTTTATTATTCACAAAAAATATTTAAACTGGAATTTCTCTTTAGACAGAATCTTTTTGCACAGCAAAGACTGCAAAGCTTTTTAAACCTTACTTCAAATGTTGCTGAGTTGCTTTGAAATGAATGACAATTCACCTCCTAATGTCCAGCGTGTCACACTGATCTGATCTAAAAACAGGACTCTTATGGTGACCAACCTGTCATGTGAAGCTGGTGCAAGCGGTGGTAAACCAGGGCGGCATCACGGCTGCTTTTGCAGGCATCCTCCTGCAGGGGGCGATCAGATCGCAGCCCTCCTGCCCTGGCAGCCAGCCAGCGGCCAACCCATAGACGCTGGAGGCAGAATCTCAGCAAAGACCAGAGTGCTGCGCAGGCCAAGTCCAACTGGGAGGTGGGTAAGGGGCGACCGAGAGCCTTCAGACAAGTCCACAGGTTGTGACTGGCTTGGGCAAAATCTCCCTGTGAAGTGTAAAAGATAAACGGTGAGAGAAAACAGACAAAGAGCCACTTTATAGATTCTGTGAGAGTTCAGAAGGATTTCTGATTTAAATATGGTCAAAAAAAAAGAAAAAAAGAAGCATACTCTTGCCAGGTCCAGGTCGGCCTGTTTGCGATGCCTCCAGAACAAGACGGATGATCCAGAATGTGGTCTGGTTACAGGTTCTCCATACACCAACAGGCGTATTAGAACTCCTGATACCAGAATACCATTCAGTAGCCACACCAGTATAGTCGGGAGCATCCAATCCATCCAGCCCCACGAGTCACCTATAAACAACACAGAGTGTCATTTAACTGCAAAGAAAATCTATTTATTGAGAGCTAATTATGTGAAATTTGAATCACTGCCATCTGTCTCCCTCCCAGCATTTTCCCCCACTCTGTACCTGCGACATCCACACCCAGGACGGTCCTGCCCGCATGATGGGTGCTTACAGCTTCAGTATTTCCAGATGAGCTGCTACCCGATGAACAGAACAGAGCAGCCAAAGGGTTGAGTGAGAGGAAGAGAAAGGTAAAGGTGCACAACGCCATACGGGAACGGTCCAACATGCCAACGGCACTGCCACCTGCTGTCGACTGGTCCGGCGTGCCTATATTTGGCTGACACACGAGAGAATCCAGAAGGACACATTTGTGATTATTCAGTTTATTAATTCAGGCAGCAACATCAATCTGACAAAAAGTATGAGTAATTAAATTTTTGAGGTGTTATAGTGGTTGATTAATAGTTGAGCGCTGTACACAAGCTGTCAAGCATCACGGGTGTTCATGGAGAATTTTTTCGCAGCCAAAAGAATCACGTTTGTATTTTTTTTTTTTTTTGTCCATTAAGACTGACAGTTGCAGTGTGGTCAAGGTTTCTGTTGGTAACAGTTTCCTAGATTGTTCATGGGAGCGCCTGTGAAGGAAGTTTACTAAGGTTTTCTTTGAGGTGCTTTAAGCCGTCACCATGGCACCGACCAAACTCCAATTCACAAAAATCAGCTGATGCCAAATTTTATCACCAGAGCACATTTGGGTTAAAGGAAGAAATAGGCCGAGTCCGTGTGACGTCACTCCTGCCGTGACGTCACTCCAGCAAGCACACACGCAAGGCAATGGCGGTGTGACGAGCCAAAAGCAGACTCAGGCGAGCTCACACTTTCAGAGCTCGGCACAGACAATGGTCTCTCCCACGTTTGTAGTGCAAAATGCAAAGCTGGAAACGGCAATGCATCTAATCTGAGGAAACGCCTGGTCAAACGCAAAACACAGCTCGAAGAATGCACCAGATCTGATAGCCCGAAAGCCAAATTCACAATCACTGCAGCTTAATTTAGCACATCTGTCACCAGTGTAGAAGAGTGTGAACCAATGGATGATGACGATGATGAAAAATCTTCGTCAGGTAATTAATTAGTAAGTCGGACACGTTGCACGCAAAAAAAACAGAACTTTTTTCACTGTGTTGTTTGACATTTTAACTCACGTGCGGTTTACGGTAAACATGCACGTCATGTGAGATTGTATATCCAAAGCATTGGTAGATAATCGCAACTAATTATAGCTTAGAATTAATATTAAATGTGTTATAATAATAATAATAATAATAATAATAATAATAATAATGGATTGCATTTATATAGCGCTTTTTGGGGCCCTCAAAGCGCTTTACAATACCACTATTCATTCACTCTCACATTCACACACTGGTGGAGGCAAGCTACAGTTGTAGCCACAGCTGCCCTGGGGCAGACTGACAGAAGCGAGGCTGCCATATCGCGCCATCGGCCCCTCTGGCCAACACCAGTAGGCGGTAGGTAAAATGTCTTGCCCAAGGACACAACGACCGAGACTGTCCGAACCCGGTGTTCACTGCCAGACAGCGACCAAAGCATTAAATAACAAAATGTTTCAAGTGAGAAGTTTGGACTTATTTTTGTAAGAGAAATCTTGGATTTATTATGTCACAATGAGTAAAATACCGAAAAACAGAACCAAAGCCCAGGTACAGGTATCTGTATCTATTCAAATGTGAAAGGTAACCAAGGCTTGTTGTTCCAACAAACAAAAACAAAAAAAATCCCATACAGATGGCACCATATGCCTAAAGGAATAAACAAAGCACAGCAAAAACAGGTTTTAGCTAGTTTCATTTAGCCATATCTCATCTTCTATTTTGAGAATATGCAAATCATTAAAGCAGTCTATGGAAAAAAAAACTGTTGGTGATTCATCACAGTGTGAAGAACTGTGTGGACAAATACTTCCAACAATTTAATGTATCTTCATTTTCATTCCCAACCCATCAATTCACTGCATGGGCTCAAATGAGTCCACTAACCAGTGCTGTGCTGGTGTCCCTGCATCCATAAATCCAGAAAAAAACATATTCTAAACATTTATTCACAGCTGCTGCCCATCTTATAAAAGGCACCATTAACACTAACATATGCTACTATCAAGACAATGTCTTTTTTTTAAATGAAGGCCACTTTGCCAGCACACTACCAAATTGCATGCATCCATCTGCAGAGAGCCTGGCAGCTAAACTGACCTGCCTGCATTCTGACAGGGCTGTCACCCACAGAGGCGTCCGTTGTTGTGTTTTTCTATTCACAATGTGCCAAATGTTCAGACTGCTGAGCAGCTGAAATCCTATATCAAGCAAGCACAGAAAAAGATTGTGCTTTCAGAACTACAGCAACTGGTCTCCATGGTTCCCTCGCGCCTGCTTAAAGGTGACGTAAACCAGCGGGAAACATGCCGGTGTACCTACATTTGTCTTTAAACGCTTTGCTTTTGCTGGCATCGAATTGAAAATAAGAAAGAAAACTTTCAACATTTGAAATGTTTTCTTTGCATCATTTTCATGTCAATGCAGGATTTGAATGATTTGCAAATTCTGATTTTTCAAATATATATTTTACAGAGTCCTAACTTTCATTCAAACGCAAACCTAATGGGAACAAACCATCTGTCCTTGCATCTCTATCCCGAACCCTCATCTCAAGTGTTTAGTTTAAATGAGCTCTGCATACCTTTGTGTCCTCTCCCATTGGACTGTCAGGTTCTGAGTCACTGCCACAGTGAGAGAAGGACGTTGGGGAACCCACGTCAGAGGCTGGCGGGGTGGGCAGCTCGCTCTTCACATCAGCCTGTCCATCCACCTCCATGGCAACCAGGTCCTTAAGAGACTCTGTAGAAAAGGGGTTTAAAAAAAAAAAAAGATGATGAAGTAAGTAGAGGGAGGGTCAATCAAGGGTACAAAAGAAAAGAAAACCCTACAATACACTTTATTTCATTTCATTTTATATTTGTCTTTTCAGGATTAAAAAAAACAAAAACAAAAAAAAAACAGCAGTCATTGTTGTTAAAGGTTACCAGAATGATTGACTTTCAAGAAATTGAAATAAAATGCCAAGAGGCTGTTGACGAATAAAGAAAAGGGACCATTTTAAGCACATACTGTTTTTCTGGGCTGCCATTTTAAGAGCCATGTTCTCTTGTTTGAGCTTCTGGTTAGTCTGCTGCAGGTAACGGATGTAATCGATGGCTTTTCTCAGTACTGCAGATTTATTGAGCTAGAAATGAAAGAAAAAGACCAACTGAATTATTAGACCTCTGCTGTTCATGAAAAAGACAACTGGACAAAAAAAAAAGAAAGAATATGGCATAAAAAGTGTGGGATGCTTGTAAATACGTGCTTCTTACCTTAGCATCAGTGCCCGCCACCAAGTCTTTCAGCTCCATGATTTTGTCATTGATGGAGGAGCGGTACCGCTTCTCAATAGCGTTGTGGGCCGTGCGCTTCTCCCCTTTGTGTGGCTGGCCAACCGGCTTACCACTGATAGCGATGCGGTTGATGGGAAGCTTTTCAGCATCCACCATGACAGGCACTGTAGTCAGGAAAGTACCACCACCCATGAATGCCTGAGAAAACAGGATGATGTAAGTGCCAGGGTTAACATCGTGGGTGTAAACTCGACAGCGGTGCACTGTGTGACTTCAGTATTAGGTTTGAGTTCATATTGTGCATCTACCTGCAGCGAAGTGCTCTGTGCTGGGGTGGTGGTGGCCAGGGACGTGGGAGAAGCTACAGTAGTGACCATGCAGGGGTCGGGCTTCAAAGTGGTCAGCAGTAGACTCTCGGCCTTGATGAACTGGGGCTGAAGCAACACCTGAGGACACCAGGGCAGATAGATGCAGCGAAAATTCATTTACGTAAACGAGGACTGCAGTGCATTCGTTTTTCAGTCCATCCAGGCTCGCTCAGAGAGCACCTTCACACACTTACGGGTACTTGCTGTACGTGGGCTGCGACAGTTTGAACTGGAGGGCTTGTTGACGTGGTCAGGAGAGGAGATGCAGTTGTCAGCCCTTGGAGCTGAGCCTGAATGGCCACTGGCTGAATGCTCGGTGGTGAGGATGACAAACTGGTGGCAGGAGTGCTCACACTGCTGGGACTGCCAGCTAGAAAAAAAAAAAAAAACACATTGATGCCAAAAAGACTTATTCAGACTTAAACCACGCAGTTGAAATCTGAAGAAAAATCAGAGCAATTCTGACTTGAAATTAACATTTTTATATGTTAAGTATTTGGTGGTTTGTGTTAAAATTTCCGTGATCATTTAACGGTTTAGTAGCACACTACCCATTTCAACATTTAAGCTTCCAAAAGAACCGCCAGCTTTAAAAGTAAAAAACACCTGAACTCTTAATTTCATCAAAACTGCATTCGTTTTAAGACTTTGTAGGCAAAAGGTGAACTATGGACTCATTATAAATGCGATATTCTCCAAATGATATGGCCGCTACTTTCGCTTATCTCCACCAAGCTTTAAGAGATATGGATAAAGATATGCACATGCAGTGGACTGTCTACTGTGTACGCACCAATGTTCCACGTCTTGTCCACACACACAAATTTCATTTCACTCGCGGACTCTTACGCAGCTGAGCAAAGTCTATTAGATTACGACATTAATTAGAAATCATCCGAGGTTAAATAACCTAGTGTCCTGATAAATGCACGTGAACAGCAAACTTGCAGGGCACTGGGTATCAGCTGCTAGATTCCATGGTTAACACAAATGTGCTTTATGTAAACCACTAAAAACATCCTCGGCATTTAACAGAAATATAAATAGAAACTTGGAGTTTTTTTCCCCTCACAGATGACAATTTGTCATTCTCCCCTTTTTTTCCTTTAGAGAAAAATAACGCTGGTAAATGAGGTTATGTATCTCTATGAGATTCCATTTGTTTGTATTTGAAAAGTCGGTAAAACAGCAGTGCATGTATTGTTGAAAAGAAGTCTAACGACTGAAAGGTTAGCATCACATATTTTAATCAAATCACAATTGACAAAAATTAGATATTAACATTTTCCTTAATAACCCATTTTTTCCCCTCACTAAATACCTGACACAAGAGGTTTGTCATTTTCACTGTGCAAAAAAGGTTCAAAAACCTTGAACTTTAACTGTAAATTACAGAACAAAATAAACTGGTTAAGCCAGGTTAATGAAAGTTGTAAAAAGTTAAAGACAGCAGGAAGCTTGCTGTTGAGACCATTTTGTTCGGCGATGCAGACAGAATTAGATTAGAACGATCCAACATCAGACATGCAAAGTCAAGGAACTTGTCTCTATATGAAGAAACACACTACAATAACATCACAGTTTTATTTTCATCCTTTCCTTTAAAGGTTTTGTTTTTAAAGCACAGTTTGATACCCCCTACCATCTAACTCGCACACAATCTATGACTCAATCATCACCATCAGAGAGGGCTTACCTGTGTAGCTGTTTGGGCTGCTGTAGTTGGTGCGGGCCTGAGGCTGTGTCTGTGTCTGTGGTGGAGTCTGGGGTGCAGGAGAGGTGAAGAGCGCCTGAGGCGTTGAGCTGAATGCTGGGTTTGGTCCTGGGGAGCCATTAGGTGAAGCTGCCTGGGAAGGAGCAGACGGGCTGAGAACTGGTTGGGGTTGCTCCACTTGGGTCTGTCTGATGCTTTGAGCTTGTTGTGGGGAGGACGGCTGCTGCCTCTGGGTGGAGCTGGGTACCTGGGCCAGGGGAGACTGCTGGAAGGTGGGAGGCTGGAAGGCTTTGTCTGGGGTGGACGAGCTACGAGTAATAGGAGGGCCCAGCAGTGCATCCAGATGGGGGTTACTGCTTAGGATGGAAGATGAAGATGGAGGTGTGGTAGTGGTGGTTGGGGGAGAGGCTGAGGTGATGGTCTGAGTCAAACCATGAATCTCTTGCATGGGAGGAGCTGTGGTGTATGGAGGGGCATCAAAGAGTCCTCCAAACTCCACGTCCTGGTTGTTGATGAGCTGGAGCATGTCTAAACAGGAAGACAAATCACAGCCACTGTGAATGTTATTGTTCAAGTAGAAAATTTATAGCAATTTGCCAGCTTTAAACAATTAAATATGGACCAAGATAAAATCTATAGGAACTGTAATTTTCTCGAGAAAACTTGTTTAGAGATTGAATTACTATCCATTTCAGTAGCAAACTGCACTTTAATTACCAATGAATCAACCCACATGTAAACTGTGTTTATGATCAAACATCACTGGCAACAATTTCAGTCATGCTAAAGAAAATAAAAACGCAAGTAACCATATATCTAAGTATTATTCTTAATATATAATTGCAGTGTAGAGTGGGAATGCATAAAAATGGATAAGGCCAATGTGATGCTCAAATAGAAAGGAGCAAACCCTTGAAGTGTGTGTTGGTATTGGTAAAAGCTAAATGGCAACAAACAAAGTTGCGTTAAAAAGAAGGTTTTAACGGGGCTTTATGCAGTCCTGTAAAAAAAAAAAATTTTTTAAAAATACGTTTAACTAATGAGTCATCATATTATCAAACCAACTTTAGCAGCAATAATAACTTGAAGTAACTCCCACATTGCTGTGGTGGAATTTTGGCCCACTCTTCTTAACAGCGTTTGCTTTAGTTCAGACCTTTGCAGGCATTCGTTCATGCACAGCTCTTTGAACCCTCTCAGGCTCAAATTAAACTTTTTGTTGCTAATGCACAACCAAGTCCTGCAGTGGTACTTCTGAGTAAAAAAAAAAAAAACTCATAAAATATGTATGTGGGGTAATCAGGCTGTTAGTTTTTAACTGTTGCAAATCGGCAACGCCTGCCTGGAGAGGGTTAAAGTGTCCCCACGGCATTTTCTTACCGCGTTGATGTCTGGACCTCAACTGGGTCATTGCAACACCTTGACTGTTTCCTTTTTCAGCCACTATCTTGTATATTTGCTGCTGTGCTTGGGAGCATTGTCCTGTTGCATGACACAATTTCGGCCAAGCATCAGCTATAGGACAGATGGCCTCATACTTAACTCTAGAATACTTTGAAATACGGAAGAGTTCATGGTCAACTCAATCAATGCAGGGTTCCCGAGTCCTGTGGCCGCAAAAACAACCCCCAAGTCATCACCATTCCATCGCTATGCTTAACAGTTGATATTAGGTGTTTATACAGATATGCTGTGTGATGTTGTGCATTATGAATTATTGCTTTAAAAGTGTTCTGGTTTGTTTAGCTGCAACTTTGCTCCTGCATGTGCTTTTTAAAATTGAACCCATATTTGTGTTCAGTCTCTTTCTAACTTTACTGTCATTAATGTTAACATTTAATATGCTGTAGATTATGTAGCTCATGTGTTTTTTTGAGGTTTCTCTGACCATGAGGTGAATTTGGGACTTCCACAAACCCATGTACTGCGAACCAGAAAAACTTCTGCTTTTATAGAGTCCATTCTTTTTCACATGACTGTAAATGTAGTACATCACATGTACTTATGACTACAGTGGTTTAAATTTGCTAAAAACTAAATTTTGTTTTGTTTCATTACATTTTCCATTAACACTCAAAAAATTACTAGAAAACTACTTTAAAACATCCTAAGCAGGAGATAGGGTGTCTTACGCAGTTTAAAAAACACACTTTACAAGAAAGACTGCCTCTTGTTGCGTTAGAAAACACAGCAAGAAATACTGGGTACAGGTTTACAGTACATTTCACACTTTAAGTTTATCAAGCCATTCATCATGTGCGTGCAGCTGTAGGTCCAAGAACCTAAGAGGTATATTATTATTAATGAGTTATTAATCTTAATTTGTGCTCGTGCACATATGGACTTGTAGGTTTTCATTAGCATGATCTAAGATATAAAACATTTTAATATGTATCTTTTCCAGAAGATTTGCTAATTACAAAGATTTAAAACTGACAAAAAAAACTTTACATGAAAAAAAGTGAGATGGCACGTGTTCACTAATCATTTTTTTATTCTAGGAAGCAGTGTGCTCTTGAAAGACATAAGACACTGAAATAATTTTCACAGCATTTTTTTACAAGGACAGTTGACCGCGTTTAATTTCTCTGTTAAGTGATTCTGAGTTCATGTTGTGTCTGCAGTACAAAAAAAGAAAAAACGAGCAGCCTGGATTTGTGAAGCAGTGTTGTGTATGAGGTGATCGCTCTTGGCCAATCAGAGCGCATCTCGGAGACTTGCTATGCCGATCAGCCCAAGACAGGAAAAGAGAGGGAGAGCTGCCTGTGGCAATGAGTGTGAGGTTACCATCGAGCAGTGTCACAGAGGGTTACTGTCGGTCAAAGTCAGGGAGATGGAGAGCCAGGCCGCAGGATATGAACACTGTTTACGCACTGCGTGTTATCTTATTTACACGTCGCCCCCTATCATAAAACACATACTGGCCAATTTAGGAAGACTGACAGAAAACTCTAAATCTTAACAATACTCGAAATACTCTTGTGATTTCGATGGAAGGCTTAAATTGTTGCACGAATTTTAAATATGAATCATTGTATATATGCTGTTTGTTTTTTGCAAAAACGGGCACGTGGATAGCACTATATTCGCAAGAAAACAAATAAAGTCGTCCAAAGAGCACATGGCTAGATTAGTTTTCGGCCGATTAATTTGGCATACATAAATGCATTATATTTGTCAAATCGGTCAAGTGAGGCTCTGTGAACCCAAAAAGAGAGGAATGAACGACAGTAACCCCGGTCTATGGAGCACGCTGGGGGCGGGGCGCACACGAAGCTAGCTGTACGTTGGTGTCACATATTCGCCTCACGAAATGCGCTTCTATTTTTCTATTGCACAGAAAGACACACAGACGACTTCTGATATTGCAAGAATCATAGTTATAAATTAATAACAAAACATCCCAAATATCACTTCCGGCTAGCCTCCATATACTTGCTCACTGATAGTTAGCATGTAGCTAACAGTGGATGATGAAAGCTAGCTCTAAGCTTTTAAAAGCTTTATTTTTTTAAAGGTGTCTTTGTATTGAATGTCGTTGTAAGTGATGTTGTTAGTGTGATTATTACATGCAGAACAGTTAAAGAATTGATATGAAAAGGAATGATAACACGTACGGTGTTACCGGTTTTAGCAACTGTTTTAAGCCAGCAGCAACCATTATATTTTCTTACCATCAATGTCGCTTAGGAGGGCCGTATCAATATCACTGGGGTCGTTAAGCGACAGTGTTGGATCCAGATTATCCAACGAATGATCGTCAAAAGACAGGCTGTTCATCTTTACTGTCGTGTCTGGGCTTTCCAGTGTAGACTTGACTGACTGTCGGAGAAATCGGAAACTTCTGAGTCCTTACATTTGACAAAAGGACCAAGATCCCTGTCCTTTCGTCACATGCGCAACGCGAGCTGCAACTTTTCTTATTTTTTTTAAACTTTTGTGTCAACTAACTGCTCACTACTAGCCCCATCATCATCCTGGGAAACTTGTCAAACCAAGCCAAACACCGACGCTCATTCACTACTAACGTGCTTACAGCGGTAGCCGGAGAAACCCATCCAACCGATGATGATTGACAGTTGCGCCAGCCAATCACCCTCCTTTGAACTAGATTCCCACGTCCCTGTTTCTCAGGCTTGTTTTGATTGTTTGAGTAAATGAGTAAGGGCATGTGGTGTATACGGCCACGATCTAACACAATTTACACACAAAAATCAGATAATGTACAAAAAACAACAAATAATTGCAGTAATCGAAGAAGTGATGCCGTGGCTAGAAAATATTTATATGGTTACATTCGATGGGTATGTAAAAAAAGCTAACTACAGCATAAACGAGGTAAGTTCTGATTCCAGAGCAGGTTAATACAGTTCTGAATATCTTTTATAATATTGATTATAAATAATTTTATATTTTTTCCTCTTTGTATCAAGCATGGACATGTTTATTGTGGGCTTGCCACCAATAGCCAATCATAATCGTGTGGGGCGTGCGCTTAGAGACAGCCAAGCTTGTTTGACTCGAATTAGCGACTCCTCCTGTAGAACCAGTAAAACCGTCCAATGAGAAGCTCAGAATCAGAGTGGGGTGATCTGACGTTGCATCTTTGGGTCTAGCGATTACATCATGTGTTTTAGTGATGGGATTTCCGGCTCTTTTTAGAGATCCGGCTCTTTCGGCTCGACTCACTAAAAAGAGCCGGCTCTTTCGGCTCCGAACCGGCTCTTCAGGTTGTTTTGTTGCTTTAATTATTTAATCATTAACAATAATATAAAATTATGCAGAAAAGGAATTACTAATGTAAAAAAAAGTAGTTTTATTTATATATGTTTATATATGGCCCCTAGAGACAAAGCACGTACAAACTCTAAAGCATATACAAACTCCAAAACACATTTCTAGTGTTAACTGAACTTCCAAAACAGAGCTACCCAGATCACTTAAATTACACAACTGAAAGCATGTGCGTATTGTTTGTGTATTTATAGACAAGCACTCATATTTATTCAAATAATTTAAAAAAAAAATCATTTACCTGTTATTACCACACACCAAATCCGGTTGTTGATACTTCCTGGCTTGTGTAGCCACTAGGTAACAAACGCTCAACACTGCGCCCTAGCATCCTGGAGCACTTCTGTTGTCTTTTGTACGTGATTCTGAGTTTGTACGTGCTTCTTAGTTTTTACGTGTTTTGGAGTTTGTACGTGCTTCTGAGTTTTTACGTGTTTTGGAGTTTGTACATGCTTCGGGGTTTGTAAGTGCGTCTGAGTTTTTACGTGTTTTGGAGTTTGTACATATTTTGGAGTTTGTACTCCTTTGTCTCTAAGGGCCACCATAAATATACTTTATTTATTCACTCCACATAAAATGTAATAAATAAATCATATAATACAAAGAACAACTATTTACATTTTAAACTTTTAACTATTTAAATTTTCAGCTTTTTCCTTTTAAACAAATTTAACGTGAAACAACACAAAACACTGCAAACCACAACACAATTAAATATAAATTAAAATATTAAAACAAAAAGAAGATGCACATTCTCTGTCATATGGGCCTGTATGATTTCTGAATCCTTTATCATCTGCAACTAAAAATAGTGGATGATTACTATACCTTTCTAATGTGACGTTGTTGTCCCTCGCTCTCTTTCTCTCTGGCTCTGTTCCTGTGCTACTGCAAGTGTAACTAACGCCCCTTCCCCCTCTGCCCAGCGCAAAGTACAGGCCGCGCGTGCGGAGTTTAGTGGAAAAAAGGGCGAGAGAGAGGGTGAGAGAAAGAAAAAAAATAAATCTCACGGCTCCCAATAAGGGGCCGGCTCGCGTCGTTCACTTCAAAGAGTCGGCTCTAAGAGCCATTTCGTTCGCGAACGACCCATCACTAATGTGTTTCGCTCCTGGAATGATGGAAGCAGGAGGAAAATAAACTGCACAACTACATGTAGCCAGAAGGAAATAAAAAAATGAGCACATGTATTTTAACAAAAACAGTTCCTGCAACTCTTCGTAATGGTGGTTTACACTACATTTTTTCTCTCTCTCCTATAATAATTAGTAACGTAAAAACAGGCAATGCGGGTGTTTTTGTTCGTTTGTTGTTGTATCCCTAAGACATCATTTGAAACACACTCTTTCACAATGTCTATGTTTAACGCACTGTTATAGTAACATAAAAGCAGAACCCCACAACGGTATTGTAGGAAAATAGGTCAGTGACCTAGGGTAGCACTGCTAAGTTGTCAGTAAAGTTTGGTAAGATTATATAAAGTCCAGCATGGTTGGTGGTCAAGTGTGTAACAATAAGTCTTGTCCGTTTGTTTGCTGGAGTTTGTAAAGTTGGCTAGTCTTGATCCTCAGGTAAAGGAAGGAAAAATGATTCTTTTAAGGATCTATGTTGTGCAAATGTCCATAAACAACCACATGTGAGAGGGTGAAAGGCTCATTTCACAATGAATGACCAGTACAGTACAAGATTGAGTCTGGGTTGCATCAGCATGTACATGAGAAAAGAGAGACTAGTCACAGATCCCCTAAGTGTAAAATAACCACAAACAGTTATGAGGTAGAGGTCACACACTGCTAGTGTTTTATTGGGCAGTTACATACGTGCATTAGGTCAAATACAAATCTGACCATTAGTCATGGCAGCAGACGGCACAGCCAGAGAGACATGGAGCACCCACCGATAGAAAACAAGCCTCAATTCCATGTCCACAAAACACGAGCTTAAATATCCCACGTCGCGGGTATTAAAGACATTCAGTTACCACTTTAAAGATAGCCAGAATTTAGAGGAATACATGTTGCAACCAGGACTTAAGCTTCATAAGAGCAAGTTAACACAATACACTCTGTTACAGATGCAAAGTTACAGAACACACAAACACAGAAAACTGTCAAAGTTCCCTTTAAAGAATCTCCTGTTACATTTTTAGTAACCGTCCTTGTTCAACTTGCATGGTAGATGTTTTTATATCTGTTATCTGGCAATGATAATAAACCCTCAAAACCAAGTGTAACCATACAGCATGAAAGAAAATTAAAGCTCATTATCATTATTATTTTTTTAATCTAAAATACATTGATTACACAAATACATTTTTAATGTCACCTTTGCATCTATGTTAGCAAGAAGCTTTACAACTGAGGTGCAAATGGGCTGCCTCTGATTAACAAGGCTTTTGGTCTTAAATGGACTGAAAGGAGAAATAGAAAATCTTTTTGAAGCGCAGAGCATGTTAAAATGAACTGGAAAAAGAGCTGCAAATAAGACGGGTTTTCTATTTTGCCTCGGATCAAAGACAAAACCTTTCTCTGCAGAGCAACTCTGCTGAAATCAGTCGGTCATAGAAATGCTTGGCAGCAGCTCCAATGAGAGCAGATGAATCATAGCAGGTTGAAAATGCACAGGAAATAAAGTGTAATGTGTTTGACTGCACGAAATCAAAGAAAGCAAAATTGTGCTTGCTTCCCGCACGGTTCAACCTCGGCCTCAAAAACATCCATTGTTCGTTTCCCCTTTGTTGTTTTTTAACCATGAATAATAAAAATACAGAAGGGGAAAACAAAATAATACTTTCAGTGATCCTGATATTATTATGACCCAATGGATTTTTTACAGAAACCACCGTTTCTGTATTTTGAGGTATATTGATTAAATACTATGGAGTATGTGAAGATTTGCCTGTGTGAATACATCTGTTACCACAGCACACTTGTCTTGTAGATGATTATGATGCCAGTGCTAAGCTGACATTATCATTTAAATCTTTATTTCTGTGTTGCATCTTTATGTAATTTCCAACAGTCCAATGGTCCATCTATCCACTTGTTAGGCAAACAAGCGCACTAATTACATAGTTAGAAAAGTTATGTGCAAAATGAACTCATTCTTAAGATCATTTCCCATCCCCTAGAAAAATAGTAAGCATCTTGTAAACACAAAAGGACAAAATACAGATTTTTCTTTTTTCTTTTTTTTTTTGCTTCAAAGTGCACAGACATTAACGCAGCGGGGGGAGGGGGAAGGAAAATTTTGACAATCCAGCAACTTATTTTGAGCATGTGAATGTCACTATTTTTCGATTGGTAAAATGAAGAACTAGTTGGTCATTAAAGCATCAATATTCTTTGGAATGGCTTAAAGTGTTTGCAGTTTGCGGCACTTTTCTACATTAACTTCTTGTAGCTTTTCAATGAGCATCTTCCTTCCCCTTAGCTATCTGAAATAGATACGAGATAAGAGTGAATCCTAACTAGTACATTTTTTTGATTTTTATTATTCTTAATTCCCTTTGGTTAGAGGAATGCTGGCATACACATTTTAAAGAGATTAGCTAATATTATAATCTTAGTTTGCAAAATTAGCCTGCTAATATGAAACTGTTCATTACAGTGCCTTACGCAAACTGGGTAATAAGAGGCGCTGCCCTGCCACGAATATCTCAGTATTAAGCATAACTAGAAATCCACAACTCTTAACAAATGCACTGATCGATCAGTATATAACACAAAAAAATAAAACAATTAATGCATAAATAAGCATTTAGCCGAAATGTAGTAAAATAAAACAATATACTCCTAATAAAATGCTTCCATACTGACTCTGTGAGTAGACCTTCAGAGAAATTTCCCAGTAATCTCACGGTCAGGTGTCACATTTTTAAACCACATGTCAGTTAAGTGAAGTTGTCCTCCTTTGGTGGCGAGTTATGGAATGAGATGCGGGGCTGCGAGCAGTACATCCCACACTGACAGATTAATACATCCATATACAGTAAAACATAACGCAGTAATGTGCAGTAAACTTGTTGGACCTCTGATGGTTAGAGCGACACTCTGGCAAGATAACAACAAGGAGATGGAGATCAGTTGCTACACCAATGCCAGTCAGCAATGAAATGGGACTAGGAGGATTGTTTTGGAGGGTGGCGGGTGGGGTCATTTTGGGCCAAGACCTTTAGATGCCCTGGAGAGAAACCGAGGTCCTCTGAGAACAGTCTACAAGGCAAAGAGGGCATCTTCCGTCCGTTCAGTCTTCTTATGGGAGCCACTCGGGGCACGGGCAGGGTGGGAGAGGTTAGCCGGGTTAGGTCCTGGGGGAGATGGCAGAGTGTCTGCAGCCTTAGCTCGCTCCTCCAGGAACTTATCAAATTCTGAAAGAAACAAATTGATTTGTCAGAAAC
Source organism: Neolamprologus brichardi (assembly GCF_056152115.1). Lineage (NCBI taxonomy): Eukaryota > Metazoa > Chordata > Actinopteri > Cichliformes > Cichlidae > Neolamprologus > Neolamprologus brichardi. The sequence goes on from NC_142107.1 coordinate 10,109,624, forward strand.
ATAGAAGCTGAGGGTCACAGTGTTAAGACTCTCAATCATTCCCACACACATTTGAGCTAACAGAACACACCCATAGGTGTGAATCAACTGACTATACCTTCACTAGTTACCCCTTCTTCAGCAGCATCACCTTTCTATTAAGAAGAAGAAGAAAAAACATGACATAAGACACAAATTTCTATAGAAAACTATCAAGAACTGAGTTAATTAATGTGAGTGTAAAATCGACAACACAAGCGGCACAAGTCAGCTGCCTGTAAAGTTCCCACAAACTCCAAACCGAGTGGCTCATGAAGGATCCGTCTGTCATGCATCCTCCCCACATTTTCCACAACGAGAAACCTTCTAGAGCCCCACCACAGCCACCACATGCACAAGTTAAAGAAGACCATTGCAGCTGCTTTAGGTTAATTATCATTAGCACTGTTTCCACATATGTCTCACCTCATGACAAACAGTTATGTAAGTGATTGCTGGAAATGATTAAGATGAATGATTAAGGTAAAGATTTTAAGTAAAAAGAAAACCAAGGTCACATGTATGCAGTTATAAGAAATGGTTGGATGAAAAGTGCTTTAAGGGTGGAAAAGAGGGAGAAAGAGAGGGTAGAAAAACAAAAATGTTAATCAAGGTTTAAAAAAAAAAGAAAAATTAAAATCTCACCACGTCAGTACAGAGCCACTCCTCTATGTCATCCATGACAGAGGACTGCGATACTGGGATCTATGGAGCAAAGCCATGGACAACAACGAGGGGTAGCAACAAAGCCACACGACAACAAAAACAACGTAACACACGCACACACACAAAAACAAGAATCACCAGAGGCTCAGGAGAAAAGATAAAAAGAAAAACAATAATAATAATAATAAAAAAAATGCTTGAAAGACACACTCAACCTCTCTTGATTCTGTGCCATTATTGTTTTATCATGTGCAACGACCTGCTGCCGAGCACTCCTCTGTATAAGAAGAGGACTTCTCGGCCTGTGTATTGTTCTCATTAACTCTGTACTGCTGACATGGCTTAACAGCTGCCGACTAATGTCACACACAGCCGTGCTAATTATTCCACATCATTAGTTAATTAGCAAATCGCTTGAACGTGATTAAGAGATTGATTGGTTGGGAAAGGCTGAAAGCACAGGGACTGTCGAGAGGCACGGCAACCCTGCACACCCACACACACACACACACTCAAAAACACAGGGCGCACAGAGCATGAGCATCGCTGCATGGCATGTAGTGACACTGGTGATGGAAGCCATGTCAGACTGGATGGTGTCCATTTATGTTCAAGGTTGTGTGAGCACCAAATAATCAGAGCGATTAAGGAGTTTGAGGCATTACAGGAGGAGGCGAAAGTGAACTTTAACCGTGACTCAAGAAACCTCCTCTGAGGAGTAACTGGTAAATTTTTTAAAAGTTACTTGAACCCTTTAAAAATTAAAGTCTCCAACATTAATTTCACCTATTTTGACAAAGTTAAAGACCATCGCCCAGTTTCAAAGTTAACTAGAGAGAACAAAACCCATTTCCTAAGGCCTTTACAGACACTAGAAAAACACTGGTGGGGTTTCCTTGTGAGATCACAGGTTATGCATATCAAAAGATTGGCCAAGGCAGAGTGGCAGTGAAAAAACTGCATGCAGCTGTGTGAACAAGGGGAGGAAAAAATAGAAAAAGAGCACAAAAAGAAGTCTGTCCTCATTATGACTCACAACAATAACACTGATATAACTTCAAAGTGTATAACATTGTGCTGAACGTTTATAAAATCAACATATCATCTTATTCTACATCTACTGCTTCATCTGTTAGTTGGTTTATGTGTTAGAATGTGAGGTTATAGTGAACTGTATAATATCTAAGATCCAGAGACCATTAGAGGACAACTGACAAAATACTCACCAGTACACAGCAAACCACAATCACTTTTAATAATTTTCTTATGCTTGGCTGATATTTCATGAGTACTGATTGGATTTTGCTGTGTAGCAGGAGCATCTCTACTCCTCCGCTTTTTTAGTGAGTGACTGTTAAATGATGATGGAGCTTGGTCAAAGTTCCTAGCGACCCATCAGCCTCATTTTAACATCCATGGAGGGGTTAATGTGAGCACCAGTAATGAGTATAGTCTTTAACGCTTTGGTCAATAGAGTACAATAGAGGTGGGCAGTATGGATAAATAAATAAAATAAATAAATAAATAAATTCTGTATTAATATGCCAACCAATTTGGGAGCTACAGTCAGGGTAAAAAGAAAGTACCCCTTTGTCAATTTTACGGTTTTACATACAAGGTTATAATAAAAAACAAACAAAAATCATCTAATTATTAACATGTTCTAAAGTGATTAAATTTGATTTAAATTTAAATTTAACAACCGCCAGTGCTACTCCTCCCTCAGCCTCGTGGTGGAGATGCTATCAATTTCAAAATCCTACATTGCCTTGTTCTCAAGTTATTGTCTTCAGAAAGCTTACTCTGACTTTGAGGTCAAAGTCGCTGAAAATCAGTTTGAAAATCCTACGTCACCTTGTTCTTGAGTTACCGAATTCACAAACTTGGATGCCCACACCATTCTTTTTCAGTCATTTTGTTGTAGATCTACTGCTGTGTTTAGGATCATTGTGCAGTTGCATGACCCAATTTGGGCCAGACTTTTAGTTGTTGTCCTCATATTTGACTCTAGAAAAGTGACTGCAAGGTGTTTATATCCTGTGGCTGCAAAACAAGCCCAAATCCTCACCACTCCACCACTGTGCTTGACACTTTATCTGAGGCGTTTTTGTTGATATGCTGTTCGGCACTTTGAATTATACCCAAATATCTCCACCTTGGTGTCATCAGTCCAAAGTACATTGTTGCAGAAGTCTTGTGGTTTATTCAAATGCAGTTTTACAAACACGCTGCTGCATGTTCTTTTTAGAAAGAAGACACTTTCTACTATAAACCACACTTGTTCAGTCTTTTTCTAATGGATTTAACATGCTAACTGAGGCCTGTAGCTCGTGGGTTTTTTGCAATTTCCCTGAGCATTGCACAGTCTGACCAAGAGGTGAATTTCCTGGAAAGTGACACGGTGTAATATGCCATGTTTTGTACTTGAGGCTGTATTTACCTCATTTTAAGACTTGCTAGTTGTTTTTTTATGACCTGTTATGTAAAAACTTTCAGCTGAAAGAGGGTGTGTTTTCTTTTTATCATGACTGTAAGTATAACTCAGAAGAAGCAGATTCCAAAATAAGCCCTAGTTTAAATATCTGTAATGACACATTGCCCAAGACTACAGTACAATATCTAAACTAGGCATGGACATGGATGTTCTTAGAAGGAAAAGCCACTTGGAAGTAGGACTGTTGGGAGGATTTGGGAAAAAGGTTAGATGAGGCTGAAAATGAAGCGCAGCTCATGAGGATGATGGACAATGCTGGAGGAGGCTGACATGAGGTGGACATGAGGGAGGGGTAGGAGGACACACTGTGGATAGAGTCCTCACCATTCCTTGGGTAATAAGCCAGCTGTCTATGGGCAGCTCCTGATCTGCTGGGTTATCATCCCCTTTAACCCTCAGCTGAATCAACAACAGAATAACACCTTACACAAAAGAAGAAAGGCCCCACCACCACAGCATAGCACAAAGTGCAGAGAGAGAGACAGAGAAGAAGTCAAATGTGCAAAAGACGACTGAGAGAGGACGGAATAAATGAGGCCAACATAAGAAAATGGCAAAGGATCACTGCATAAAGATGAAAATGAGGAAAATAAAGAAGGAAAAAAGAAGAGATTTAAAACTCAGTGAAGTATACGTTCTAAACAAGGAACAAATCACCTAAGGCAACTAAAGAATGGTGCCACCTTTTTATGTATGTGTACCTAGAGATAGCCAAGCAAATATACTGCAATGTGTGCTCAGAATGAACGACTAAAAATCTTGAAGCTAGTCAGTGATTTAGAGTTTCTGTGAGCACTGACTTTAGAGATACGCAGATTAAAGGAAGAAGAAAGACATCTGCTTTGAAGAACGAGAAACCTAAATGCATGTTTTTTTAATAACTGGGAGAAGTGCTGACACTAATGGCTAAAAAGTACCAGTGGTTCAGATACAGTATAAAAACTCCCAGTTAGACTTTGCTCCCATCTTCTGTATATAAAACTCATTTATATGCTTATGACTGGCATAGACACTATAGACAACAGCACTATATTTGAAGTATTCAAAAATGAGAAAACCTCAAGCCTCTGTTTGCTCAAAGTTCAAGAAGCACTGCATCAGGACAAATGTCACTGTAAAGTATTCAGTGTTATAAGCCATCACATGCAGAGAGCTAAAAAAAAAAAAGCTCGTCAGCCACGCTTATTTGTACTCACCCCTCCTGTATTCTGTTGTCTAACACCCAAAGCAGAGGCCAGGCCACCCAGAGCCTGAGGGTCTTCATATTTTACACTGTGTACAAAACCAGAAACAGATTAAGAAGAACTAAGCTGTATATGAAAAAATTAAGAGCAAAGATGATGTCTGACAGCTTTTTTTAATATCATCTCTGTCCAAAGAGAAGACAAGCAAGACATTTCTTCTTAAGAAAGAGAAGAATAAAGTGCAACAAAAGTCTTCAGTTCTGTCCAAACTAGGGATTTTGTTGATTCATGGCATAGACCCTTGAGCCAAAACACACCCCAGTGGACCCCTTCGTTCACAACTTGCATAAGCAAAAAAACAGTAACATTCAGGTAGTGGAAAAAAATGGGTAAAGATACTTATTTATTCACACTGAGTAACACAATAAACTAGGGAGAAAATACCAGATTAACATCCAGCCTGTCCCCATAGGAATTCAAAAGGCACTCCAGGAATAATAACCGGATATCAAGCATTTCAGAAATGTAGTGAGCACATTACAAATAGCTATTTATCAAAATCAATTACATTAAGGGAGCTAAATTAAATGTAGACCTACTTTTTGCGCTGTTCAGCCAGAGAGCTCCCCCTGGTCTGTGCGAACATGTCAAAGTCGTCAGGGTTTTGGGCCGATTGAGACGACGGGGTGCCGCTCGCGCTTTCTGAGCCTACATCTGGATCAAGAGGGTGGCAGGAGACAGCAGAACATGGAGAAGAGCAAGGATTAAAGTAAAATGAAAGAGGATGAAAGAAGTGGCACAGAGAAATGAATTTAAAATTAATGCAGCAAAGTTTAAGACGTCCTAATTATAGACCAGACTTACAACACTCCAGTTTGGCAATGTGTAATTACCATATATTACTGCACAAAATATAAGAGGTAATCCCTCTAAGGTTGAACCACAACACTTCAGTGAATTTTACTGCAATTAGTTAAAAACAATTAGCTACAAATTTAACTTTTGTCATGTGAGAACCAGCAAAGGTCTGCAGGGATTCGAGAGGACAGGAAGCTCCAACGATTTCTAAAAACATGCTTTTACTTTGTCTGTATGGATCTCGAACGGATTAATAGGAAAATTTAAATTTTACAACAATATAAAGGTGCTTCTTGTGCACCTTTTATTATCCTAAAAAATAGATTTCATTATGTTTTATCCTTACCAAGTCCAGCTAGAGCACTGGATACGGATGCTGCAGTGGGGTTGCGGGCAGGAGAAGCCATGGCTCCAACAGTGGAGCTAGGTGGAGGGCTGGATGTGATCCTGGGTGTTACCACAGCTGGGGATCCTGGGCCCAGGTCTATCAGGTTGTCCTCTGTGGCTTCAGTTAACATCTGAAAAGAGGAGAGCAAGTGAAATATACTCGTTAACTACAAATATAAAACAATGCAACTATGCAGCATTTGTGACACCAAGTAAAAGATTAAATTATTGTTTTTTCCCCTTTTTCTAAAATCAGAAGAAATGCTTCTAGCTACAAAAATGCTACACAATTTCAGACAACACTCTAAACCAGCAGTCATGGATTGGCAGCTATGCAAAGGAGCAATAATGGAGCTGAATAAACAGCTGCAAGAGATTACAGATGTGTGAGAAGGAACACCATGAAAGGTGGAGGGAAGGGAATAAAACATCTAGTTTCAAACAGTAGAACACGTCACAAGGCTCTAAACACGAGATTCATATAACAGACGTTTTGACAGTCATCACTCAGTTCATCCCAGCACACTGGCTTGGACTGAATGTGGTCGTGGTGTTATACTTGCCTCCATCAGCTAGCCACAACACAAACAGACAGAGCACACAGAAAGATCAACAAGCTGCAAACACAAACAGCTATGTGGGATGTAGTGAGAGATGGCCCAGTCCATTGGCAAATGTCTCAAACTGGCAAATGTGCACTTTTTAATGGAAGTTTGGCAGCGCTCAGCTCGTTCAGTTTTACAAAGCACTAAAATGCATTCCACTTGCATTACAAATGAATGCTGCCATGGTAAACAGTTGAGGGGGATTATTAGTTCAGATAATGTTTGAATCATCTCTCACAGCATCCATAATGTTAGGCAAAGGTATATGTAGTGAAATGTGAAAAAAAATATAATAATGATACGTGCAAAAAGAAAACATGCAATTTCAGCCATTAGGCCTCTGTTCTTTGTTTCTAGTCTTTGTTGATGGTACTCACCCCATTGTTCTGTGCAGCTCTACCTGACCTGTACCTCTCATACCTGTGAGCAACATGAAAAAAAAACAAAAACAAAACAATTAACACTTTGCCACATGCTCTCTGAGCTTAAACGCTCTTTTAACACAAACACGATGAAAGAAAAGTTTTAGCATTTAGAGCCCACAGAGCACATAAACAATCCACAGTGCTTTACCGTGCAATATCTGGACAATCGCAAATCTCGATTCATAATTATTCAGTTATCTTAACTGATCTGACCCACTTATGTAACCTTATGAACTACAGTGAGTCCGTTTAACCTGTTATATCGCGATCTGTGTCATGCAGGTTTTTCTTTTTTAAGAAAACCTGATCAGCTTACGTCTAATGATATCTAGAGATTCATCTTTAAAATTGTGCTCGAGATCTTGCCAAACCAGAAAAGCAAAAACTAACAAGCACTAGTGATCGAGGTAGTAACCAAAATACACAAACAAGTATTTCTTTTTGTGACACGAATACAGTTTGATTGAATTCACCTCTCGTATCGGAGGAAAATGTTGTTGAGGTCATCATTTGCGTGTAGGAGCTCCTCGGTCACTTCCTCATTAGAGACGCGCGAAATCAGCTCGACCACTCTCTGCTGCATAGCTCGGCATGTTCTGTTCAGCTCCTTGACAGAGTGTCACATGAACAGATTGATCAATACATTAAGTTATAAATCAATTTGAGAAAAAGTGATCTGCAGAGAAACTGACAAGCTGACACATACTCAGACAGTCAAGCGTGTGTTTGTCTGTCTACTGATGACTCAAAAAATCCTCTATAAACCACTCCATTTGCCAATACATAAACTGTTATGCTGCTTATTTATGACTCACGAATGGGTGGAGAGCTTTCTATAAATATAATACAAAAGGCTTTTAGTTTTAAGCAAGTCAAAAATATTTGCTAAACTAAATTCTGCTACAGTTTTCTCTACATTACCTGAAATAAATAGCAAAGTGAGTCAGGTACTACATAACAATTACACTGGCACAGGCTCTTTAGCCCGGGGCCAGATACTTGGAGCCGATACAAATACCTGAGGCGTTTCTGGCCTTCAAAGATTAAAATCTGCATGAGCTTGCATGAGAAAATGTTGCGATTTGACCTGTTTAATTGCCAGTTTAAGGAATTTTACCACAGAAAAATGGCCCTTGGCAGGTTAGCATGAAAACTTAACCCATAACACCCCCTGGTGGCTGCACAAAATTACAACACTTGACAGTTAAAAGCAGTGTTGGAAAGAATTTGGCTTTCTGAATGCACATCATGCATGGGGGTGTATACAAAGAAAAGAATTCACAGGAGCCTATAATAAATCTTCTGATAAGAAAGAATGTGACAGAAAAATCTGTGATCTTTAAAGACTTGTGCTTCAGAATGGCAAATGTCTTCTGATATGCATAAAGAATTGAATTAAATTTATGCCAAGTTGGATTTTATTTTGTTTGGATTTTTGTTCTTTTTAACTACAATGAAGTTGTACACAACACAGGCAACTACTGAATGCATTATAATGACATTCATGGTGTATTAATCTAACCTGAAGTAGTTCTAGGTCAGAAGCCTCTTCCTGACCTGGGACCATCTCAGTTAGCATCTCCGACATGACTTTGACGTTTCCTCGCACTACGTCCAGCTCACTACGCAGCCGGGCAATCTGAAAGCACACAAGATCAAAGGTCAATGAAAAACATTTGGACTAATTTGGTATCAGCGGCACAGCAGTGTAAGTTGAAATTGTACTTAAGTTTTAAACTCACTAAATACTGAATAAAGCTTTTTTTATTCAAAAATTATTTAAAAAAAATGCTGTGTGAATTAATTTAGCTGAACAAAGGTTGGTGTCCCTCACCTGTTCAGGAGTTGCTGTGATGGGGTTGGGAATTTCAGGGGCCTGTGTGGCAGGGGGAACGGGTGAGGCAGGTTTAGGAGTCGTGGGATCAGGTGAGGTTGGGGCAAGGTACTTGACCATGGCTGGATCTACCTCTGGTGTGCCCTATGATAAAGATAAATACATAAATAAATAAAATTAACAAACAAACAAAAACCCCAAAAAGCAAAACTCTAGGCCAGTTTATTAGGTGCACCTGTTCAATGGCTTATTAACACAAATAACAGATCGGTCAGTGGCAGGAACTCACTGACCGATTAAATCCAAGAAGGGATGGTCGACCTGCTAAAGTTCAAACCGAGCATCAGAATGGGGAAGAAAAGTGATTTAATTGACCTTGAATTTGACACTTGTTGTTGGTACCAGACAAGATGGCCTGAGTATTTCAGAAACAGCTTATCTACTAAGTCCGGTATTTACAGAGAATGGTCTGAAAGAGAAAATATCCAGCAAGCATCAGTTCTCTGGATAAAAATAGACGCCTCGCAGATGTTAGAGGTCAGAGGACAAGGACCACACTGCTTTGATCTGACAGGAAGGCAACACTAACTCAGATAACTATAAGCATCTCTGAACACAGAGTACATCTGAACATGGAATTGATGGTCTACAATAACAGAAGAGCAGTGATGCTACAGTTTGAATGGGCTCACCAAAATTAGACAACATAAGATTGGAAAAATGTTGCCCCTTCTCAGTTTCTGTTGGAACATTCAGATGGTAGGGTCAGCATTTGGGATAAACAACATGAAACAGGAGATTCCCATCGTGGATGTGCAGCTGAGAAATTTGCAGCAACTGTGTGATGCTGGGATGTCCACATGAACAAAAATGTCTGAGGAACGTTTCCAGCACCTCGTTGAATTTATGCTATGAAGAATTAAAGCAGCTTTGAAGGCAAACATTGGTACAACCCAGCACTAAAAAAAGTGTACCCAAAAAAGTGAATGAATGTATTTGTGTATTTCTTCCCTACCCTCTGTGGTGTGTGAATTGGAGACAGTGCATCCAGGTCTGCCATTGGGAACTCAACACCTTTCCTTTTCAGTTCCTCATAAATATGCACCACCCCAGTTAGATCAGGACTACTCCTGAAGGCATCTGCCCAGGCCTGTCAAAACACAGACAAATTATTTAGTATGCTCTCAATTCTTGGTATTAATAAAACTAACTAAAATTAAAAAAAACAACAACAACTGAATGAAAGCACGTAACATTACTAGTACGGACATTATTTTGCTCCAATGCTTAGGGAATTTCTTTTTTTTTTTAACTAGCCAAATATCTCTACAAGAAGGCTATCCACAGGATCTCCTTCAAAACGTTCCTATTAATATTTAAGGGAGCGCAAAAAGAGAAATGGAGAACACCATCTGTTGGCTGAGGTGACCTCAGGTAACCAGATAAAATCACAAAAGGCTGAAGCTGTTGTGCAACACATGTGAAGTGGCACATGTTGTTCCCACCTGAATTAAAATTCTGCAATGGAGTGTGTTGGTAAAAGCAAAAAAAAGAAAAGAAAAAGAAAATATGTTGCAAAAGAATTTATTATTAAAAACAGCAAATACAGAGAGCGCTCCAATACCTGTATAAGAGACAGCACTTTGTCTTGTACGATCGTTGGGGGGTTGGCTTTGGGGGAGATGATCTTTACCAAAACACCATCAATAAAATCTCTGTTGGCCACCTGGACATGAAACCTGTGACCACAGTTCTTCACACATGTCTCCAATACCTACAGGAAGAGAGAGGATTAAACAAAAAAGTTTGTGTGTGTGTGTGTGTGTGTGTGTGTGTGTGTGTGTGGGGGGGGGGGGAGCAGCAGAGAAAAGGCAGACTTAGTCAGTATTTTGCTGTACACAGGGCCTTCCAACTAGCAGAGCTATCAAAGATGTGGGAGGACATAAAGACAGCTCAAAGGGCATGGCCACTGTAAACAAATGGAAAGAAGAGGCAGAAAAACACAGGCCATGCAGTGGAAGGCAGAGGAGACGCAGCAGAATAAAATGACCAGGAGCACAAGATCAGTAGTGTTTTCCCTTTAATGTGACATTAAAAACCTACACACTAAAAAGCACCAACACCATGGGCATGGCCCAGTGAGTCATTTTTGTCTACCAGTGCCTTGCTCATATATTCAGCGACTTTATTCCTAGTTTTGCAATATAGTTCCAAGAAGAAGTATGAACTTACGGTTAGTGCGAGCATAACTTCTCTGTAGTTCTTGTTGCCGCTCAGTCTCTTCTTCAGTGCCCGCATGGCATCTTTTGGCCTAGACAGGAACAGCAGAAAGTTACAGCTGCACACAGTACCCTCTGCTTATAGTGAGCGTAACGTCACCGACTTTGATGGAATAAACTCTCCTGTGTGCCACAATAACAGATGCGATTCAAGTCCGTCAGCATATCTATTTGACTAAAACAGAGAAGTACTGTCACACCATCTGTCTCACTCTTTTCTCTCTGTGTGACTATACTGTAAGTCTGTCCCACAGCAAGATCAAAAGCTGCCCATGCATGAAGAGTTCAGATTGGCTGTCGGCCTAACGTTGTCCATCTTCATTGCAGATGAGACGGTACGCTTTTATGGACTACCTACTGAGCTACAGTACATTTACAGAGTCAAGGAGCTGAAACAGAGAGAAATGGAGGGAAGCATATTGCCTTATATATATATATGGTCCCAGACAGCCCTCTGCACATGACTGAGTTTACTGAATATAATCTACCCAGCATTTCTGATTCTCTCCACAGTTCCCTGTTGTTTCCTGTACATGTATTTTCGCTATATCTCAATTTAGTCCTTACCATCTGCTGTGAAACTTTCATAATTAAATGCACACATTAGCATGTGTTAAAACATCGCACAAATGTTTGTGCTGCATTTCAAACTCTGGAATTAAGGAGACTCGATCTATCTAGCTGAACATCTTGAAGACAATAAGTTCTGTGAAGCTGAACTCCCTCTCTCATGCCTTCTGACCCAGAGAGCGCCTGTGTCGCATGTCAAGACAATGAGTGTGTGTAGGCATGAAGAATGTAAAAAATAAAGTAGAAGGGGAAGCAAAAAAAAAAAAAGAGTACATATTCTTCCACAAAAAATACATTTTGCTATTTAACAGAAAATGGAAGTGTCTGATTATCATGCATCAATGTCTGTAACAGGTTAAGACTTTTTCCTGAGATAAGACATGTGATCAAACTGTTCTGTTAAAAAAAAAAAGTACAAAAAGGTTTTTCTATTTATATTAGGCCAATAAACCCGTCAAAATGGTCTTTTCAACTGTTTCATAAAAGTACTGTCATTTTCTGTGCCCTCCCTGAATTATTTTTTTTAACCACTAAATGGGGAAGAAAGGTGATTTACGCGACACTGAACATGGCAATGTTGTTGGTGACAGACAGGCTGATCTGAGTATTACTACTGCGATTATCCCACATAGCCATCTTTAGTGAATACAGAGAAAATATCCAGCCAGTTTCAGTCTTCTGGGTGAAAATGCCTCGTTTCAACTAAGGTACGTAAACAGCATTTCTGAACACACGTGTCGAACCTCAAAGCAGATCAGCTTCTGCAGCAGAAGAGTACACCAGGTGCCACTCCTGTTGGCTAAGAACAGGAAATTGAGGCTACAATTCACACGGGCTCAGCAAAATTGGGACAACAAAGGACTGGAAAAAACACCGCCTGGTCTGATGAGCCTCAATTTCTGCTATGACATTCAGATGGTAGGGTCAGAATTTGGCATAAACAACATGAAAGAGTGGATCCATCCTCCCGTAATGTGTGTAATGGTGTGGGGGATATGTTTTCTTAGTGCCTTCCTTAGTACCATTTGAACTTCATTTAAATGCTACCCGACAATTGTACGCTACCGAGTTAACCATGTGTCCCTTTATGAACACAGCAAATAAAAGTGTAAAGCAGAAGTAGTAAACCTCAAATTATAACAAACCAGTTTCTTGAATAGGAAAATGAGTTCTCTTTAGCTGAATGAGAGACAACCATGAGGGGAAGCTTGTCAAAAAATGTCAATGCGGTTAGTAAGTATGGTTTCAGCCTTTTTGAGGAATCCTGGAACTTTCTGATCACACCTTGTACATTAACTACGAGCCAGTGTTTTGTGGTAATTAATTCTAATATTATGGGCTTTTCTGCATGGCAGTTATAATCACTATATTATGCAAAGTAGAACCCGATTAATAACAATATTATTAGTGCATTCTGATTAAAACAGTCATTCAGATTTACTTATTTGTGGCCAAAGGTCTAACTCAGGGGTCTGCAGCCTGTAACACCCAAAGAGCCACTTGGACCCGGTTTCCACGCAAAAGAAAACACTGGGAGCCGCAAATACTTTTTGACATCTAAAATGAAGATAACACTGCATATATTGTTTTTTTTACCTTTATGCTTTGTGTGAACAACTAAAGTAAGTAAGTAAAGTTTATTTATATAGTGCTTTTCACAGACAGGCAGTCACAAAGCGCTGTACACAAATATTAAAATAAAAAATACAATCAATAGACATTATACACAATGTAAAAGATCAAATGTAAAGAATGTAAAGAATGTGAAGAATATCAAATACGTGGATCAACAAAAGGCTTGTTTGAACAGCAAAGTTTTTAACTGCTTTTTAAAAGAATCCACCGAACAACTAAGGTGTATTGCTTATGAAATCCATGAAGTGCTACAGAGATTTTTTTATTTATTTATGTAATTAACACATTTTTAACTCTTAAAAAAATATATTAAAAAAGAGGAAAGACACCCAGCTTAACTAAAATCACCCATGTAGCAAACAAAAACTGTTGTGAGCCGCCACCCTTATATCGCCTTTGGGCTTTTGGAGCCTTGACCTGACTTTTAAAAAGTAATTGGAAAAAAAGCACTATGCTGCTAAAAAATGAAAAATAGATATTTGCAAAATTCTGCCTAAATATGTATTTTACCTGGTTAATGTGTGTGGCGGGGCGTGGTCTGCAGTGCCGCTGCATGGGAGGCGGACGCACCTGAGCGGCACCCGCAATCACGCCTCGCCGCCTTAAAGTCTGTGCTCTATCTGCTGTTGTGTTGTCGGGCTGTGAGCTGAAAAGCTACAGCCGGCTGTATGTACCAACCATGTGTGAAAAGTGGTCAATAAAGAGATGCTGAAAAGCATGTTCATGGAAACATCATCGGGTCTGCCGTGAGACTTCTGCTCCTGAACCTCGGCGCACAGTGTCTGCAAATTGGGGCTGTACGAAGTCACTTTCATCTTTAAGCAGGACTGTAAGCTGTCGTCTGTGAGGCGTGAGTGGTGTTTGTTTTTAACATAGTTCACGGTGGAGAACAGCTGCCGACCTAATGTGGATCCAAAGATCAATAATTGGCCTACCTGGGGTTGAAAGTCTCGATAAATGCACGTTGTTTCGGCGGGTATACCGGCTTCCGCGAGTGTAACGCTTATTTTGAGCGATGAAAAATAATAAAATTATTTTATTTTATATTTCAATATCACATTAATCTTCCAATTTAGAACTACAAGTTAAAAAATAACTAGACACAAATAAAATACACTTCAGCTAAATATTTCTAATTTATTTCCCCAAACCACGCGGAGCCACAGTATAAGGACTAAAGAGCCGCAGGTTGCCGACCCCTGCTCTAACTGAATTTCTCCATGCCCAGATAAAGCTTTCCATGTTAGTAATAATAAACTCAGATTTGTATAAGCTCAATAAAAGAAAGGCCAATCGTTGTCTTGTTTTATCTTGTTTTATGGCTGCAAATCTATATAATTTGGGAGACTTGTTCACCAAGTGCAGGCTGGGTATTTTTCAGTGTGGGAGGCTGACATGAGAATCTATTCATTCATTCACTCATTCATTTATTCAGACAATAAGACAGTTGGTCAGTCATACCTAAAGAAACAAAAGGCCATGTGTAGTAGAGTGTCTGTCAGCAAAGAACAGTGGGCAGTGTATTATTTGCTCGAGCCTCTCAGTTAGCCACTGTGTGATAAAACAATGAATGTTTCATTACAAACCACAGCAGGAACTTGAGTCATTTCGGGTTAAATACCCTTGCTAATCCCACTTGATAAAGCAAATTATAACCTAATAATAATAATGAAGGAGCTTACCCTTCATCGGTTTCATTTATGATATCGCAGATCTCCATGTTGAGGGTCCAGTCCTCATTCTGTAGGCCTCCATCTGTTGCCCTCTCTGGAGGAAAACACAAAGAGTTCAACTGTTATGTTAATAAGCTAACTGCAGTGTACGGTCTATGCAAAAGGCAAGGTTTGAGTGACACAAATGATTGTTAGGATGTCAGTTAAAATCAGTTACCACTTATAACAAGAGACACATCAGTATATACAATAAGTTCAGACTCAGTTGTGCAACGACACAAAATGTGACTATTGCAGAATAATAAGTTGTGGACATTAACCAGCGCTGGGGCTTGCACCGAACGAAATGTTACTTTTGATGGTTTGCACAATGTCAGCTGTCTCATGTGTTACCATGGTGCTGCATTTTAGCCAGGCTCAGTTGTTCTCAAGCTAAAGCACACTGATTAAAGCAACCCCTCATTTACATAACATCACAAGCACACTTGTGTAAATAAGCCAGCATGTGGTCGCAGACTTGTCCATCCATCAATCTTCGATTGCTTATCTGGATCTGTCACAAGGCAGCAGTCTAGACATTCCTCCCCCAGGGAAACCTCCTCCAGTTCGTCTGAGGTTTCCAAGCCAGCTGAGAGATATAATCTCCAACATGTCCTGGTTCTGCATTGGAGCCTCCTCCCATGCTTGAAAGACCTCACCCTCCACAAGGCATCCTAGTCAGATTGCCTCAACTGGTTTCTTGCAATGAGGGGAAGTAGGCCATATCCTGAGCCCCTCCCGAATGACCATGCTGCTTAACCTAACCCCAGCCACCTCGCTTGTATGCATTCAATTCAATTTCATTCATGTAGTGCTAAATTAGGGCTGTGCGATATGACCAAAATCTCATATCCCGATATAAGAATTCTATCGTCCCGATAACGATATAAACAGTGTTGTGGAGTAACGGAATACATGTACTGCCGTTATGTATTTAAAATACAAAATATAAGTAACTGTATTCCGTTACAGTTACCGTTTAAAAAGGTGGTATTTAGAATACAGTTACTTTGTTGAAATAAATGGATTACACGGCGGTACTTTCCTGTTTCATATTGTGGCGGGTCAGGCCTGTTTGGGTTTTGTTTGACAGCTATGTTCTGTTGTTCCAGGTGGCAGCGTTACGGTTGCCATGGTTACAGGGTGACGCTCTCTCTCTGCGTGTTTCCTGGGTGAGAGAGCGCCTTTTTGTTGTTGTTGTGCTAAGCTAATAGGCAGAATGCTACAGGTATAGCTCTAAAGAATGTAGCATCATAGGCAGTGTAGTCCGTGCTGCAGGGAGAATGGACTACCATACCCGTTATGTGTCTGTGAGCGAGGGAGGGAGAAAAAGGAAAAGTACGAGCTGTCATCGAGCAAAAACGGGAGCTGGAAGCATGTAAATATAATAATAACCACTGCAGCCAAGAAGAGTGCCTGACGAGCCCAGTTGTAAGTAACCTATTAAGACTCGACTGTACGCCGTGTTCGTGTTTTCCTCCAAAAACAACAAGTTCTGTTGGAGCAGCCTTTCAACACCTCTCTCTGTCTCTCGCAAGCAAAGTTGACCCAGACAACAAAGTAAAGCTATTTTTCGGCTACCAGCCGACACAGAACCCACCGTATTAGCCAGAGGTCCCTTTACTACGGTTCGGAGCCGCGGACCTTCAGTAACAGTAATAAATCACAGCAATAGTACATTCACGTAGTTGTAAACAGCATGATAATATATTAAGTAATCCAAAGTATTCAGAATACGTTACTCTCATTGAGTAACGTAACGGAATACGTTACAGAATACATTTTGGGGCATGTATTCTGTATTCTGTAATGGAATACATTTTAAAAGTAACCTTCCCAACACTGGATATAAATCACAAAAATTTAACATTTTCTGTAAATTCTGTGAATCTCGGGCAGCTCAACTTGCGGGAAGTGTTTCCAGCTGCGCGTCATGTAGCTGGAGTCGAGTGTTTTAACCGATGCATGAAACGATACATTTTTAGACATAAGTTGTAACAGCTGCCGTTTTCTTTGTGAGTATTTATTACACAGCGTGCTGCGGGGAAAAGCCTGTTCTAACGTTTGAGTCTATTTTTTTAGCACCTGGCGGCTCTTTTTTACTTTTCATCCGTAAATAATCTGCATCTTTCACGTGATTTGGTTTATTTTGAAAAGTCTCAACAGGATCTTGAGCTTTATTGTGAAAGGTTTATGTGGAACATAAACAAGCGGACATGCGATGGTGTTACCGTCGTTGTTGCTAAACATAACGCATAAAAACAGGCGCTTGTCCGTCCGTAGTGTGGTTATATTCAATATAAGAGAAATAGAGAACTTAATTAATATAGCCACTACAGTGACCATCAAAACGATGAAAAAATATTGCCGTAAACAGTCACCTCAAGACTGCAATCTCATTCTTTCATTCACTACCCAGAGCTCATGGCTCATATCAGTAGAAATATAGATTACTGAAATAATAAATAGACCAATGGAAAATGTGACCAGATTTAACTCAGTACTACTTTTAACTGTTTGTTTTTGCAATTATAAATACAGATGAAAAGGCTATTAAGTTCCCTTTTTGAGATGTGAGCACTCTGTGCAAGAAAGCACCATAAATATAGCCAAACGTAAGAGTAATCTTTGTAAGAAGAGGTTTGGATGAAGTCTTGGATCCGTAATCACGAGACTACCATTCTATTTCATTTTCACAACGCTGCAGTTTCCAGCTGTCACGGTAAACCCAAACATGCAATAAAATTTTGCCAAAAACATGCTCCTCCAAAGCCTCCAACTCCAGTAAATTAACTGAAAAGAGCCAAGAAGTCAGTTGGGAAGTGGAAAGCCGAGATCTCAGAGGGAAAGCCACACTGGCTGACAGTGAGTGATCCAGCTGTGTACTCAGTTTTAACTATTACAACATGCCGAAAAACAGAAGTTCCAATGACCGGCTCTCGCCTTCACACTCCACCCTTTCATTTAATAGCATTTTGGCTACAAGGAGGAAATAAGGAAGCCAGACTGTGAAAGCTGACAAAGATGAACTGGCTCTGCATTCATCACTGTTCCCCGCTCCATCTCCTTCTTCTTCAGCGGCCCTCCAAATCCATCCATCATGTCTGTGGAAGCTGCCGTTTTATAGAAACACAGAGACTTAGAGCAAAATTTTTAAAAAAGAAAAAAGATTTTCTACTGAAGCAAAATACGATACAGGTTCTGACTGCATAGATCGTCATTAGATGAGTCCTGAGTGTAGACAGGAGATGTTCCTCTGCGGGAAGCTCAGAGGCCCTTAGCAGGATGTCATGCCAGAGCCAGGGGTCTCACAGGACCATGCAACCACTGGACATGCCTCAAAACCATGAATTATTCATGCTTTAACTCCCCTCTGAAATCAACTTTTCACAGGCTGGGCAGCTTCAACAAACCCACTTATCTACAAAAATAAAAAGGCATGCAGTGAATTCAAACATGAACAACACTTAAAAACACCTCTGAGTCCACTTTCTGAGTCTACAGCATCCAGAGCATGAGTTTGAAAGATTTAACCAGCTACTTCTTCTGGGATAACCCATGTAATCTTCTCAAGTGGATTGTCATGTTGTGGCAGGGCAAAGCACGGGCAGCAGAGGATAGAAGGAAGGCATGCCCCCCTAAAACTCCGATCTATTTCTGTGACACACACTGTAAGCACACTGAACATGAGCCTACTAATGGAGTTAAATGCCTGCTAAGTGCATTAATTCACGGTGTTGTGTCAAAGCCCCCACCCTGGCCCTGAGAACTGACACCACACAAGTGAAACCAGTCGATCACATGGCTTTAACAGAGGCAAGCTGTGCCATGCACTTGGCAACAAAGCCACAAAGTCCTTCTCTGGCTACAATGTGAACTTTTAAGACACTTCTTTAATTCCTGCCTTTTGTTGTCTCCACTCTCACATATATCCTATTTGTCCCATGCGTTTGTCTTGATATTATTCGATTCATTTCCTCTCATACATGTGCCACGGTCATAGTAACAGCTGCCAAAGGTTGGTTGTCTTTATTAAATATGGACACAAATTGTGGTAATGCATTGGGCTCTTACAGCAATTAGATTTACCACACATCTCCACTGTCAGGCTTGAACTCTCACATTCCCTTTGTGTCTGGTAAGATGATACTTTGCCCCTCCACTGAGGTGTACAGATCACTACCGCTGCAAATGACAGCTGGGTG
Organism: Neolamprologus brichardi; assembly: GCF_056152115.1. Taxonomy (NCBI): domain Eukaryota; kingdom Metazoa; phylum Chordata; class Actinopteri; order Cichliformes; family Cichlidae; genus Neolamprologus; species Neolamprologus brichardi. The sequence goes on from NC_142107.1 coordinate 10,128,496, forward strand.
TCAAGCCACAAACAGTGCAGCAGCTCAACCAGAGAGATCTGGCAGGAGACAAGGCCAATTCTGTGATGGAAGGGGGGATGGGGGTCCAAGACATGCTGCATGCAAAAACAAAAATGCATCTGGTTCTGCCCAGTCGAGAGCTTGATTAAAGCACTATATGGCTCTGCAGAAAGTAAAAACATGAGTAATTCTGACACTTAACCAAAAAAACAGCAGCTGTTGCACTTGGTCAAAGGCAACCACAAACAAACAGTGGGAGAAATTAAAAGTCTGGCACACATCTGTTTTGCAGGAGTAGTTTGCCAAAGCATTAACTCTTTTTCACAAAAACAGCGAAAAAAAGTAAAGTTCAATGTACCTACGGCACCTACAGTACAATCCTACTTTCACATTCTTCAAGTAAACATAAATTCTTATCTTTATACTTCGTAAAACAGCTGTTATCAGTAGCCGGTTCATCGTCAGTTATAAAGGCATGGTCAGGCCTTGGTACCAACTATTATGAATCTCAGCTTGCTTTGAAAAACAAAAAGGAAAATGCAAATATTGATGCAACTACACCAAAGGGATGCTGCAGCTCACGTATATGTCCTCCCTGGGGAGAAAAAGCACCACACCGTATCGAGACTGGAGGGAAAAAACCTCCAGGCTGACCGCACAGTTTGGTCAACTATTGTTCAGAAACTAAGGAAATATGGAAGTTATCTGGGTCTCTCTTGAAGACACTTTAAGTCATGTCAATACAATAGCGTCAATTTCAGTTAACCTGATTTGAGCTTCTTAAGCTGCAATCAGTGTCTACACATATGCATGGCTATTCAACTTAATGCATTTCTTGTGATTACACCGGACTAAGTTATGGGTTAGCTGGCTAACATTAGCTGAGAGCCCATTCCAGGCAGATGACGTTTGCTACGATGACACCCGTTAGCTCGCTATTTCCACCTTTGAGCCCAGTAGTAAACAATATATGATGGCCCACATTCAAAGTACGTTGGGGGAAGGAAGCAGCAAGCCTTTAAAAAATAATTTCAGGTCTAACGTACCTATACACTGGCCCACGGGAGTACTGTACGGATTTCCAAGTAAGAACTCCATCTTGACAACAAACGATCCGCCCGGGAATGACAGGCTTCGGCCCAGAGGCAGTACTATCACGTCCCGCCTACCAAGGAATTCTATTGGTTCAAAAAGTTCGACACGTACAGAGGTTTTTGGACACGTGTGGCTACAATCGATGTCAGTCACAGTTTGTAACTGAAGCTATGTTCAACAAACCTTTTCTACGTGCATGCATTTTATTTATTACAGAGGGGAATAATAACTCTAAACAGCTAATAAAAAACAATGCAGATAAGGATTAAATCCTTGAAATATAAAAAATGAACGTTCATTGTTGTTGACTATAAATAGCTCATATCTTGAAAAAGCCACCTACCCCCCAAAAAAATCACAAAATGTGTGATCCCAACTAAACACAATTTCGACTTGTGGTGCTTTTATGAATATAAGACATACATGCACATTACAAGATAACCTCAGACTTAAAAGACAGAATTTATGGTTAAAGCAAAACTCTTACAGAGTCTTGTCTCAGGTTGATGCCTTTTTCAACGGGATCAAGTACTTGAATGCAGCTTAAAATGAGCCTGTTGCTATGTAACTGAGCGTAAACAAAAGGGGTAAGTAGCGGCATACTGAATTTATCGATAACACCAGCTGGTTTTCTGTATTTTTAAGCGTTTTACGGGGACAAAAACAGCAGTAGTTAGGTTTTGCTTTGGCTAAATTCATTTATTTATATCTTAGAGAGCCAATGACGGTGTTTGGCAGTATATTCAGAGCAATACCCTCAAATGTGCATACAATGATGTGAAAAAGCATTTACCCCGTTCCTGGTTTCTTAAGTTTTGTTTGTTTTTAATGACATATTTTTCTTTCCTTTCTTTTTTTTTTTTATCAGAGTGTAAAGTGATGCCAAGTCTGTCTCCGGTCACAAAACAGCAGCATGAGCTCGGAATATATTATCTCTGAGCCCACGTCGATGGACAAAGAGATCCTGCAGCATGCTGTGCAGGAACAGTTTAAACCAGATCACATCCTGCGTTTTCCAGATGCGAGCCAAATCCACTTTAATGAAGTCGAGAAATTAAGACTGGAGTACAAAAGTAAGGGAAAATCATGAAGGTGATGAGGAATGTAGCAATGTTTAGCATGCTGATTTTGTTTGAGTGAGAGGATGCTTTTTTATACATTTTCAGACATCCTGAGGATTGATCACTTATGGGACTTCTCATCTTTGTCCAAACTTGAGTTAAATAACAATGCTATAGAGAAGATCCAGGGACTGGACCATCTGATTAATCTGACGTGGCTTAGTAAGATACAAAGTTTGTTCTTGTTGACCAAATGATGTGTAGGCACTGCCATCTTATATCAGCTCAGAATCTACTGGTAATAATTAGAGTCATTTCGAATGTGTCCCTCAGATCTGTCATTCAACAAGATTGAGAAAATAGAGGGTCTGGAGTGTGTGCAAAAGCTTGAAGTGCTGAATCTATCCAACAACAAAATCTCTGTCATTGAAAATATGGACACACTTGAGAACCTAACTCATTTCTTCATTTCAAACAACCTAATTGGACAGTTGGATAATGTAAGAAACTGTTCTGCATTTGCAATGCAAGTATGGGGAAACATTCATATGATAATGTTTAATTAACCGAATGCATTTCAAAGGTGCTCTACCTCAGGAAGTTCAAGAACCTGGCAGCGTTCAACCTGTTTGGAAATCCTTTCCTAAATGAGGGTGATTACAGATTTTTCATCGCTGCCTACTTTCCAAAGTTGATGTTCCTAGACTCCAGAATACTTGACCAGAAGACAGTAAGTGCAAACCCAATCTACATTTTGTTCTACGCTTACCTTTAAAGTAGCATTTACATACATATTTACAGAGTATGAGTATACCCAAGCCTAGGACATGTATGAGGACAGTGAGACAGTGGTGAGGTGTGCAGAAGGAGTGACAAATTAGTTCAAGATGGGGATGGGATTACACCTGAGCCCCTTTTTGTTTGCAGTGGTGATGGACAGGTTGACTACGATGTTTGCAGATGAAAATGTGATCCGTAGTGAGAGTAGCGAGCAGGTGGAAGAGAGTCTGGAGAAATGGAGGTGTGCTCTAGAGAGAAGAAGGAAGGTCAGCAGAAGCAAAACAGAGTATGTGTGTGAATGAGAGGGAGACAGATGTAACAGTAAAGCTGACTGTACCCAAGCTTGTTTGAAAGTCATCCTCATGTGCATTTATGAATTGCTGGTTGATGCAGAGTAACAAAATTTTATTTCTGTGTATGTACAGAGAAAGGAAGCAACTATCAAATATCACTATGTCCTTGAGAAAATGAGACTTGAAGAGCTGGGGCTACACCAGGCTGATGAGGCTCGACAAAGACACGAAGCTGAGCTAAAATTACACCGAGTACTATCTTTTTTTTGTGAGTCATCTGTTGATTTGTATACATACAGTCTGACACTTATGTTTTCTTTTTTGTTGTTTTTTGTGCAGGATGCCTTTGTGGAGTTCCTTAATGGCTCTTCTCTGTTTAGGACCATGTTTAAAGATGATCCAAAAGCACAAACACTGCACTGTGCACCAGGAGTGGATTCTCTGATTCAAAGATATCTTTTATCATCCTGGTTTCCTGCATGCGTGCATTGTTATTATTGTCGTAGTACAAGCTAAACCAATCATTCCTTTTGGTTCCTTGACCTTGCACTTACATTTGAGCACCAAATGGGAGAGCTGTGTACACAGTTATTTGAAAGGGGCTTGGCTGAGCACAAACGAAGGGAGACAGAGGTGAAGTCTTTCTTCAGTTGCCAAGAAAAGGCTGTGACAGACTGCCAGGAGAAGGCATCGCAGATGTTAGCAAAGTTTAATCATGAACACAAAGAGGCAAGCAGGGAGCAATCGCCTTTTCCGTGTGCACAGTGATTTACATGAATGCAATGACTCGGCATGAGATGATATCTTGTGTTTTCTCCTTTAAAGCGGACAGAAGAGTTGCAGCAGTTATCAGACCCAGAAGTACGCAAAGTCAAGATTGACCACTGCAATGATGAAATTAACCGGCTCTGTAAAAACCTCATGACACTGGAGTTTCAGCTGGTCAGCGAGATGGAGGTTAGTGTATGCTAGAGTTTGTACACTTGTATAATTTGTAAAATATCTCAATAAAATCTCATGAAATTTCTTATTTTATAAATTATGTTAAAATACTTGATATGTCATGAGACTGTATGTCTGTGTTTCACATTTAATCAAAGTGATGCTGCTTGGTCATTTTAGGAGAAGATCAAAACTTTTGAGAGCAGAATCTCAGACATGGTTAAACACTTCAGTGAAATCGCACAGGGGATATATCCTTTTTTTTTACAAGAAAATAACAGAACTGCCTCAAAAACATTCTAAAAACACTCATTACTGTATGCTAGTAATTATATAGTCATGAGCACTCCGACTCACTGGTGTCTCAACTGGATAAGCAGAAGAAAGTGGTTCGTTAACTCACCAGAGTGTCATAGCACAAATGTGGGTTTAATGGGGTTTAATCAAACAGATGTTTTCCTGTGTGAGTGATTTCTTTAACAAAACAATACGTTCTCCCACTGTCGAGATCTTGAAGATGACTATTATCAGAAGATGCAAATAGTTGCTGCTAAAATCTTGCAGACAGGGGCCAGAGACGCCCGGAAGGAGGACTTGCCAGATGATGTTATAATGGTCAGTGTCGTCCTTTATAAGCCAAACTGGTATTACAAAATATATGGTTACAAATATGTGGCTGAAAAAAAACCCTTGCAAGTTTCTGTCTCTGTTCTGGTCTTTGTTAATCTAACAGATAACTGTGCATGAATAGAGGGTGCAGATCATTGCGTGTAGTTTTCAAAGAGTGAAAAAAGAAAAAGAATCAAAGAAAATAAAAAAACCGCATTATATTTTTTTCAATTCCAGATCAAGTATAATATATTTCTTCAGGTGAGCTTAAAACATGGTGTGCTAACAGTATCACTGGCCTCATTCTGTCACTCCTATGTTTTATATTTTAGCTGTTTGAAGACAGAGATGCAGTGATAGATGCACTGGCCACAGCCCATGATAACCACCTCCTGAAGATCAATGACCGAGAGACTCAGCTGACTACAGGCATCAGTGCCTGGAAGGAGGCCCTCATTAAGGGGGTAGAGAACTGAAATTACATTAAACAAACAGTCCAATGTAAAGTCGACATATAAATCTTGTACTTACCATCATTTCTTTATATGTTGCTTCCAAGTAACCAAATCTTTTTGTATTTTTAAGTGATCTTGAGCAGTAATTCTGTAGGATTTCCAATAGTGTTTCTTGAGAGAACAGAATCCAAAGAAGAGATTTGAATGTCCTTCAACTATTCCTGAAAACTACGACTAAGAGGGTTCAAACTGTGTTGAAGAATAAAGGTGGACATAATAAATACTGATTTTCAGGCTCTGCTTTGTTTTCCAATTGTTTTTTATGCATTTCAATAAATCACTGCATGCATTTCCCATTTTCTTAGCAAAATATAAAGAAATGAGAGGGGGACTCAAGACTTTTGCACTCTATTTTAATATTTCTTTGATCAAAGACTATTTCTTTGTTTGATGGCTTTGTTGCTTTTTACAGATACGAGATGAGGAACTGAAGCGGAACCGCATGAACATCTCAGACATCCACAGATATGTGGATAATTTGAGGGAGCAGCAGGAGGAGTTGATATAGTGAAAACCACTTGGCGGCCTCAAGAACACTTCAAAAACCACTGTCAGTTCAATTCAATTCAATTCAATTCAATTTTATTTATATAGCGCCAAATCACAACAAATGTCGCCTCAAGGCGCTTCATAGATACAGAGAAAAGCCCAACAATCATATGACCCCCTATGAGCAAGCACTTTGGCGACAGTGGGAAGGAAAAACTCCCTTTTAACAGGAAGAAACCTCCAGCAGAACCAGGCTCAGGGAGGGGCGGCCATCTGCTGCGACCGGTTGGGGTGAGAGAAGGAAGACAGGATGAAAGACATGCTGTGGAAGAGAGACAGAGATTAATAACAGATACGATTCAATACAGAGAGGTCTGTTAACACATAGTGAGTGAGAAAGGTGACTGTGAATACAGTTGTATTCACAAATGAGGGTTCAAACACTACCACTAAAAGAGAAAAAAAGATACAGAGCAAGAACCTATATACAGTAGCATGAGCTACTGTGCTGTGAAAAAGTATTTAACCCCTTTCTGATTTCTCTGTTTTGTGTGTGTGTGTATTTATCACAGTGGCTCTGTGATGTACTTCACATTCGTTCTGCAAATGAAAGGTTGCTGGTTCAGTTCCAGGCAGAGACACAAATCCCCTTTGGGGGAAGGAAAGGCATCTATACAACCACCTCTGCTCACAACAAAGAAAACTGCAGTTCACTACAAACGAATTCAGATGAAGACAACATCAATTGCCTGAATTTCTCTGTAAAAGATTCATTTATTGGTGAAAAGGCCAAAACGACCAAGGAAAGATAAGCAAAACGGTGGAGTGTAAACAAGGAATCTTAAAATCCAAAAGCCCTTGAAGAAGTGAAAAGTGGAGGTCGTAGGTCAAAGAAATTGAACAGAAAATAAAGAGAAGAAAGTTATAAGTGCAAAGCGGGAAGTGCTGAATGTCAAGAAAGCACAGAAAGGGAAGAAAAGGAGAAAGCAGCAAGCAAAAATACAAAACAACTGTTGGAAGTGCAGAAAGCATTTGAAGAGGAAAAAAGTGTAACACTTCAAAACACAAAACGGGAAGCGGAAAATGCCAAGAAAGAATTACAGGAAGTCCTTAAAGCGCTTGAAGAGGAGAAAAGTAAAATGCAGGAGGCAACAAACGAACTGGAGAATGCAAAGAAGGAAGCTGAACAGCTAAAGAAGGAGTTATTGAATGTCCAGAAAACACTTGAGGAAGAAAAGGGGGTAAACAGGAGGCAAGAAATGAGACTGAAAATGTAAAGAAGGCATTGTTAGAAGCTCAAAAAGCACTTAAGGAGGAGAAAGAGACAGCAAATGCAATGCAAAATACAAAGAATGGTGAAAATATAGAGATCAAATTACTGGAAGCCTGGAAAGCATTGGAAGAGGAAAAATGTAAGATAAGATAAACCTTTATTAGTCCCACACGTGGAAAATTTTGGTCAGTGTGCAATGTAGTAATGTATTCACATGTTTGTTTGTTGATGTTATTTTTTTGTCAGAGACTGTTTGCAAACATCTCTTGCTTTCATCCCCCTGACCCCCATCCCTACCCCTGCCCCATTTCTTCCCACCACCCTACATCATCCACTGATATTCCTCTACTTAGGAAACACCCAAGTGGACATTTTTTACATAGAACCAAATGTACTGATGAAGACATCATGGCCACAAGCTGCCCCAGACCATCCACACTACCACCACCATGTTTGACTGTTGGCATGAATAAACTAATATATTGGTATAAATCAGAAAGGAGGAAAATAGTTTTTCACAGCACTGTAAATGAGCATTAGTCTAGAAAAGACGGTGGTATATGTGAATAACGTGTCTTCTTTTTTCCATCATGGATGTTTAACCTGTATTTGTGGACGGCACAGTAAATTATGTTTTTTTGGAAGCGTTCCTGAGTCCATGCACTGGAATAGCACCTGTGTGTAATGCAGTGATTTTGAGCCTTGTCTCTTAGGCAGAGATTTTCTCTGAATCTTTTGATGATTTTATGTGCCGTGGATGAAGAGATATTTAGTCTTTACAATTGCATGTTATGGAACTGAAATTGCTACACAATTTGTATGCACTGGTTTTTTTCCATATTGGTGAGCCATTGACCATTCTGCTCTTTTGTTTACCCAATTATGTTATTGAACTGCTGTGATTTAACCTTAATTGATCTCAACACTTTCTAAAATATTGTATGATTCTATGTGTGATTTCAGCACTTCAGACCCATATTTTTTTTAAATATACTAAATCATGCAAACGTGAGTTGGTCGCTGTCTGTGTTAAAGTGTATAAATAAAGCTACTGTTAAAAGAAAAAAAATCTTGAACTGCGTGAGATTTGAATACAATACCCAGAATGACTTTCGGCGCCTTTTCCAATAAGAATCCAGCTGAAGCAGCCGCGCGCCAGTTCCCAGCCAATCAAATTCAGGGAAGGGGCGTTTGGCAGAAGCGAGTTCTCGGACTAGGTTTTCATTTGAGCGAAGTTTTGGAGCTCTGAGAATTTACGTAGCTGACAGGCCCTCCTGTGTCAGCACTCACTTTTTCTCTCTGCAACTGCGGTGTTCCCGGTGACAAAGCTCATGACGGTTGCTGACGGTGGCACCTTATCGCTCGTCATGCCCGTCCGAGCAGAGTACCGCGGCACCACCCGATCGGCCTGCCCATCCTCGGCCTCTCTCGTCCCCCCTGCCCCGATCAACACCCACCAGCCGGGGGTGGCCACCTCGCTTCTGTACAGCGGCGCACAGTTTCGTGGATACCAGAAGAGTAAAGGCAACTCGTACGACGTTGAGGTGGTCTTGCAGGTAATTTTGTGGTCCTGTATAGTTATATACAAAGTCTGCATATGAGTAGACTCTGTGCATCCATAGTTGCTAACTTGCTATCTTTCCAGATGTTAGCTGCATTAGCTCGTTTTTTGTGTTTTGTTGCTTTTCGTACATGTTGAGAAAATTTTGAGCTAGCTTAGATGACCTTATGTCTTCTTTTGGAGTTTGAATTTGAGACAACTTGGCTTTAAAAACTGATGTTTCACAGACAAGTTGGCGTTTAACCCCCCCCTCAAAGCTACCTAAATTGCAGTATTAATATAGCAGCTGGTGTTGACACAGCTAATATAATATTTCCCATCTCGGTGAGCTTTCCCACCAACTTACAGACAGTCTTCTTGTTACCATGAAGGATTTTGTGCTTGTCATGTGGAACCGTCAATAAAATGTGTTCTGTCTTTCTCAGCATGTGACTGTAGAGGACTCGTATTTGTGTGGCTACCTGAAAATCAATGGCCTGACTGAGGTAAGTCTCCAAGCTACATCATGAGTAGTAAGACTTACCTTTATTCTTTTGAAGTCGATCCACTGACTGGTTTCCGCTCGCTTTAAGCAGGCTGCAATGTGACAGAGTACATTAGACCAGTGGTTCACAACGTTTCCACTTCAAAAGCAAAAAATCTTAAAAAATGTAATCAATCAACTTATGAGTAAAAGAAGAGCCAAGTTTAACTGGTTGCATCAGCCAACTTTTTTTTTTTTTTTTAAACTTTCCCTAGAACAATCCCATTCATTCAACTTAAGCAAAGTAGATTTGCCTAGATGTGAGGCCTTTAGGGCTAACCACACATGCTTAAGCTCAAGTGTCAGCTGTATACCCATTACATTATGTAACATATGGAAGCAAAAAGGTCAGGGGGATCTTGGGTTAAAGTTCAGCTTTGGCAGAGCGAGTGAAAGATGAGAAGTCAGGTTGTGAGTGAAGGAGTTGTATTAAAGCTCACCTGGTATCCATGAGAAAATTAAAGCAAGGGAGCATTCCTCTTATTGCCGCTTTATTATTTTTATATGTTATACAGTACCATATTTTAAGAAATTGTGAAAGCAGCCAGATGAAAAGGAATAATACACTACATCCATTCTGCTGATCCTGAAGCTTAAGCCCTGCCTATCAACATGTAAATCACAGGAAATCTGGACATTTGAATAAGCTATTTGCACAGTGCAGGATAAATGCAGTTTTAAAACGAGTACCAAATCACGTTGCAAACAGTCCCGTTTTATCTTTCCCTCCTGATTCATTCTGTGTCTGGCAGGAGTATCCAACTCTAACAACGTTCTTTGCTGGAGAAATGATCAGCCGGAAAAGGCCATTTTTAACTAGAAAGTGGGATGCGGATGAGGATGTGGATAAAAAACACTGGGTAAGTCCTGCTGATTTTTAATTTACTTTAACTGATGCAGGAAGTGCTGTTAATAATTTTGCAATGATCAAAGAAGTAGTGGTTGATCAATAAAGTGCATGAGAACGAAAAACGTGCTTTTAGTTTTCTTCATCATTGATTTTTAAGTTTTTGGACATGTGTCAGTTTTCTCTAGCTTGGAAAACTGGATACCATGACACAGCTTTTTCTCGAAAGGGCACAGTTAAAGTCGCCACAGCGCGTGCAGCTCCTTATCTAACCGAATTTCCCAGAGGAACCCACCCGAGGGATTAATAAAGTTTTATCTTATCTCTTATCTTAGTTTGAGGGCAGTTTGTGTCCTCATGTCTTTCAGGAAGGCCTTTCCTAATGTTGTGTGGGGAGGTCATTGCTTCGCCATTCCTGATTTTTCATTTTTCATAACACCTATTGTGTTATTTAACGCCTATACTACTTTATCCCCTACTTTATCTTCTGCCATGTAGAAGATAAAGTAGGGGAATCAAACAAAGCCTATTTCACAACAGTTTTGTTTTTTTTGACCTGATATTAAGGAGTATGAGTAGCACAGGTGTTACTAATGATGCAGTGCTTTAATTAATGTGATTGCTGACACCTGTTTACCAACTCTTTTACAGCCAAATGGTTACTGTCAGAAGATCTGTTGCAGATGTTGGTATTTATTTCCTGCTCTTCTGTTTTGTCACCAGAGCAAGTTTAAGGCTTTTTGCAAATATGCCAGGAACTTCAACTCTGATGACTTTGACTATGATGCACTGGAAAACAGTGACTATATCTTCATGAGGTGGAAGGTTGGCACTCTGTCATTCATTTTAGCTGTGAAATTAATTTGTGCGTGTTCTCCGCTTGGGGTCAGACTTTAACCTCCGCTTTTGTTGTGCACTCAGGAGCAGTTTCTAGTTCCAGACCACACGATCAAAGATATCAGTGGTGCCTCCTTTGCGGGTTTCTACTACATCTGCTTCCAGAAGTCCACAGCCACTATTGAGGGTTACTATTATCATCGGAGCTCAGAGTGGTAATTACTAGTCATTAAAACAGTTTTCACACATGCACCTCAGCCGCGTGACTTTGCATCCATGTGTTTGTTGGAATGTTGTGCAAAATTTTGCAAATCATAAACTTTTATTCACAGTAGTACAAATAAAACAGATCAAATGTACCATTTTAAGAAAAATATTAACTCATTTGTAATTTGACGCCAGAAACGCGTCTCAAAAGTTGAGAAAGGGCTGTGTTTACCAATGTGTAGCCTCCTGTTTTCAGACATCCACAGATATGTGGATAATTTGAGGGAGCAGCAGGAGGAGTTGATATAGTGAAAACCACTTGGCGGCCTCAAGAACACTTCAAAAACCACTGTCAGTTCTTCTGTAAACTACCTGGAACAGACAAGTTCAGCTGCTGGACTTTCGTCTTCATAGAATTTAGCTGCCCAACAGTCCCGAGTTGGCTTTGTTGTACGTTTTGTTTCACTATGTGCCAAATGTTTTTAGTTGGTGAAAGGTCTGGACTGCAGGCAGGCAGTTCAGCACCTGGACTCTTCAGCTATGAAGCCATGCTGCTGTAATTGATGCAGTATATGGTTTAGCATTGTCTTGCTGAAATATTGAAGGCCTCCTGTGGGGAGAAAAGACTTATGGATGAGAGGACATGTTCTAAAACCCGCATATACCTTTTAGCACTGATCATGCTTGTTCCAGATGTACAAGCTGCCAATTATAGGCACTAATGCACTCATATACCAGAGAGATGCTGGCTTGTTAGAGTATTGCCAACAAGCCAGGTGGTCAATCTCCTTTTTTGTCAGAAGGACCAGCTTTCTTATTTTCCAAAAGGTATTTCAGTTTCCTTGACCTTCAACACAATCTGAATTAGAGAAGCAGAAACAAATGGATTGATGATTTGTAGTCTTGTGTGCTGATTTCTTCAGATTCTCAGTCTTTGATATGATACTGTATATCAGATATTCAGTCGTCACAATTCTGTGTTATGAAACGTTTTTCTGAGTTTGTTCAATAGTTTCTAGATGCGGTTTCCTGTCGATTGCTAAGCTCCAACCATCCTTGCTTCTGGGAAACTTTGCCTCTCTTAGATGCACTTTTCAGACATGTTGTTACATCAACTTCAAAATGAGTTAATGTATTTAAGTGTTACACTTGTGCTGTTCAAACACTTTGTTCTGAAATTTACAAATCACTGTTAGTTTTGTTTGTTTTTATTCATTTGTACAAGTTTTTTGGTATTGGGATTGTAAAGGAGAAGAGTAGCAGTGGTAATAAATGCTCTGCTACTGAAAGTAAGCCAGGACTATATGGTGGCTGTAATAGCAGAAAAATATAAATTGGGAGGTGGTGCAAAGTGGGAATAAATTGGAACAGTGTCAGGGTTATTATCTATCACTAGAGGGAGTCATCCCAATTTGAATAGGTGGACTCACACAACATTGATATAATTCCTGAAGGTAATAATATTTCCTCATGTTTACTTAAGTTTTAAATTGCTTTCAACAGTCCTTTGTATTCTTTTCTATCACTTGTTATGGCCTCATATTGCTGTCATTTCACTCATGTTACTGCCTGAAAGCATTGTAAAACCTACACAAGTTGTAATGTTTCTAATCTCTCTCTGTGTGAAGCACATTTACTGTACTTAGAACTAAATGTGCTATATAAATTGCCATTTGTACTATTAACTCAGTCAGCCGAAGGACTGATGGGCTTATTCTATCCCAAGGCATCAGTCACCCGCAATTGACAAAAATGACTCCTCCTCCTACAGGTTTAGAAAGAATTTAGTCAAACGTGCAGACAATGATCACTGTATGATTCTTTACCCAAACCATGCTTGATGTTTAGGGCATAGCTGCCATTTTACAGGCAACATTCTTAAACGCTGATACATTATGGTATAATGTGCAAAATGTTTGGCTTAATTATTGCAGCAGATGAGATCAGGAATGTGTTTCCAGAAGTGTCTCTCTCTTTGCCAGTTGTTTACTTTTTCAAAGTAAAACTGAATCTGCACCATTTGCAAAAACTTTGTTTTCTGAGTCTTAAAGTACCCAAGTAGTGCCGGTTACTTTACAATGCCAGTTACTTTAGCTGGATCCTGAGAGTATAAAGGAAGCATGTTGGTGAGACCTTGTCTAATGTCAGGAAGGGCTACTCAGACGATGCCTGGATGAGATTCTTCCAACTTTATCTGGAGTAAAAACAGCTCAAGTTTGCAGTTTTTCACATTAACACATGTCTGATGATTGGTTTTGTTTTTCCAACTTATTTTCTGCAGGTACCAGTCTTTAAGCCTGAACCATATTCGAGAGCACAGTATGCCTATTTACGAATTTCGGTGACATGGCTGCACGGGGATGCGGAGTGACATAAAAGAAGGTTCATGCTGCCCTGTGCTTAAACGGGATGGAGAATCCTTTAATGCCAAGAATGGAGGTGACCCATTTTCCTCACTGGCAAGGAAAAACACAGCTGGTCAGACACTCTTCTGCTGGACTGATGGAAAGAAGGCACAGATGAAGAACCATAAGGAAGATCTGTGAGACGTGGAATTTTCTCACAGTTGCTGCGGCAGATTGAAATTTTTTTTTGGTTTTTTTTGGTTTTGTTTGTTTGTTTTTCCTGCACTTGTAAAAAAAAATCCTCAGTAGTTCAAAACAGATTTCCTCCATTTGTTTCTGTTAAGACAAAGTGTTGCTTTTAAGAGTTGGGGGGGAAAAAAGAGTAAAGCTTAATATATTTATCTTATTTGAAAGATACAAAATCTTTGAGGACCTGTGATGATTAACGAGTTAGACGCGCCACAAGCAGAGATGCATGAGAGCTTTTATGCAGGTTCTATATGATCAGGGATGGTATGCTGCTGTAATGTTCAGGCAATATGTATTTTAGTAATCCTGATATGGATGAGCTGGAAATGAGTGAAAACCTTGTTTGCAAAAAGCTGCAGCTTTTTGAAAAATCATCTCAACTTTGTAAAGTGTTTATCTATGCAAGCCAAAGATTAATAATGGGTCGAATTTCTTACACCACTTAATTTTTGTTTTTATTTTAATTTTCAGATCATATCTGTTTAAGGGTGATTTATTTATTTTAAATCAGGAGTAAAATGTAAGGGGGAGGGGGTTAATTATACTAACCATCAACCTGAAGCACAGCAACCATAATCAGTGACTCATAATCTAGTTGAGATTGAGGGTTTTTTTGGGGGGGGGGGGTTTGTGCCAAGTAAAATATTTCTGGGAAGAGTTTAGAAAACGTCAGATTTAACACAAGAAAATGAACGCAGAGCTCTGACTGCAGTGTAACAAATTGGAGAATCAAATAATGTGTTGCTGTAATGTTTAAAAGCACCTGTGTGTGGTTGTGAAAGCTTGATGGAAAAAAAATAAAACCACCTTTGATGCTTTAGGAAAAACCTGCTGCCTTACAATTTTAACTGTAACGCTCCTTCTGTTGTTTTTAAGATGGGTGATAGTTTAATGTTGCTTTATTTGAAATCATGAACATTTAATGAGAGAAACTGTGTGTTATCTGGCTAAGCTAAAGCTCAGATCTCGGGTATAAGTTGATATGATGTGCGAATGCTATTCACACTACAGTCTTAACTCAAGCGAGGAGATCGCAGATTAACAAAAACCTGTAAAATGTGCAATGTAGAAGAAATGTTTATTTTGGAGTCTGTAATTAAGTCATGACAGAGAAGTCCTGCTTTATGAAAGATGGTGTATTCTAACTCTGCTGTGAGGAGAAATAAATAACTTTGATACATGTTTGTATGGTTGGCTGCTCTTTAAAGAGTGTTTTATAATAACAGAGCGATTATTTGGTACAGTCTGGATCACATGTCACAGCAGCTAGCAGTAGCTGACCACACAAACCAAACTGCTTTTCTCTTGTGACTATCTCAGCTGATATCAATACTGTTGTTTAGCTGTTTGGGCAATAGTCCCGCTTTGTAGTCCCTCTAACATGCTGGAAGTGCTGAAAAGTCAAAGTTAGCCATTGTTTGAGTCTCACCTCTGTTTCAGCCTGCACTGAATGAGGAAGTAGTCACTAATGCTAACTCTGTATCACAGAGACCATGAGAAAGCTATTTATCAAGACTTGCTCAACTAAAAGAGTTTTGCATTGTTAAACATTTCACTGGTTTGATCTTCCTTTAGTGTTAAATGCTAAGAGAAAATAAAATATATCTATGTTGAGCTTCAGCTTTTATTTTTTTTAAACAACATTTAACCGAATGAAATGGGCAGAGAATATTTTTGCTTTGGGGGTTATCCGCAGGCTGCTGATGGCAATCAAAGAACATAAAAGTCTAGAAAGAAAATGAAAATTGTCACCACGCTGGCCTACGTGCTACAGATCAAAATTCCTCAGAAGAGAGGAAGAAATATTTACGGCCCACAGAGGAATTTTTTCCCTCACTAACTTCCTCATCTGGCTTTAACAACAGAATAGAATAATCCTTTAATTGTCCCACAAGGGCAAATTTGGTTGTAACAGCAGCCAAAAAGACAAATATACAAACAAACAGTACACAGGAAACAATGGTGGTTTCTTTCTTAAGAAATTAGTTATGAGTAGTTGTCTGCAGCAATACTTTATGATCTGTCTGGTTTTAGACCAACAGCAGGAAATCCAATAATTACTCACGCAAAAAAAACTTTCATAGGCGTGCATAATAAATCCATATTTATATATCAGTCAAAGCTGTATGGATTTAAAAGAAGTGGTGCTCTATATTGTCAGGTATTTTTTGTCAATTAATAAATCAAACAAGCAAAGCTACCATTACAAACACTCGTTATTCTTTTCATTTCACCATATGTGTCATTTGTGCTACTTC
This sequence comes from Neolamprologus brichardi, assembly GCF_056152115.1. NCBI lineage: Eukaryota > Metazoa > Chordata > Actinopteri > Cichliformes > Cichlidae > Neolamprologus > Neolamprologus brichardi. The sequence goes on from NC_142107.1 coordinate 10,144,380, forward strand.
ATTATCTTCATGATCATGCAAATTGATCCTCTAATATATAAAAAATTTTTTTGATCATTTCTGTGTTTAATTTATTCAAATAATGAGTGCTACACAGAACGAAACATCACACAACATATTATCAAACAAAATTAACATTAAGCTTTACATTTGGATTAAACAAAGTCTCCAGGAAATTAATGTAAGTCACTGTCATGGAAATACAACTGTGTGTGTGTGTGTAAGACAGAAAGAAAGAGAGAAAATCAGGAGTAAATTCTGTTCTTTTCAAAAATGAACACTAAAAAAACCCAAAAACTACATTTTTATATAAATATCAATATAAATTAAACTTTTTGTGAAAATATATTTTGTGTGATATGCACCAAAGCTAATTTGCAAGAATTTCCAGCATGTACACAACTGCAGATTTCCCCCCTCTTGTTGCCTACGTAACCAGAGCCACACCTGCTCCGGTGGAGGAAGCATAAATTTACCTGCAGAGCCTCACTGCCTCAGTCACATACCTGGAAAAGGCTGAGCTAGTTTCACTGCAGCTCCCAAGCACCCATCTGTGCTGTCATTATGGAGGCTAAGCAGTATCCCATAAGCATCCATCTAGTTGGAGTACTGCAGAAGGAAAAGACCAAAGTAAGCAGCAAAGGATTTTTCACTTTCCTGGTTTTATGTGTGGGTGTTTTTATTAAATAAAATGCATGCCTCTCCTGAGAAAAGCTGCCTTTTCTTTTCCAGTTTTACAAGACTTCTGTGCTTTGGTCCGACGAGAGCAGTGTTGTGATTTACAGACGTTTTCGAGAATTCATGAAAATGCACGTGAGTATAAAACACCTTCTTTCTTTTGTTTTTTCCAAGTTGCACATATCCAGGTAACTTTTGTTTTTGTTTGTTTTGTTACTCAAATTATTTCTCACAGAAACAACTGAAGAAAGCATTCCCACCTGCAAACAAGCTGAGAAAATCTGACAGAATTGTCCCCAGATTTCGAGGTATGTTCGGGTCATGTAGACCACACTTGCTGCTTTACAAGAATCGCATGGTTCACTTACACACCAATGGGATTGTAACTAAAGTCGTTCTCTGGGATTTCAGAGGGGAGGGTGAAGCAAGAAAGTCGAGGGAAAGCCCCAACCAAGTCACTGGTGCGCCTGAAATATTTGCAGAAATATTGCAATGCAGTCCTGTCCTGTGACCAGCGAGTGTCTCAGTCTGCGGAGCTCATCCAGTTCTTGAACCCTAAAGAGCAGGACCTGCAGCCAGACTTTGCCAAAAACGGGTACGGCTAAACATTTATTACACAATAAATGTTTTATAATAGCTTTTAGTTCAAGTTACCCACACAGATCTAATTTAGGGACTGTAACATTTGCAAAATCTTGTATCTGCAGGTTCAATCTTCTGAGTGCACGAGTACATAAATAAATATGTATAATTCAAGATGAATGCATGACTCTGACATTGTGCGTGTCTGTGTTGCTCTTCCTCCTCAGCATCATCATCATGCCCCCGGAGGATGAACTCAGAAGCGAAGGACTTCACGCAAACGCCGGTGAAGTGACCCAGCCGTTTATCACAGAAGCATACACGTGTGTCGCCCCGTATGAGACCAAAGACTTCAAGAACAAACCTTTGAAAGTGGCCATGGGTGACAAACTCGATGTGGTCATCAAAGACAAAGGAGGTGAGCCGACAGCTTTCAGCTAACACGGATAACTCAATGTGAGCAGTAAAATGCATGTTTCTGGTGATTCAGGATGGTGGCTGGTGGAGACTGAAGACAGGCGGATGGCCTGGTTTCCTGCACCCTATCTGGAGAGGACAAATGATGATAATGAAGATCATGAGGAGATTCCTGAAAAAGGTACACATATTTACAGTTTTTCTTGTACCCTTTCTCACGACATTGCACTCTCATTATGTATTTGTACATGTGTATGTACAGCTATGTACAGTGAATATCATTCATATTGCAAAGCATTATGTGTAATCCTTCATTCTCTCTCCAGGAGCACTCTACACTGTAGTCAAGAGCTACAAGGCCACCAAAACTGACGAGGTGACCGTAACCATAGGTGCTGTGGTGGAAGTCCTGCAGAAGTCTGAAAATGGCTGGTGGCTCGTCAGGTATTCTAGCCTGGGCTGAAACTTTTATTTCAAGTTATTTTGTTACAGATTCTTGCAAGCCATGAGAGTTGCAGCCACCCAGATCTTTCTCTGTGACTGCCAAAAAGCCAGAAACACAGGTTGGGTCGCATGAACATTAGTACTCAACGATGAACAGCTGATAAAAGAAAAGACAGGCTCAGTGAGTGTCACTGCCCTGTCAACCAATCAGCAGAGGCAACTCAAATGAGATGAATAATCTATTTTAAGCCCAGACAGTTAATGACTGATTATGTTTTCATGGTAATTTCCTTTGAAAAAGAAATTTAAATCTCTTCCTAATTTAAAAAAGAATAAAAAGCAGAATTTTGTACCATTGCACAGCCTGCTTTTACTGGATTTCTTTCATAACATCGGTTGTCATGGCTTAAAGTAGCACAAAAGGCCTGACACTTATGTTATGTAGCCATGTATGTGGAAATAAAAGAACTATGCATGATTTCCAATTTTAAATTACTTTGATTTCTTCATTCTTGTCATCTAACAGATCCAGTGGAAAAATGGGTTACATTCCCACCATGATACTGCAGCCCCACCGCTACCCTCATATTCATAACGCTTCCCATCACCTGGATCAGCGCCGCCACACTTCCCTTCTCGTTCCATCCTCGAATCTGGAACAGCATTCCCAACTGAGCCTCTCCCAAGGAAGCCTGCTGCAACATCCCCCCATAAGGTCTTCGTCACCTCTCCTGATCTTGCCGGAGAGTAGGCAGAGGTCTGTGTCTCTTGAGGTTTTGTCTGAACAGCCTCATGCACAGCCTGCTGCAAACAGTACCAGTGCTGCTACCGATATCTCCACTTCACCCACCTCTCCCTCTCACCCTCCTCCGCCCATAATCACGGTGAAGATGGATGGAGAGGACGAACAACGCGTCCTCTCCAGGAGTCAGACAGAGGATAGTGAGGATAGCTTTATGAGCGACAGCACCGACTTTAGCTTCAGTGACGACTCCAGCTTTAACTCGGCCCTGAACCTGTGCCCCACTGCCAATGATGAATGGCTGCGTCTCAGCCGCACGCCTCCACCGGGGACGAGCAACACCCTCAGCCCAACGAGCGGCTCAGGGGGGAGGCTGATCTCGAGTGTCTCTGATCCCACGCTCTACAAATCACCCAAAAAACCAAAGGTGCCACCCAGACCGGGCGCCCAGGAGATCCTCTCCCGGTGTACTTCTGTCACCCGCAAGAATGCAGCAAAAGGTGCTCTGTCACCCACACAAGCTGAGATCATCAGCCGATAAAGTTCCTGTTTGAAAAATAAAGCTTTATTTTTGTTACTGTTGGAGTTATAAAAGTACAGAACAACTGTTCTTTTGTTTTAGATGATTAGATGAATATGTGATAGCTCCTGTATCATCACCACTTTGACCAATCGATCATTTAAAATGCCTTGTTTTATTTTCCATACTGGAAGCCTTGTGTTGTGCCTTATATGCATATAGTCTGTGTAGATTCCACAAACGATGGCTCATCTGCTCATTTTGACTGCAGGAAAAGTAAATGTTTGTCTGCATACCAGTGTGTGGAAGTTGTTTAAATTCCTGTTGAAAAACCTTCGCAGCCTATCCCGCCGCCTGCATGTGTGGATAGTCAACACAGAACACACACTTCATTATCTGATCTGGGTGCACTCGTGTTACTGAGTAGCTGACAGCTAGTTGAGCTGGTTTATTCAAGACTGACATTTCCCATAAGGGAACTAATAATACACCTTTAGACATCCTGCTTTTGATTTCATACCTTCAGCTGGTTTTACACTTTCAGGGGCCTGTGCTGCAAAAACCTGGATGAACCAGGAAGATGAAACTCTATCTAAACTAAAGGACATTTTTCAGCCGTTTTCCATGCCGAGCATAAATCCTCAAGAACTGCAGTCCTTATCTAAAGCCTGCCAGGAAACCACAACTCATGCTGGCGCTCACTCACATAGCAGATGGACTGGTTCTTGTGCATTTTAGGCACTTTATAAAACATGCCTCATTCACCTATTGACACAGATTAGTATGAATGTGTGTCAATAGGTGAATTGACACACTTTTTTCTACGCCTGTGCATCAAGTGAATGCCATGGGTTCAAATTTAATTTACTCCCTTTGTAGCTATTTTATTTTAATAAAAATGTGACTCCTTTTAAATCAAACATTGTTGATTTTATTAACATTTGCAGTCACAACCTCTTTAAAAACAAAACAAAATACTCCATGGTTATATGAGGAAACTGCTGTCTGGGTTACATAAAAGTGTGTTCAAATAGTTGAGCTAGTAGATCAGGACATTGCACTACTGCAGAGCAACACACTGGCATGTGGTGAGTGTGAAGATGGTCCAGGTTTCCTCCTCCTGCACGTCCCCTTTTCCTCTTTTTTGTCTGAAGAAGTCAGGGTCATTAAAATCTGCATGGAGGAGCTGATGCTTTGGCACATGACTCAAAGTCTGTAGAGAAGCCGTCCTAACAAATGTTATCATTTCACATCTGAACTGTCTCCAGCTGCCAATAATCTGAGATAAGAAAACCTGTTGTTTCCAAACTGATTCCTGTCAGCTGGCAAAAGTCTGGCACTGTTGAGCCGAAGAAACTGGGAGACCTTTTGTCTTTTTAACTGTCGTTTCCTCCTCCTGGTCTTCCTCTTCAGAGCTCTCCTCGCTCTCAGAGTGGTGCTTGCTGTTAGTTTTGGGGCTTGCTCCGTTTTCTACTCGCCCGTTGTCGGTGGAGGCTTTGTTGGTGGCACTGACATCCTCGAGCTCCTCTTCATCTTCAACACAGGAATCTGGATCTTCGTCTTGTTCACTGTCGCTGTCGTTGCCTTCGTCTCGTCTCTCGTCGCTGCCGCTCTTTTTCTCCTTGTCGATCACAAAGAAAGGCTGAGCCTGTGCCAGAGGTGTCGTATCCATGTCTTCATCTTGGCCCATACTGGAGAAGATATAATAGCATAAATTAGGCTGACAAACTAAAAATATTTTCATTTAATAACCTCACATAGCTAATTACACAGAGCATGTTTCCAGCTATGGTTTAAGGCTGCTCCTGCACCACATCTGGAGAGCCAAACGGTCAAATATGCCGTTAAAAGTTGACACCTCATTTAGACAACTGTTCATGTCAGCGGTTCTTCATTCTAATTAGATTGGAAAACAAAACAAAATAAACACAAACCTAAATCTGATTTTGTGGTGAAATTTTCCTTTAATATAACAATTTGCTTTGAAACCACAAACAAGCAGCACGAGAGTCGATATTAGAAAGGTGCCAGTGTTGTTTCGTAAACACCGGGATTCAGTCAACATTCAGCGCGGTGATTTGTCAAAGCGTTCAGAGCGGAGTCTCACCTGGACGGCGCTCCGGCCACTCTCATTTTCTGCCACATGTAGTTCAAGAACATGGAGGCCTGCAGCAGACGCCCAATCCTCTGCATGTGTCTCTCTGTGGGGAAAATGACCATAAATAAATAAAAAAGAAAGTAAAAGTCAGTCTGCCCCAGGGCAGCTGTGGCTACAACTGTAGCTTGCCTCCACCAGTGTGTGTGTGTGTGTGTGAATGGGTGGATGACTGGGTGTGTAAAGCACTTTGGGGTCCCTAGGGGGGACTAGTAAAAGCGCTATACAAATACAGGCCATTTACCATTTAAAAAGTCTGTTAATTTACAACAGTTATTTTTTCCATGTAGGAAAATTGATTGTACTCATGTATATCATGTTTAATAAACATGGTATAAAGACCAAAACATCCTTTTTTCTATTGTCTATCCAGTTTCTCTAGTTAACCACATACTACAATCAAACCCCTGCAGTCTGAACTCTTTACATAACATTGCACACACCTAATTTTCACACAACGCTACAAGGAAAGTGTCACACTTGCAGATTCTTGTCATTGTTTTTTGTTGCAGTGGGAAATGTAACAAAATATATCTATCCATCTACCCACAGAATGGAATTTATCTTTAATTTAGCAAGCTATACCAGTTTTCATTCCTTTAACTCTAGTGTTGTATTCCGTATATGAGACACTTATTTGTATGTTTCTGAGTGTTTCTAAAGTTTAGATCAATCTGTGGCCACTTTGACTAAATAATCAGAGTAAAAGCTTTTTCTTCTTTTTTGTCTGATGCCGTTTTGGTCTCTGTTCGTCAAAGCACTCGTCCCCCCTGCTAACCTGTGTATGGAATGAGGCCCTCAAGGTGTGATCGGGCTCCCTGGTACTGCAGCAGCTCTTCGGGGGGCAGGTGTGTAAGGAGCACCTGTAGGACAGCCTGGGCATTCAGGCAGTTCCTGGCGTTGGTGTTCCACACCACACAATAGCGCAGAAGTGACTCTGAGTGGATCAAAGAAAACAGAAGAAAGAAAGAAGGAAACTTCTGTATTACTGTCTGAAATGACAGGTATTGGTATTGTGTAAAAAGGCAGTCATTCGCTTTTTAACAGGCTACCTTTTTGATCCTGTCGAAGCTTCAGCAGCGTCTTTTCCAACAGCTCGGAGCTATTCTCTCCTTCACGGATCGCTGGAAGCAACATGGAACAACTAGTCAGAGTCAGCAGACAGTCTGCTCATATAGGGTCTGACACATGGACTCAGCAAACTCTCCCCAGAGTCCATCCATTCAGCTGTGTGGATAGCTCAATGTTTGTCTCACTTACGGCTGTTCTTGGCAATGGCACAGTTTTGTCTGGTGCCATCTGAATGTCATGATTTCTCAAAAAAACAAACTTGCAGCCAGTGACATGAAGACACCTCCAAAGCAAACTGTGAAACACCAACTATGAACCATTTTATTTTTGTCCAACTATCCTGGTGCGTTCAAATTATACTATAAACAGTGGAAGGATTAAACTACCAAACAAACTAAAAAACTCCCTCTGTGGAAGCCAATCAAACATGATGTGAAAAATGAGCATTGCTGTTACAAAAACAAGACATTTTCTTCCATTTCGATGAAATTGCTTTGTACTAACACAAATAAGTAGTGCAGCAAGTCCAAAATACTGAGACGTTACAGCTTCAGATTAACAATATGTCACTGCAGTTTTAACTACATGTCACTAAACAAAAGAGAATGAGCGCAGAAACAAGGTATGTGTTATTATATGTTCACAGACCCACTGTTTGCAAGAGCTGCATGCGTCAGTGCTCGAGTGACTCAACGTTTAAAACAAAGCAGCCGTACAGAAGAAAAATAACAACATTCCAGGTAACCACAGGTGAAAAGCTAAAGGACAGGCGTAGATGAGCATCTGATTTGGACTTTACATGCACACAGCTAATCAAAGTTAGACACTAAAGACCAAAGTGTGATAGCTCTGTGTGACAGAGTCGGTACCTTTGATAACAGTGAGCACGGTGTGAGGCTGGTCCAGTGAGATGGCGAGACCCAAGGCCTTCAGATATTTCTTCCCGTGGAGCAGATTGGACAACTCTTGCTGCCTTCAGACACAACAAACATACAGGTGTGGGTTCGTAGGCAGAGACACAAACACACGCGCACACACCTGTACATACTGCAGGGAATTTGTATCATGATCACTTATGTTTATTTCCCATTAATTCAATAAATGTGCTGATATTTATTCCAGTAAAATTCAACTTCAATTCTTTTTGTTAATGATTGTAGAAATAAAAGAGAAATGAATTGTCAGTGACCCCCTGACAGCCTGTAGGCCTCTTTTCCCCATCATAACAGAAAAAGTTATTATAGCTCACTGCACAGACTATCCATTTACCGTGGACTCAAACATAGGAACTTTCCTGTCATTTATTTATTTTTCTGTCAATTACTTTGGAGTAATATGAATGGACATGAGGGAGGCAGTCTGTATCAATAGGGAACATGTAAAACATAATAAAGAAAGAAAATATAGTTAAAAATGATTGTTTCAGATAGTTGATGAACTGTGGGCCGAAATTTGTGGGAATTATGCAAAGCTACTTTAGCAAGAATAAAAACATGGAGCTGAAATGTCTCTTTAATGTACTCTTTAAAAGTACAAATTAACATTTAATACAGAAATAAATTCTTTATTGTTTCACATACTGCAAACCTGAAACCCTAACGTTTTTTGTGCTTATCAGAATAGCAAAGCACGCACTCCCACACTCATACTTTACTGACAGCTTTGACCTGCGAACCTCCACAGCCAAGCAAATCACAAAAACCATCTGAGGGACTTGCTGACAGGCAGGATGTCAAAACAGATGGAAAAACAGAAGCAGATCATGTCTGAGTGATGTTGAGTGATCCTTTCCACACGCCTAAAAGCAAAACAAAGAGTGTGTCCACCCCTGCAGACGGAGTGGAGAGGAGGATGGATGGTGCAGGTGTGCCTGTTCTACGATAGTAAATCCCTCTTTTTGCTGTCAGAGATGTCGTGTGCAACTTACTTGAGTATCTGATCTTCCTGTTTCGCCTGCTCCTCTGCCAGCTCTATTTCAGTCACATCCTAGATGTGCACAACAGAGAAAACTGTAGATCTACTGAACACACATTTTTTTTTAAAACACAGAAAGGGAAAATAAATTTAAAAAAAAGCAAACATTACCACCTAGATAAGATGTGCACTGAATCCCTCTTAAGGGATACTTCAGAAGGTAAACTCCCTACTGTGACAACTGTCACAGCTACCTGACTGATCACTTGGTGCAAATGGTGATAAAAAAACAACCAAGGAGTGAAGTTAAGTGCCTGCTGAACATGTAAAGTATTTATTAACTGTTAAAAAAGCCAAAACAACTCTTCAAGTTAAAACTTCCTCTCATTGTCCATTTCAATCTTTATTTAACTTTGTGGATTACACCGTGAAATCCATTGTATAATTGTGATGCAGTTTTTAGGTTAAGTCATAGAGAAAATAGCAACACTAATGGCAAAACAAGTGAAACTCTTCGTTTTGGTGGTCAGTATTTGTTTAGAAGACTGACTGCTAAGTGTTTAAGGCCAAAGTTATTCCGTTACCTTCCCTTCTTATTCCCTATCCAGCTGGAGGCTAGCAGCCGAATGCTACTTACCGACCACACGGTGATGTTAGAGTCTGCTGAGCCAGTAACCATCTTGTCATCCTTGCGACTGGCGTGGAGACCCCACACTTTGTCCTGGTGGGCATCTAGTGTCTTCACACACTCATTGGTCTTGATGGTCCACAGCTTCACTAAACCATCGGAGCCACTATGGAAAACAATTATTAATTACTGTGTGGAAACCAGACACAGCATGAAAAACTGACATAGCTACCATTATGTCATTTGTTGGGTTTCCACAGTCATGCTTTGAAGCCTTGAAATGAGCATGTTGCCACAGTCAGACCACGGATCAGGATACGTCTGACTGTGAAGCCACTGTCTAATGATTTGTTGATTACAAGTCATTCAGCAATGTATTTATAATATGTGAGTCTCCTTTATGAAACATAGTATGACCAAGATTTAAGAGGCAAGCTAGATTTTTTTTTAAATAATCAATATGACCCAAAACATGTGAGTGAACCCACCAGACCTGATGTTACTGATTTACAGTCCAGTTCTCGTGTAATTTGGCATACGTTGTCATTTTCTCCCCGTCTCCCTTCCTTAAAAACAGCTTCTTGACACTCTACCCTTCCACTGACCATTTCTGATGAGACTTCAGTGAACAGTAGTTGGATCAACTGAAAGGCCAGTGCATCTCACAGATCCTGTGTCCCATATTTGCTAAATTTTTCACTTCCCTCATCGACCTGACTTTCAGATACTGCAAACCTGCTGTAGATAGATTCTTCTGTCCTCCACTTGTTTCCTCACTTTTTTAATGACTCACTGCAAATCACAGCAAGTTTTTAGCTCATAGCACTTTGGAAATAAACTTGTTGGTGCAAAAGCACTTTTGTTTTTTAAACACGTGGTATTATATTGGTTCTCTATTATCTATTAGATATAAATATGAGTTAGGTGTCGTTTTGTGCTTGAATTATTCATTAGGTCAGTGTCAAGTGACTTTACAAATTCATTGTCTTACTATATATGAGGAAGCTTTGCAAACTACGACAGATTCATATCTGAAATAAGATGAGAAAGTCTGGATTGGGCATTCACATTCATCCGCAGCGTGGGTGTGTATTTGGTTTCGTGTTTGGTGCGTTTACCTGGTGAGCAGCTGAGTGCCTCGGCTCACAAAGATGACCTTAAGAACCGATGCATCGTGGCCCTCAAATGTCTTTAAAAAAGTAGTAAGAACAAGGGAAGAAACAATGAAGCAATATAGCTACAAATTAGACCTCACTAATGTCTGTACATGATTACTTCTATGCAACACCACGAGACTGCTGTGATTCTGACACGTGCATAGTAAATGTCCCACCTTGAGGCAGCTGAAGTCTTGCAGGCTCCACAGCTTGGCTGTGCCGTCTGCAGAGGTGGTGGCCAGCACTTGGTCCACAGGAGAGAAGCAAACGGCCCAGACGCCACGACGGTGGCCCCGAAACACCCCCAGCAGGCTCACCGTTCCCTCCCCCGTCAAGGACCACAGCTTGGCTGTGCGATCCTGGGAACCTGAAGCCAGCAGCTTGTCATTGGGTGATACGGCAACACTGTTTACATCCTGAAGACATGACGTGGAAGGCAGAGGAGAAAAGCACCAGACGTTTTAACAAAACTGATGAGCTTCCTATAAATGAAGGTCTGAATGAGTACATTTATTTTTTTTTAAAAAAGACTGAAGTAATAACTGAATTGGGATCAACTAATGTGATAAAGTTTCCAAAGAAATTCATGATCTTCACTCCTGTTGCCACACCTGCAGTTCCACCTTACTCTTGAGTAACCAATATCCTATTTTGGTTTAACCTGGTATGAAGAAATAATAGCACACTATTAACTGGCTTTCAATTGTTCTATTATGCTGCCAAGTAAGATGAGGGCAGGTGTAGCAGGAAAGATTACTTTCCAGCATCGTACTGGAAATCACGCCCGAATTTTTCTGCATTTCCTTATAAGAAGAGGCCAACTTGTTTAAAGCTGTTTACATAACTGGTGGCTGACTCACCAGTCTGTGTGTCTTATTATACACAACATCTGTGGAGTTCTTTAAAAAAGAAGCATCATAATCTAAATTCTTCTTGTTTTAAATTATATTTAAATAACGGTTACTGACTCGCAGTCATATGGCTCCTCTAACCTTCCTGAGTCAGGTGTTTTGCAAAATTTGAAGATGCCACAGTGAAGCCTTTAAACAAAAAGAATTCAAGGGATGAGTGGGTAAGTGGGTAAATAAGACATATTTACCCATTAGTCTAATACAGAGAGCTGGCCAGTCTTTACTCGTGTTTTCTTGGCTTACTGCAACTATAATATGAATGCTTGTTATAAGTCACAGTAATTGACCAAGTCAAAATGTTGAGTGACTAAAGTTAAATTGTACTTCTCAGGGAACCAGATAAATGAAATTTTATTTTGGGCAGTCAGCAAACCCTTCAAGCATTTTTTTATAAATCAGATTTGACTGGTGATTCTTTACATGTGGTTTTTATATCCTAGAGACCACTGATTATGACTCTCTCCTTAATTTATTTAGACCTAAGCTTTAAAATAGCATCCCAGTTCCCAAGATGGCAGCTACGTGGTGAACCTGTCCTGCAACTTTAATGTGCTGGACAAAATGGACAAGATGTTCTTGGACTGTGACCAGAACGTTCTGCCTTGTACCTTATCATGTGCTTTCTCTGTGGCACGGGCAGTTAGCTGATGGATGCCTCCTTCTGCAGAGCAGTCTGCAGGTAGATCCCACACCTTCACGGTACAGTCCTGACTACCAGTCGCAACGAATGATGCCTTCATCCTAGGCACAAGCACAAAGACAAGGGAAGATGCACATACAGTCATTTCCCCCTTCATTTTGTATCTGTGTTGTCACGTGTGTAAAGAAAACCAGCTTATTAGAAGGCTTGCAGGCGGAGTGTTACCTGGAGCAGGCGATGGAGCCCACAGCGTTGGTGTGGCCGGAGCCCTGAGCCACACATCGCACCTGACCACTGTCACTGTCCATATGCCACACACGCACTGACCTGTCCTACAGATGCAATATACAAATGTTACTGCTGACCTAATAAAGGGGGGATAGCAGCTTTTGGTCATATATACTTGTCAACACTTATATGTACAAAATGGCAAATAATTCTTCGTTCTTTCTTTTAACCGTACCTTTGCACAACTTGCAAAAAGAGATCCTTTTTTGAACACATCCAGTGTGAGGACCGTATCTGAAAAAGATAAGCAGATAAAAAAATAAGCAGAGATAAAAATCTACCAACCTGCTCAGCAAGTCCCAAAGCTGAGACAACCACATTGTGTCACCTCTGAATTCTTGCGCAAAAACTTGACAGAACTTCATTTCTGTTCTTCCAACCTTAGTTTAAAAACAGCTGTCCTTAGACTTTTACTTTCTTTTTATTATTAGATTTTGTGCTATACTACATTACGTACATTGTAAGTCTGTTGCAGTTACATCCCCTACAAATAACTATGATGACTTGTTGGCATATGGCAGAGATGTTAAACATAAGGCCTGGGGGCCAGAATCAGCCAGAGAAAGACTCCAATCCGGCCCACTGGACATTTTTGGAAAATGTGAAATCTTGGTCTTTAAACTGTATTTTGATACATGTTACAACTTGTCCTGCTGATAAAGACCTCATCACTGCCATCTGTATTATACCAGAATTACTACATCAGCATCTCTTTATCATGCAGAAAAACTGAGTCCTACAGTTGAAATTGCAATTATTGATCCTATAACAAGATATCTCAGGAATTAAATGTTTAGTTCAACTTAATTTACATTGAGAGAAAGAGCCGTTTCACTACTCAGGCCCACTCATAGTGAGCTATATGTGGCCCATCATGTAAAATGAGTTTGACATCCCTGCTTTAGTGCTTCTCTTATTCCATGTGAGGTGGTCACTGGAGCCTATCACAGGCTGCATCTTAAGCAGGTCATCAGCCAATCAAAGGCTCAACACAGAGACCGACAGCTTCACACTCACAATCAAACCTACAGCCAATTCAAAAACCCCATTTAAACTGACATGCATGTCTCTGGACCGTAGTTTGCTGTACATGAACACACATACTGTAGATGTTTCCACATGTAAGCATACACACACTGCCCTCTGCTGGCGACTCACCTGTGTGTCCGTAGAGGATCTGGCAGCTGTTGGTGAGCAGCTCAAAAACCTTCAGCTGGCAGCTGTTGGTGGCCACCACGATGTGACTGTCACCTTTTCCCAGGAACTTCACGTCCAGCACCTCATCACTGTAGCCCACAAACTGAAGCGGGAGGGTGAATAGAGCAACAGAGGAGAGAGTGACGGTTAATTCTAAAACGCAGATACACAGAACAGCAAAAAATAGAAACATAGTGAACCTTCTGAGATGATACCAATGCTTAAAATAAAAATTACATAGCTGGTGATGATATATTTTATTATTTTTGTAAGATTTTTTTTTACTTCTCTCTTTCTGTGTACCAGGGAAACAAACAATTCCATAAAATTGGATTTATTTTTAATGTGTATGTAAAAGTAAGAAAAAGACACAACTAACAGATGTTTGAAGCTGTAGTGTGATGTCATGTAAGTATTGGACCTAAGCAGTCCATTAAGACGTGACCCCAGTACCCACTTGCTGCTGTGTGGTGAGAGCAGGCAGCTGATACAGCAGTATGTTGTGCTCTGCAGTGACTGTGGCCAGTCTAGCTGAGGCGGGCAGGTGAAACAAGTATGTCAGACTGCGGGGATTGTCGTTCTCATCCTCCTCAGAGGAAGAGGGGAGGGTGGAGGGAAGGGTCTGCGTGTAGACACAACGTGCCGTGCTGGCCTCCCACACCCTTAATACACCTAGGAGAAAGAAAGGAGAGAAGATGAGTGACACAGAGGAGATAAAGGACATTTATATAAATATTTGAGGTGATTTAGCAGCCAGACCTTTGCTTCCAGCTGTAATGAAATGCAAGTCCTTGCTCTTTACTCCGATCTCAGCCAAGTCTGTACTTCCAGGAAGAATTACAACACCCTCCACAGCCTGTAAGATCACATACACACAAATAAAGCTCCAGTTTTTCTCCCCAAATGAAGAGCACAAAATGCATTTCAGTTAAAATGAATCTAAATTGACGAGCTTACCTCATAGACTGGAACAGTTCTCTTGGCTTTGCGAGTTTTCAGGTCCCAAACTGTGCAGATCTTGTCTCTGCCAGAACTGAAAGAGCACAGGACTTTAACACACAGCGTTACACAAACAAAAAGGAGTCTGAGGTTGATTTAAAATATCACAGTACCTGACCATGGCGTTACCATCGGGACTGAAGCTAAGAGATGTCACAGCACTGTAGTGGCTCTGCAGGACACACACACACTGGCTGGAGCGCAGGTCCCATATCCGGATGCCACAGTCCAAAGAGGAAGAGAAAAGCTGCAGCAGGTCGGTATTTGGGTGGAACTGGACCAAACTGCACAAAGACACAAAATATTTCCTTTGTTTCTAGTTTCTTCATATTATTGTTAAATCCTGCTACATATGAGCATTTGTAAAAATGCCAACAGCCACCAGTGCTACCTCTCAACCTCCTGGTAGATAAACCCATTGGTATCAATTTGAAACTTCCAAATTGCCCCTTTTAAGTTATCACATTAAAATAATTGTGTACTTACTGTACAACACCAGATGACCCTTTCAGGTTATGAGTGCAATACTGCTTCTCCACATCCCAAAGTTTTATTGTGCCATCACAGCCACCTGCAGGTAAATAAATAGAAACAATCAATCAATCAATCAATCAATATATATATATATATATATATATATATATATATATATATATATATATATATATATATATATATATATATATATATATATATATATATATATATATATATATATATACATACATACATACATACATATATATATATACATATATACACACACACACACACACACACGTAGCAGATACCAGGGAGAAGCTTTTCTTTTTAATAAATCATGTGGTAGCTGACCTGTGGCTAGCAGAGTAGAGGTGGAGTCAAAGGTCATAGTAGCTACGGGAACAGTGTGAATAGCCCTCCAGGACCGAGTGCACTTAGCCTGCCTCCAATCCCACTGCTTAAGCAGCAGCGCCCGGCTGGCTGTTACCAGCATCTGTGGAGAGACACGAAGCAAAGACTAACTGAGTCCTGTTGTACAGGGTGACAGCTGAAAATACTGAAAACACAAATGTGACTGATCTAATGAGAAGTGACTCAGGCATTTCTGTACCTCATCATCATAGCTGAGAGCAAATGCCGTGATGTCCTCTTGATCATCCTACAGGAGACAAAACAACAACAACAAAATATTCAGACAGGAAACATGGAAGTACATTTTATTCACAAAAAGAAAGAAGACTGATAAATCACCAGTGGCAATAGTTAGAATGAGGTTGTTGATATAAAGACAGTAAAGATGCTTTGTGGTTCACAAAATCGCAAAAACAACAAAAAAAAAACCCACCCCCAAAACACAGTATTTCATTCTCTGACTGGGAGTTTATGAAAGAGTGTTTGGCGCACTGCTGTGCTAATATGCGCTGAGATAAAAAGAAGCATTTGAGATCCCTCTTGTTACAGTTTACCTGGAGAGGTAAACTGTAACAAGAGGGATTGAGGACACTGAGGAAAATCTTAATTTTTCAGTTAAAAAGGTAAGCTGACAATTTGGACTTTATCTCTTTGGCTCTGGTGGAGAGCTGGGATGTCTGCGACACAACCTGGTTAGTCTTCTTTGTATATTACAGAGCAGCTTGCCAGCAAAGCGCTCACTGAAAGGCACTAAGACAGGGAGTGATTTCTTCATGGAGGTAACTGCACGCATAGGGTGTTTCTGCCATGGGACAAACTGGCAGGTATTACAACCGATGGCTATCTAAATGTGACAGGAACAATGACAGGTGAAGGAAAAGAGTGACTGAAATTGGTATTTTTGCACTGAATTAGACACCAGGAGGTGTTGTATAAGTCACAGCTACAAATTAACCATGTTTTAGATATAACTAAAATAGTTAACTTCCTCAAAGCAAAAGAGCTGAATCACACTGTGAACATAAATTCTGAATGATGGAAGTTTAACAAATCCAGATGATGCTCTGTCTGCTGAGATCACCTGTCTGCTGCCCTTCACATTTCAACCTTGGACACAGAACTTGACTGTAATGCACTTGTTCAAGTCCAAAACAAAACTAGATTTCCATCACTCAACAAGAAATCAACAAATGCAGATGAAGTTATTAAACTACAGCTGCAAGTTTAAAGTCTTTTAAATGTTGAACAAACATGCACATTTTGTTCACAGCCATCTCTGGGGATGTTGAATAAACAGTGACAAAATGTCCGTGCTTTTAGTTAACCTAATTCTCATCATTATTGCCTCATTGTAACATCTACTTTTACTGGGAGCAGTTTATACAAAATGAAAGAAATGCCAAGCTGAAGTCAGTTCAACTTTTTTGGCGCAGCCCTCCACAACAGACACAGGTTCTCATGTGGCCCTCTGGTAAAAATGAACTGCCCACCCCTGATGTTAGATGCTGAACTCACATGCTCAACACAGTGAATGATCTTGCCAGTGCTGATCTCCAAAACATTGACTCGAGAGCCACAGGTGCAAAAGATGTATTTCTCATCTTTGCTGATCTGAAACAAAAGGGGAGAGGTCAGATCTTGGTTATTGTCATACAGACTTAAAACAGATGTGTGAGACTCTGAAAACATCTGTTTGTCATGATTATCAAGAAACAAAGTCAGGACTTTCTTGATTTTGCTGCACTTCCTGTATACCTTGTGCAATTCGCTCAACTTTATACCAGCGCATTGTTACAAACGTGTCTAAAGTGTCACAAAAGACATTAATAGAAGCTTCACACACAGAGACACACACACATCAAAGCCGAGCACCCACCTGCACTTTTCCCCCTTTGTAAAATGGCTCGATCTTGTTGGAAACAGCATAACTGTAAAGGAACAAGAAAACGGCAACAGTGAATTCAACAACTTCATATAACAACTTAGCCTAGCTCGTGTTAGCTTGCTACATGATCTCCAGCTCACACGTGCAGCAAGTAAAACTCACTTGGTTTTGAACTGAAGGTTGGTATTTGCCATCTTGCCCGTGAGAAATGCCCCAAAAAGAAGTGATGTAGAGAGTACAGGCGGCGTATACTACTTATTTCTCATGTCACACGTTGGCTACAGTCAACACCGCCGTCCATCCCGCATGTTGACGGCAGGGTCGCACACGTTGCACGTCATCTGAGCGCACGGCGCGGTGATTGGTCAGACTTCTGTTGTCAACAAATGAACGCACAAACAAAAAAACTGGTGGTTTTTAAACTTTTAATTTGACAGTAAACTTTATATAAAGCAAGGGAAAATAATCAAATCTATATGCTTATACTTTATTTATTTATTTATTTATTTATAATGTAGTTCCTGAGTATCACAACAATAGCAGCCGTGTGAACCATGAGTTTGGTGCTAGAACAGCAGGGAAACGACGCTCTCCCATTATGGCTCCGATTCTACAGTTTAGCCCACTGTTTTCATCTGTCGTGCGCGCGCACACACGCGGTCCCTCCTTCGTTGTTTAGTCAGGAATGTTCACGTGTGTTGTATTGATAACGCGGGTGTGTGTTACTTGTGTGACATATGAGAGGATCGATATGCAGTAAAACCAGCCCCCCGGGTTATGGAAACACGCTAGAAAAATAAAACAGGAGATTGCCATGGTGAGTAGAGGGCAGCTTTTTGTTTTGGCGTGTGTTTTATATTTATTTATTTGTTTAATTGTTTGTATTTTAATCTAGATTTAGCATCTCAGATTTATGGACTGATGCTCAGTAGGTCAAAAACAGATTGTGTATATAGCTTGAATCAACTCTATTATTTGCTTGGTATTTGAATTGTATACTAATACATGAGTATTGTGGCATTTTTATTATATGTTGTACTTTAACAAAGTAAAAATACCACTGAGGATAATTTCAGATCTTTTTTTGTGATTGTTTAATGTTTTGTGTGTTAGAAAAAAAGATTTTTGGAAAGGGAGCAGACTTACTTGTTGTAATCATGTGATCAGTCATATGGCTTTCCAGAACAGCTCTGTTTTGTTGTCTCTCTTTTTTTATTTTGAGAATACTGTGGAGAGGTTATAGACAGTCACAGATCCATGGTTTTCAGTCTCAGCTATATCTGAAATATAAGATACTGTTTTTTCTACACACTGTGGCCACATCTAGGCAGACCCAGAGGTGTCAACACAGAGCGGGGGTTATGATGTGGAGCTGTTTGTGGACACTCCAGACTATGATCTGATCTGCACCATATGCCAAGGGGTCCTCAGATGTCCAGTAAGAGCTGCGTGCCACCACATCTTCTGCAAGAAATGCATCTTGCAGTGGCTAAAAAGGTACTGAATGTATCTTATCAATATCCTTGGACAAAAGTTTTACCTGGCTTTTTTATTTGGTCAGAGACTCATTCCTAGTTGTCCTTTGCAGACAGGAGACCTGCCCCTGCTGCAGGAAGCCGGTGAACCCAAGCTTGATCTTTGTCATGTTCAAGCTGAGCAAATCTATTGGACGCCTGAAGATCAAGGTAGGAAAGGGAATTTGAACACATTTTTACATGATTTTTTATGAGCCCTAACAGAATGGATACATTTGTATTTGCCTGATGCTGCCTGGCATTTTCATGTGTGAACCACTTCATAGGACATATTCTATAATGTCACTTTGATCTCTTTAAGGTTTGGCAGCACCTAATGAATACTTTTTAAAATTAATAACAGATTTATTTGTGACTGTTTTTATTAAGTTATTAATAATAAGGACACCATCAAGACAAATTCTCTGAGCCCAAGATGACTTATTTGAGATGGAGGAAAGCAAAAAATATAAATCCAAGCTAAAGCCACTGGATGTTTGACATTTTTGCTTGATAAATGACTGAAATGATTAGGTTGTGCATCAGAATTGTTTTGTTTTCAGTCGTCTATGGCTTGGATTAGCTTCTATCTCAATTCCTGCAGACTGATTTATAGCACATTTATAACACAAGTCATTTTATTAACTATATGATTTCTTCTGTGTGTCTCACAGTGCAAGAATGAGATCCGCGGCTGTGCAGAGACCTTTCCCCTCTCAGAGCAGTACTGCCACAGCATGAGCTGTTTGTATGAGCTAATCCCCTGCCCCTACCAGGGCTGCAGGGTACAGCTCCTCCGCAGGGACCTCGAGACCCATGCGCACCACTGTGAGCACTGGCGCCAGCCTTGCCACATGGGTTGTGGGACGATACTCTCCCATCGAACCCAGGCTCAACACAACTGCTACAAGCAGCTGAGGCAGGAGTACGAAGCTAGGCAGAGGAATCACAGGGCCATTGCCACCGCCCTACAGCGGAAGATGAGGAGGATGCAGAGCACCATGGCCCACATGAAAAGGCAGATAGGGCTTATCTGTGAGAGTCTGGAGGTGATGGACGATCTGCATGAGGTGGAAGAGGAGGACCTTGGGGAGAGTAGTGGCAGCTCCAGTGGGACTCCAAGTAGCAGCAGCAGCTGCTGAGGAAGGGAGTTAGTTGGTGGTGCTGGTT
This sequence comes from Neolamprologus brichardi, assembly GCF_056152115.1. Lineage (NCBI taxonomy): Eukaryota > Metazoa > Chordata > Actinopteri > Cichliformes > Cichlidae > Neolamprologus > Neolamprologus brichardi. Next base: position 10,164,186 of record NC_142107.1, read on the forward strand.
GAGCTACTGCTGTGTATAAATTCAGTCAGTATGTGTTTAATTCTTTGAAGGTGTGTGTTTTTGAGTATATGCAGTACTGTGAAAAAGTATTTGCCCTCTTCCTGATTTTAATAGTTTTTGCATATTTTGTTTCCAATAAACAAACACGTTTTTAATATTAGAAAAAGATAACCTGAGTGAATACAAAATGCAGTTTTTAAATGATGATCTCATTTTCTGAGTTTAAAAAAAAAAAAAAAAGCCAAACCTATCTGACCTGTATGAAAAAGTCATTCTTCTGGTGTTAATTTATGAATTCACTGTGATTAACCACATTTTTGTGAAGCTGAGGTCAATTTCAGCATTCACACAAATAAAGGCTCCAATCTAAAAAACAAAAAAACAAAAAAACTGCAAGAACAGAAACAAAGTCACTAACATGCATCAGTCTGGAAAGGGTTACAAAGCCATTTCTGAGGCTTTGGGACACCAGTGAACCACGGTGAGAAGCATTTTAGACAAACAGAGAAAACTCAAAACAGTGGTGAATTCCAAGAGATGATTGACGACTCATTCAAGAGGTTATAAAAGGACCGAGAACAACATCTAAAGAACTGCAGGCCCCACTTGCTTCAGCTAAGGTCAAAGTTGAACTTTTTGGAAGGTTTGTGTCCTGATACATCTGGCAAGAGCCTACCACAGCATTTCATAAAAAGATCATACTGACAGTCAAATACGGTGGTGTTAGTATGATGGTCTGTGACCCTTTTGCTGCTTCAGGACCTGGACAACTTGCAATAATTGATGTAACCAAGAAGTCTGCTCTCTGCCGGAAAATCCTGAATGTCTTGCCATTATTTCATGAAATGAAGCCTAAGCGTACTTGGGTTATGGTTATTTTTATATCATTTATATAACCTATTGTTATATAAACGATAACCTGGGTCAGGTTATTGTTTATATAGAAATTAATGTTAAAATTTGTTTGATGAGCCGGAACATGTAAGCGTGACAAATATCAAAAAAGAAAAAAAAAGAGTGAGAAATATAGGAATGAGGGAAAATACTTTTCATGGTACTGTAGGCATCTGATTAGTGTTTTTGTTTTGTTTTTTGCCAGGTTGCAATGTAACCTATTTAACCTATTTTGTAAATAAAGCTTTTACATTGTTATTATTACCTGTGCTGGTCTTATTTAAATAGATCAATTGATAAAGGTATTTCATTGAAATCTCACAGATGAACTAAGGCCGGGCTTGTTTTTCTAAATTTGACTACATAAGTCTCGGTGCAGGTCCACCTCCTGCACCGAGCTCTGGCTCACCTGGAGAAGCCTGGAAGCACTGTGAGGATCATGTTCTTTGATTTCTCCAGTGCTTTCAACACCATCCAGCCATGACTTCTGAGGAACAAGCTGGAGCTATCGGGAGTGGACCAACACATGTCCCAGTGGATACTGGACTACCTCACAGAACGCCCACAGTATGTGAGGACACAGGGCTGTGTCTCTGATACGCTGGTCTGCAGTACGGGGGCCCCACAGGGAACAGTACTGGCACCGTTCCTCTTCACCTTCTACACTGCAGACTTCTCCATCAACTCCCCACCCTGCCACCTACAGACGTTCTCTGACGACTCTGCCATAGTCGGCCTCATCACAGGTGAGGATGACTCAGAGTACAGACAGTCGACTCTGGACTTTGTGGACTGGTGCCAGCAGAAACACCTGCTGATCAACGCCGGGAAAACCAAGGAGTTGGTGGTGGACTTCCAGAGACGCAGACCCACCACACTGACACCGGTGAACATCCAGGGAGTGGACATTGAGATAGTGGGCTTGTGTAGGTACCTGATTGTTCACCTGAATAATAAACTGGACTGGAGCCACAACACTGATGCTCTGTACAGAAAGGGTCAGACCAGCCTCTACCTGCTGAGGCGGCTGAGGTCATTTGGAGTTCAGGGAGCGCTTTTAAAGACTTTCTATGACTCTGTGGTGGCATCCGTCAATTTTTACAGTGTGGTATGTTGAAGCAACAGTTTATCGATAGCTGAGAGGAAGAGGCTGGATAAACTCTTTAGGAAGGCCAGCTCTGTTCTGGGGTGCACTCTGGACCCAGTGCAGGTGGTAGGAGACAGAAGGACTCTGGCCAAAATAACATCTCTGATGGACAGAGTCTCCCACCCCATGCATGTAAATGTTGCTGAACTGCAGAGCTCCTTCAGTGACAGACTGCTGCATCCTAGATGCATGAAGGAGCGTTTCTGTAGGTTCTTTCTCCCTGCAGCTGTCAGACTGTACAATCAAAACTGCTCCCAACAAACATAGATGTTTACATCAGTGCTGTAACAACGTCAACTGTTATAATTGCACATTACTTTTCTCAGCTTATATATACACTAACTTATTGGAAGTTACATGTCTACTTTTTAATGCACAGGTACAATACACAATCTGCATTTTTTTTTAAACTTTTCTAATTATTCTAAATATTCTTAATTATTTAAACATCTTTCAGTATCCTGCTCTGTTTGCACACTATCTGTACTCTAATTTTAACAACTGTACTGTACTCTGGTAACTTTTGTCTATGAGGATAATATGTAAAAATTGTTTCTGTTCTGTGTCCTGTTCTTTTTTGTATATGTGTGTTTTTTGCTGCTGATACAACCAAATTTCCCCTTGTGGGACAATTAAAGGATTATTCTATTCTATTCTATTCTATTCTAATGTGTTATTATTACATTTCACTAGATAATTAAAAACCAATTAAAATATGTTTACAGAATAAACAGATTAATTAAATGAACACTTAAAATGTATTTTAAAAGAGTGCGTTTTGATTTTATTATAATTGATTTTTTTAGGAACTGTGTTTTTAGTAAGCAAATATAAAATCTGTCTCAGTTATTCGGTAGAGGCGGTAGAGGGTAGGTTTTCTCGTGGAGGAAATCTCGCGATAACACTTTCACATATAAGCCGGCGGAACCTCTCACAGGCCTTCTTCCTGTTTTATCGATCACGTAAGTGTGCTGTTGAGTTTCTCTTCCTAGTTTATATCCTTAAAAATCTCACGCATCGTTCAGTCAGACACTTCAGAGCCGATTATAAGATCATATATGAACATATTAAATTAAAATCCCAGACCTATTTAACAGCGAATTTGAATACAGATGGAAATATTTGTAGTTTGCTTGTATGAATATGGCGGCGATACTCGTGTCTCGTAAGACTGAATTTCGGTAAGCATGTCCGTATTTTGGGGGATAAATAACTAAACGTCTTTGTTGTTTTCTTGTCGTGTAGCAAATGGCGGACGACGCCGGTGGTAGAGGAGGTTTTCGCGGAGGTTTTGGCGCCGGTGGCCGCGGTCGGGGCCGCGGACGCGGCAGAGGCCGTGGCAGGGGCCGCGGTGCCCGGGGCGGCAAGTCCGAGGACAAGGAGGTAGGTTTTTGGATTAATAAGTATTTTGAACATAATCATTTAGTGTTTTGGCTTTTTGTAGTTTACTTGAGTTTCTTTCCTGTGATAGTGGGTGCCAGTCACCAAGCTGGGCCGCCTGGTTAAGGACATGAAGATCAAGTCCCTGGAGGAGATCTATCTGTACTCTCTGCCCATCAAGGTAACTACAGTTAGCATACATAAACCATCATATTTTATTAATGATGACTAGTGGTCTGTTATTTTAAAAGAAGTGTATTGTTGCTCTTTCTCTTAAATGGTTAAAGCCACCAGTTTGTGGCTCATTTTTAAGCAGTGCAGCTAGATTTGTATGAAAGATTTGTTAATGTTGGGTTGTGGTTGGAGTTTGTCATTTTAGAAGAGTCTGACATGTGTACTTGTCTTGTGGAAATGTCTGAATGAACTGCAGTTTGTGTTGTGATGTAAACCCCTCAGTGCTTACTCCTTTTCCTGTAGGAGTCTGAGATCATCGACTTCTTCTTGGGTTCTGGTCTTAAAGACGAGGTGCTGAAGATCATGCCCGTCCAGAAGCAGACCAGGGCTGGTCAGCGCACCAGGTTCAAGGTGAGTGTGGATTCCTTTGCAAAGGAGAAGGGTGGTTTTTTTTTTTTTTTGGTTTTTTTTTTTGTTGTTTTTTCTCCTTGTTTTTTTTTTTTGTTGTTGTTAATCAGCATTGTGTCTAAACTTAACACTAAGTTCCTTTTGCTTTTTGTCTACAGGCCTTTGTTGCCATTGGTGACTACAACGGCCACGTGGGCCTGGGGGTGAAGTGCTCCAAGGAGGTGGCCACAGCCATCCGTGGGGCGATCATCCTGGCCAAGCTGTCTATCGTCCCTGTCAGAAGGGGTTACTGGGGTAACAAAATCGGCAAACCCCACACTGTGCCCTGCAAGGTGACTGGCCGCTGCGGCTCTGTCCTGGTGCGTCTCATTCCAGCCCCCCGTGGTACCGGCATCGTGTCTGCCCCTGTGCCCAAGAAGCTGCTCATGATGGCTGGAATCGATGATTGCTACACCTCTGCCAGAGGCTGCACCGCCACCCTCGGCAACTTTGGTAAGCTTCTCCCAGGGTCATGATCTGCATACTGTATTTTTTTTTTTTTGGGGGGGGGGGGGGGGGGGGGGTTGTTTCTCCTCGCTCTGCCCAGCTTCACCTCGGCAGTGGTGTAGTTGTCGTTAAAAGGAGAGAAAGAATTGAGTATTGCACGGCAGGGAGACGTTTTAGTGGTCTTCCCTGTTACCCTTTTACAATGCTCGACATTTTTTTTACCCCCAACAAGACTGTTGTACTTTGTTACTGGAGCTCCATGTTACACACACTCATGCTTTTTAATTCCTTCCTCAGCCAAGGCCACCTTTGATGCCATCTCCAAGACTTACAGCTACCTGACCCCTGATCTGTGGAAGGAGACAGTCTTCACAAAGTCTCCCTACCAGGTCCGTACAGAGCCAACATGAGCTGTTATGGTTATGTCAGGATTTTGTGTAACCAGGCTTTCTGCTTTTTGTTCCAGGAGTTCACTGACCATCTGGCCAAGACTCACACCAGGGTGTCTGTGCAGAGGGGCCAGGCTGTGCAGGCCGCTGCCTCCTAAACTTTTTGTATAGGGAATCGTTGAATAAACATTCTGGAACACCACTTCTGTGTCTCGTGTGCTTAACTCACAAAACTATGTATGCTGCAAAAATGTGCAGACTTCGGTAACTGAACAAGACACAAGTGATATGTTGGACAATAGGAGAAACTGCATCAATTAATGCAGTCACCTCTACAGTAATACAGAGTAAAATTAACTTTATCTAGTCAATCAATATACTTTAAAGATACTGAAACCTTTAAAATGATTATTTGGAGCAGCAGATCCCTCCATTATTTAAACAAGTAGCCCTTAAGTATTTAATATTCATATGTTAAAACACTGAAATTTGTCTGTTGTCTCAGTGGCTGATAGTGCCCCACAGGCCTCAGTGTGAGCTTGAAGCCATGATAATGTTACAGTTGTTTAAGGGAAAAAATTTAATTAAATTGAAGAGAACGTCTCAAAACTCCATATATATTTTATGATTATATCTATGCAAGCTACACAGGCACATAGTTCAGAGTAGTTTTGGTCATATTGATATACTGACGTAGGTTTGGCTGAAGGTTTAGAGTTGAAGTTCTTCTGGAAATTAGATCATTTACCTAGATTTTTCTTTCTACATAGACTGCAATCAACTTCCCTGCCAGTTCTCTGTGTATTTTGTCCTCTACATAATTACAGCCTAAACCGAAATCATTTTAATATTAATAATATAAATAATATTGATATTAGCAATTTAATTTAAAATAAACATTGAAAGAATGTGTTTATACTTAAGTGTCTATTGGAATTATCTTTAGTAATAGATGATGACTCCACCTAAACTAACTCAGTCAGTGCCTTGTGTCTCAGATATTTCTCCAAGCAGTAGATAGCAATGGGATCTGTCTGCATCAAACTTATTCGCAAAAAGGTGATGCTGTTCAATCAACCACTGCAGGTCTCCAGCACCATACACACATACTGATTTGACATGGTGGCCTTTACATTGTGGGTATACTGCTTGCAGGGAACCCTCCGACCCCTCGTGCCACTGCCACTTGACCATCCGGGCAATTGCATTCATGTCCGTCATGTCGAATTTACGGTTGGGCCATGTTGAGCCAGGAACACCAGGTATTCGTCGTATTGTTGCCCACAGAAACTCATCAGGACTGTAGGTGTCTTTGGCCCACTCAATGAGGGCCTGTATTCGCTTGTCATCGAACACACTGCGAACGTAACCTCGGTTGACCACAATATAGGCATTTCCTGATAGTATGGGCAGATTGAAGGGCGCTGGATCCTTTGTTTTTCCTATTGGCTGGGACAATTGAAAAGTTAATATGATGGTGAGTCAGTAGAATTGAAGTTTTTTTTACAATAGCAAGGTGAATTGATTAATAACTACATGATACAATGTAAAAAATCTCCAAATGAAGTACCTGGACTTTTCCAGGAAAAAAGTGGGGAAACAAATGAAAAGACTAACATTTGAATGAAACCTGAAAGCAAGTAAATATTTTATATGCTGCCTTATGGTAAACTTTGGTAATATTGATGTATGAAGAACAACACTGGCTGATGATGAAATACAGTCAGCTGGCATGGTGACACTGCCAGTATTAACCTGCAGGGCTGGACTGGGACAAAAAAATTGGGCATTTTCACTACAGACCGGCCCACCAGGTATTAAAGCCATAAAGCCTTTGATTGAAAACAAATGCTGTTGTGACAGTGATGTACACTGTCTTGTTGGTATATGTATGATTTCTATACGTTTTACGTCAGATAAAACCTTCAGATAATTATTTAATAAAAGCTAGATATTTTAAATGAGAATAAGAAAGAAAAGTATTTCTTTGTGCCCCCCTCTCCCTGTTGATGCCCTACCTGGCCCCCTGGCAACACTTTGCTAGACCCGCCCCTGCACAGTTACCAGCTGTCAGCTACTTAGAAAAGGATCCTGGTGTTATTTGTCTCTCAGAAACAGTTCATAACTTCCCTTCAACTCATTCATGACAAAAGTTCATCAGCAAACAGTTTGCAGGCCTCTAATTATCAGGCTGTACTCAAGCACTTGAATTCAACCTAAAAGCTGTGCTGTCATACAGAACCAAGTACCCTCCGCGGAAACTATAGCTAATGTCACAACTGGATCTGATGAGACAGCTATGATTTCTGGACTCGAAGTAAATAATCCTGAATCAATTTATACAACATCAGTTTGTTTGTTTTGCTTTCATAACAAATAGTTTGAGCCATAAAAAAAAGAAAAAAAGAAAAAAGAAAGTATCATCAAGAGAAAGACAATAAGCTGCCTAGTTTGTTCGAAATACTCCGCAGTATAATATTATATCACAGTTTTTATCTCTAGTTTTTCGTGTCCGGTTATTTACAAATGAATACTGTGTAATGCTTGTGTAAGTGAAAACCTGTCCGGCTACCTTGATCAGATTTTTACTGCACTACAAACTTCTAGTATGATTAAAAAGAACAAAGAAAGCACAATGAATATAAACAGAATATAATGCTTTTCACTTAAAAGTAAATACTGCCCAGAGAGTGAACTACTGTGGTGGAGTGCTTCTGGTTTACGATATAATTTACACGTGAGCCTTGAATTCCAGTTTATGAAATGGCTCTTGCTGATCATGCAAATACCTCTGCCCTGTCCTCACTTTCTTATATCTTTGTTCCATGAAGTTGGGACATATTAATGATATTTTTTCCTGTAAAATTCAGTAACTCTTCCTTTAGCTAACAGTTCCAATGTGTGTCAAAGTGTACAGGTCCTTCTCAAAAAAAATTGCATATTGTGATAAAGTTCATTATTTTCTGTAATGTACTGATAAACATTAGACTTTCATATATTTTAGATTCATTACACACAACCGAAGTAGTTCAAGCCTTTCATTGTTTTAATATTGATGAAACCCAAAATTCCTATCTCAAAAATTTAGCATATCATGAAAGGTTCTCTAAACGAGCTATTAACCTAATCATCTGAATCAACGAATTAACTCTAAACACCTGCAATCATAGAATGATTACAATATTGAAAAGAACAAATGCCTGAATCCTAAATTGTGGATATCCTATTGTTGTGATCTAAAGTGTAACACTAAATGTGATTAAAACACTAAAAATCTGGACTCCTGGGCTCATGACTGGAAGGATGACCAGCCCGAGGAAAACACAAAATACACATGACCCCGTGACAAAGACAATTCATTCTTGAATGAAGACATTGATCTGACTTTTTAAAATTCTGCCAATTGTGTTTATTATTAATTTGGGAAATAGAAAGTGTGTGTGTGTGTGTGTGGGGGGGGGGGGGGGGGGGGGGGGGGGAGATGGGACAGGTGTTAGGAGTTAAAGGGAGATTGGTGAGGGAGAGGTGTCAGGAGAGAAAGGGAGAGAAAGGGAGAGGAGAGGTGAAAATTAAGATGGAACAGAGGTGGAGGAAGACGAGGTGACATCAGCAGTAGAAAAAGTAGAAAAAGAAGAAAAAGCAGGAGTGTTCCTCCTCCAGAAGAAGCGGAAGCGTTTTTTCTTCTTTTCCACAAGCTTTTCCACGAGCACTTTTTTCTCTAGGATGAGGGTTCTCAGCTGATCGATTGTCTCTGCATTCTCCTGCTCAAGTTTCTTGCATGTTTTCTCCACTTCTTCTAATTTGGCTTGTTTGTCTTCAAGCCTTTCTTCAAGCCTAACCCTCTCAAAGTCCTGAAGAATTTCTTTGTCTTCTTTCTGCTTTATCTCCTGTTGTTCTTGGTCTTGAAGCAGCTCTTGATATTTGTGCAGTGTTTCATCAAGCTTTGCCTGCAAGCCTTTGTTGTGTTTCTCGATGTTCTGAAGCTTGCAGTCCAGATGTTTCTGTTTCATGTCTTGCTGTTCTTTCTCTTGAAGGAAATCTTTATTTCTCTGCAGAGCTTTATCAAGCTTTATTTTCTGCGCTGTGTATTTTTCCTGCACGTCTTCAAGCTTGCAGTCCATCTGTTTTTGTTTAATTTCTTGTTGCTTTTGTTCTTGAAGCAACTCCTTATTTTTGTTCAGTGTTTTATCAAGCTTTACCTGAAGCGCTTTGTATTTTTCCTCCGTGCCTTGGAGTTTGCACTGCTTCATGTCCTGTTGATCTTTTTCTTGGAGGAGCTCTTTAATTTTTTGCAGAGCTTCATTAAGCTTTATTTGCAAGCCTTTGTTGTGTTTCTCCATGTCCTGAAGCTTGAAATCCATTTCCTTCTGTTTTATTTCCTGTAGCCTTTTTTCTTGAAGAAAGTCTTCCTTTGTGTGCGGTCTTTCATCAAGCTTTACCTGCAGCGCTCTGTTTTTCTCCTCCATTTCTTGGAGTTGGCACTGCATGTCTCTCTGGTTAATGTCCAGATTTTCCTTCTCTTCAAGGATTTCTTTATTCTTTTGCAGAGCTTCATCAAGCATTACTTTCAAGCCTTCATTGTGTTTCTTGATGTTCTGAAGCTTGCAATCCAGATGTTTCTGTTTCATGTCTTGCTGTTCTTTCTCTTGAAGGAAATCTTTATTTCTCTGCAGTGCTTTATCAAGCTTTATTTTCTGCGCTGTGTATTTTTCCTGCACGTCTTCAAGCTTGCAGTCTGTTTGTTTCTGTTTAATTTCTTGTTGTTTTTGTTCTTGAAGCAACTCCTTATTTTTGTTCAGTGTTTTATCAAGCTTTACCTGAAGCGCTTTGTATTTTTCCTCCGTGCCTTGGAGTTTGTTCTGCTTCATGTCCTGTTGATCTTTTTCATGGAGGAGCTCTTTATTTTTTTGGAGAGCTTCATTAAGCTTGATTTGCAAGCCTTTGTTGTGTTTCTCCATGTCCTGAAGCTTGAAATCCATTTCCTTGTGTTTTATCTCCTGTAGCCTTTTTTCTTGAAGAAAGTCTTCCTTTGTGTGCGGTCTTTCATCAAGCTTTACCTGCAGCGCTCTGTTTTTCTCCTCCATTTCTTGGAGTTGGCACTGCAAGTCTCTCTGGTTTATTTTCAGGTGTTCGTTCTCTTCAAGGATTTCTTTATTTTTTTTTCTCTGAGACATGTTTGAATCTGTAAACTGTCACTCTCAAAAGGATCCAAATGTTTTAAAAGATTTCTCTGGCGAATGTTTGAACGCTACGAACATAAATGCTGCAAATAACGGACTAAAAGTGGTTGTGTCTCACCCCTGTTTAAGGATTCTTAAGGATCAAAGGATCAAAGGACAAAGTGGTCATAAGATTCTAAACGTGTCATAGTTGCCATGGCGGCAGTTTAGTTTCCTTTTTGCATTTGAAAATAAACATTGGGCTGATTTTAACACCATTACAAGAAGTGTTGTTAATCATTCTTTTTAAATCATAATCAGGTTACCACAAATTGTTTTTTAATTTAGTAGAACTCAAAATGTTTGTCAGTGGGTAAACAATTCATAATGCACCTTCAGGAACATCAAGTTATTCTTAGTACTGCATACTTGCAATGAATAAGTTGTCCTAACAGTCATCTTAAGTAAACTTTACTCAATTTTTTGGAGGTAACGAGTTTGCATAGTTTTTTGAGTTCTGGGAACTAATTAGATTTTACAGTGCAGTAGTTTGAACATTTATAATAACATTTCTGCACACTGGAACAAACCTGTCTCCTTTGCTAGAACTGTTGCTAACACTTATGAGATGAAAATGAATCTTCCATCGTGAAGATAGAGAGTGACAAATGTTACTTTTCTTTTTTTCTTTATATCTAAACTTTAAAAACAAAAAACTGTTGAAATTACCTGGACTGCCTCAGCCCAGGTGATGTAACATTAGCAGACAGACGGTTTGATGTTGCAGAATCTTTGGAGCTGTACCATGCTGAACTGAAGAGCCAAAAGGAAGAACTAACTGGTGTTATGTGTCAAATTAACTGACATGTTAGCTGGTGGATATATATATATATATATATATATATATATATATATATATATATATATATATATATATATATAATCTCTTTTTTATAATAAATAATCAAAAACTTTATTTAAACTAAGATTTTAAAAATATGTGCAGTGATTGATGTGCTTTCAGGCACATGCTTCAATCCACACACAAATACAAAACGATCTGACCACACGTACAACTGTTTCACAAACTCTATAAAGCATTCACACTCCAACGGATGCATCAGAAAGCAACTTGGGATTACAATCTTGTCCAAGGATAATTCACCTGCAGATTGGAGCAGCCAGGGATCAAACCAGAAAACCTTCTGATCAAAAGCTGACTTGTGCTAAATCCTGAACGGCAGCCACCCCATTTTAGCCAGCCAAGATTAAATGGTGAATTCTTTAATTACAGAGTTAGGTATTGTTACATGGAACTCAAAAGAAATGTTTAACCCATCCAGTGGCGTGTCTAGAAAAATTTTGTTGGGGGGGGGCCAGGTAGGGGCATAGATTTGGAGAAGGGTGGCAGATGTAATTGGCAGATAATGTTAAAAACAATTCTACCAACCGTTAACCATAATTCAATAACCCTATAAACCTAATAACCGAATGCGCTTTTAACTCTTATTAGAATGAGATTTTAACCACTACGGTGCAAAGTTGTTAGATACTGTGTTGATAAAGTACAAGAGATACAATCAGTCAGCGTTTATTCAGCAGTCAAGGACATCAATATTTGCATAGTATTTTTACTGACGTGTAGTGCACATATGTTTCGGGTAAAAACGTTTTCGAATATTAAAATACGAACATGTACAGTAAGATAACAGGAATTTGCATTACTTGAAAATTAAACAAACACACTTTTTAAAAAAAATAAATAAATGAAACATTCTGTAAGGTAAAAACAATGTGTAATGTAAATGAGTTATACTCCAAAGAGGTGTAAATCATGACATGCTTGCTCGGCGTAACCACTGTTTCACAGTATTTATGTTAATAAAGTTCGCATGACCTGCTGTCATCTATTACACAATCTGAAGATCCCACTTCCTCTTCCTCACATTTAATCTGATGACTGCTGGTGTCTCGTTTTTGTTGCAGTGATGATCGATTGATTAGTAAGAATGTGCAACTTTATGATTGGATCCCCAAAAAACTAGTCATCACATACAGTACTGTGTAAAAGTCTTGAGCCACCCATTATTCTTTATGTCTTGGCAGGTGGATGATTTATTGAAACATACATGGATATACATATACAGCATATACAGTAAAAACAGAGCTTGTACTATTCTAACGAGCTTCAGAGTGAATATTAAGTACGAGTGCCTTTATTCTTCAGCTCTATGTCAACTCTGTGAGGATCTTCAGGATCAGTTCTCCAGGGTTCATGAAGGATGTTCAAAGCTCTTCTTTGGATGTTTCTGCCTTTTGTTCTGTTCTCTCTCAGGATGATCTCACAGAGATCTGGCTCTGGGGAGGCCCATCCATGACTGATAGTGTTCCCCTATATGTTCTTCTATCCAGGTATGATTTAATTATTAGCAGATGCGTTCCAGATGGTGGATCAAACTGCTTGTATTTTTCTTCCTTCATAATTCATCTGTTTATCAAAGATCTCCAACATCACAGACTGACCTTTTTACTGACGTGTAGTGCACATATGTTTTGGGCAAAAACATTTTCGAATATTAAAATACGAACATTTTTAACATACAATTGCCAAATTAGCCAATGCAAAACCAATGCCTATTAAAAAAAGAAGATAATCTTCTCACAAACTGGTGTTTGATTTTGAAACAGAAAAAAAGTGGGGAAACAAATGAAAAGACTAACATTTGAATGAAAACCTGAAAGCAAGTAAATACTTTATATGCTGCCTTATGGTAAACTTTGGTAATATTGATGTATGAAGAACAACACTGGCTGATGATGAAATACAGTCAGCTGGCATGGTGACACTGCCAGTATTAACCTGCAGGGCTGGACTGGGACAAAAAATTGGGCATTTTCACTACAGACCGGCCCACCAGGTATTAAAGCCATAAAGCCTTTGATTGAAAACAAATGCTGTTGTGACAGTGATGTACACTGTCTTGTTGGTATATGTATGATTTCTATACATTTTACGTCAGATAAAACCTTCAGATAATTATTTAATAAAAGCTAGATATTTTAAATGAGAATAAGAAAGAAAAGTATTTCTTTGTGCCCCCCTCTCCCTGTTGATGCCCTACCTGGCCCCCTGGCAACACTTTGCTAGACCCGCCCCTGCACAGTTACCAGCTGTCAGCTACTTAGAAAAGGATCCTGGTGTTATTTGTCTCTCAGAAACAGTTCATAACTTCCCTTCAACTCATTCATGTCACCTAAAAGGTAAACCTGTTTCTCCGTCACCTGTTCAGCTCTGATGATTCAGTAAGGACATCTCCTGGTTTCATCCTCATGTTTCCCTCTCACCACATATCCAAACCGATATCATGACCAGCAGCTTTTACAGCTGTGGCTCCAGCAAACATCAGCTGATACTAGAAATTAATATTAAATAAATTCTAACAACAGCTGATCAAGCTTAAACGTGCTACTGTTGTTTAGCGCGACATTCGCTAGTTTCCTGTTTCTGGCGCAAAGTGGGCGATAAATAAACAAGAGAGAAAAGCCGATCAGCTGATCATTGATCAGTTTCATGATTGAAGTAGCAACAGGGGAGGGAGGGGGAGAATGAGAGAAGAAGAGACAGCTGTGCAGCGTAAACACACAGAATAACTCCAGCTTTGTGTCTTTTTTCATTCTAGCTAAAGTACGGGACAAACTGCGTCTCTTCTCAGCTCAATACCAAAGGCATAATATTTTCTCTGAATGAGGGACCATTCCATTTTTTAAGGAGCCGTTGGCAACTCTACTAACTAACCTTATGAATAAAATAAAGTTCACTATCAGTAACATCATAGCAACCGAACAGCTGTATAGAAACTCCGTCATGCTAGCTCACGCAGTACGAGTTATTGTAACTGACTGTAAAAAGTCAGCACAACGAAAATAAACTCCACCTAAACTTGGTTTATATCTGACCCAGATAGACTGCAGGTCATAACTTCTTACCTGAAGTTCAGTTCACCTGATAGTCGGACCGGCGGCTGCCTCGGGTCTCTCCTCCTCCTGCCTCCCCTTCCCTCATCCACCTGTTGCCTCTGTGGAAGCTCCGCCATAGCCACCACCAAACAACTGAGTTATTCTTACACATCGGCCAGCATCTGGCCAATCCACCACTTCTCATTGTTCATGCCGTTACAAAATAAATAAATAAATAAGTCATCAGCCCACCGTGCAAATGTCCGATGGCTAGTCCAGCTATGTTAACTTGTTAATCTTTCGCTGAAAAAATGTTTTCTGCAGTGCCGTCTTTCGTGCTTGGCTCTCCTACCTTTGCTAACATGATGCTCATAGTGCAGAAGCCGGTGCTGCATTCACTTACCCTCGGATATCTGAGCTTCACTGTGAAACCATAATCGTACATTTGATATTTCATTCAATTTTAGTGTTTTAGCTTCACCTGGGGTGGCCAGTCTGGTTGTGCCCCCCCCAGGCCACCCCGCTGGACATGCCACTGAACCCATCTCGTGTCCTGTGTCTTCTAAAGCTGTCTGTACTTTTACAGACAAAAGTTCATTAGCAAACAGTTTGCAGGCCTCTAATTATCAGGCTGTACTCAAGCACTTGAATTCAACCTAAAAGCTGTGCTGTCATACAGAACCAAGTACCCTCCGTGGAAACTATAGCTAATGTCACAACTGGATCTGATGAGACAGCTATGATTTCTGGACTCGAAGTAAATAATCCTGAATCAATTTATACAACATCAGTTTGTTTGTTTTGCTTTCATAACAAATAGTTTGAGCCATAAAAAAAGAAAAAAAGAAAAAAAGAAAGTATCTGTAAGGAGAAAAACCTCAGGAAGGCAAAGAATCACGGGCCCAGAGTTAATTCATGTACATTGACGATTTCTGTGCACGATCTGTCAACTACACAGTCAGTGCAGAAATGCGCGCCAAGCATTCACTAAGAGTTTATTATATACTGCCCTACTCACGTAACACTTATGGGTGGAGTACAAGTTAGGAAAAAACAACTTCTTATCTGCTGATTGCATACGAGGCTGCACAGGATGCAGCCTTGCAAGACAAAGATGGACAAGTTGATTAACAATCTTCTAGTGGGTTAAAACAATACATGTGGGTGTTGTCTAAATTTGAGCAACTTCCTCATGTGGTCACTTTGTTCCAGTTAAAGAATTTGCTGACACGCTATGTACAGGCATTACTGTGCAATTCAAATAAGCTAAACATAAAGGTAATAAGGTAAAATCTTTTAACAGTATCATCAAGAGAAAGACAATAAGCTGCCTAGTTTGTTCGAAATACTCTGCAGTATAATATTATATGACATTTTTTATCTCTAGTTTTTCGTGTCCGGTTATTTACAAATGAATACTGTGTAATGCTTGTGTAAGTGAAAACCTGTCCGGCTACCTTGATCAGATTTTTACTGCACTACAAACTTCTAGTATGATTAAAAAGAACAAAGAAAGCACAATGAATATAAACAGAATATAATGCTTTTCACTTAAAAGTAAATACTGCCCAGAGAGTGAACTACTGTGGTGGAGTGCTTCTGGTTTACGATATAATTTACACGTGAGCCTTGAATTCCAGTTTATGAAATGGCTCTTGCTGATCATGCAAATACCTCTGCCCTGTCCTCACTTTCTTATATCTTTGTTCCATGAAGTTGGGACATATTAATGATATTTTTTCCTGTAAAATTCAGTAACTCTTGCTTTACCTAACAGTTCCAATGTGTGTCAAAGTGTACAGGTCCTTCTCAAAAAATTTGCATATTGTGATAAAGTTCATTATTTTCTGTAATGTACTGATAAACATTAGACTTTCATATATTTTAGATTCATTACACACAACTGAAGTAGTTCAAGCCTTTCATTGTTTTAATATTGATGATTTTGGCATACAGCTCATGAAAACCTAAAATTCCTATCTCAAAAATTTAGCATATCATGAAAAGGTTCTCTAAACGAGCTATTAACCTAATCATCTGAATAAACGAATTAACTCTAAACACCTGCAATCATAGAATGATTACAATATTGAAAAGAACAAATGCCTGAATCCTAAATTGTGGATATCCTATTGTTGTGATCTAAAGTGTAACACTAAATGTGATTAAAACACTAAAAATCTGGACTCCTGGGCTCATGACTGGAAGGATCACCAGCCCAAGGAAAACACAAAATACACATGACCCCGTGACAAAGACAATTCATTCTTGAATGAAGACATTGATCTGACTTTTTAAAATTTTGCCAATTGTGTTTATTATTAATTTGGGACAAAGAAAGTTTGTGTGTGTGTGTGTGTGTGTGTGTGTGTGTGGGGGGGGGGGGGGGGCTGTAAAGAAGAAGGGAAAGGAAAGGGATAGAAAGAAGGAAAGAGATAGAGGAGAGAAAACCCCAACAATCCCCTCTGAGCAAGCACTAGGTGCAACAGTGGATAGGAAAAACTCCCTATAAAGGAAGAAACCTATGACAGAACCAGGCTCTAGAAGGGGCAGTCAACTGTCGGGACTGGTTGGGGGGTGAGGGTGAAAAGAGAGAGAGGGGGGGGGGGGGGGGGGGGAGATGGGACAAGTGTTAGGAGTTAAAGGGAGATTGGTGAGGGAGAGGTGTCGGGAGAGAAAGGGAGAGAAAGGGAGAGGAAAGGTGAAAATTAAGATGGAACAGAGGTGGAGGAAGACGAGGTGACATCAGCAGTAGAAAAAGTAGAAAAAGAAGAAAAAGCAGGAGTGTTCCTCCTCCAGAAGAAGCGGAAGCGTTTTTTCTTCTTTTCCACAAGCTTTTCCACGAGCACTTTTTTCTCTAGGATGAGGGTTCTCAGCTGATCGATTGTCTCTGCATTCTCCTGCTCAAGTTTCTTGCATGTTTTCTCCACTTCTTCTAATTTGGCTTGTTTGTCTTCAAGCCTTTCTTTCATGTCCAGATTTTCCTTCTCTTCAAGGATTTCTTTATTCTTTTGCAGAGCTTCATCAAGCATTACTTGCAAGCCTTTGTTGTGTTTCTCGATGTTCTGAAGCTTGCAGTCCAGATGTTTCTGTTTCATGTCTTGCTGTTCTTTCTCTTGAAGGAAATCTTTATTTCTCTGCAGAGCTTTATCAAGCTTTATTTTCTGCGCTGTGTATTTTTCCTGCACGTCTTCAAGCTTGCAGTCCATCTGTTTTTGTTTAATTTCTTGTTGCTTTTGTTCTTGAAGCAACTCCTTATTTTTGTTCAGTGTTTTATCAAGCTTTACCTGAAGCGCTTTGTATTTTTCCTCCGTGCCTTGGAGTTTGCACTGCTTCATGTCCTGTTGATCTTTTTCATGGAGGAGCTCTTTAATTTTTTGCAGAGCTTCATTAAGCTTTATTTGCAAGCCTTTGTTGTGTTTCTCCATGTCCTGAAGCTTGAAATCCATTTCCTTCTGTTTTATCTCCTGTAGCCTTTTTTCTTGAAGAAAGTCTTCCTTTGTGTGCGGTCTTTCATCAAGCTTTCCCTGCAGCGCTCTGTTTTTCTCCTCCATTTCTTGGAGTTGGCACTGCATGTCTCTCTGGTTAATGTCCAGATTTTCCTTCTCTTCAAGGATTTCTTTATTCTTTTGCAGAGCTTCATCAAGCATTACTTGCAAGCCTTTGTTGTGTTTCTCGATGTTCTGAAGCTTGCAGTCCAGATGTTTCTGTTTCATGTCTTGCTGTTCTTTCTCTTGAAGAAAATCTTTATTTCTCTGCAGTGCTTTATCAAGCTTTATTTTCTGCGCTGTGTATTTTTCCTGCACGTCTTCAAGCTTGCAGTCCATTTGTTTTTGTTTAATTTCTTGTTGCTTTTGTTCTTGAAGCAACTCCTTATTTTTGTTCAGTGTTTTATCAAGCTTTACCTGAAGCGCTTTGTATTTTTCCTCCATGCCTTGGAGTTTGTTCTGCTTCATGTCCTGTTGACCTTTTTCATGGAGGAGCTCTTTACTTTTTTGGAGAGCTTCATTAAGCTTGATTTGCAAGCCTTTGTTGTGTTTCTCCATGTCCTGAAGCTTGAAATCCATTTCCTTGTGTTTTATCTCCTGTAGCCTTTTTTCTTGAAGAAAGTCTTCCTTTGTATGCGGTCTTTCATCAAGCTTTACCTGCAGCGCTCTGTTTTTCTCCTCCATTTCTTGGAGTTGGCACTGCAAGTCTCTCTGGTTTATTTTCAGGTGTTCGTTCTCTTCAAGGATTTCTTTATTTTTTTTCCTCTGAGACATGTTTGAATCTGTAAACTGTCACTCTCAAAAGAATCCAAATGTTTTAAAAGATTTCTCTGGCGAATGTTTGAACGCTACGAACATAAATGCTGCGAATAACGGACTAAAAGTGGTTGTGTCTCACCCCTGTTTAAGGATTTTTTAGGATCAAAGGATCAAAGGACAAAGTGGTCATAAGATTCTAAACGTGTCATAGTTGCCATGGCGGCAGTTTAGTTTCCTTTTTGCATTTGAAAATAAACATTGGGCTGATTTTAACACCATTACAAGAAGTGTTGTTAATCATTCTTTTTAAATCATAATCAGGTTACCACAAATTGTTTTTTAATTTAGTAGAACTCAAAATGTTTGTCAGTGGGTAAACAATTCATAATGCACCTTCAGGAACATCAAGTTATTCTTAGTACTGCATACTTGCAATGAATAAGTTGTCCTAACAGTCATCTTAAGTAAACTTTACTCAATTTTTTGGAGGTAACGAGTTTGCATAGTTGTTTGAGTTCTGGGAACTAATTAGATTTTACAGTGCAGTAGTTTGAACATTTATAATAACATTTCTGCACACTGGAACAAACCTGTCTCCTTTTCTAGAACTGTTGCTAACACTTATGAGATGAAAATGAATCTTCCATCGTGAAGATAGAGAGTGACAAATGTTACTTTTCTTTTTTTCTTTATATCTAAACTTTAAAAACAAAAAACTGTTGAAATTACCTGGACTGCCTCAGCCCAGGTCATGTAACATTAGCAGACAGACGGTTTGATGTTGCAGAATCTTTGGAGCTGTACCATGCTGAACTGAAGAGCCAAAAGGAAGAACTAACTGGTGTTATGTGTCAAATTAACTGACATGTTAGCTGGTGGATATATATATATTTATCAATCATCTCTTTTTTATAATAAATAATCAAAAACTTTATTTAAACTAAGATTTTAAAAATATGTGCAGTGATTGATGTGCTTTCAGGCACATGCTTCAATCCACACACAAATACAAAACGATCTGACCACACGTACAACTGTTTCACAAACTCTATAAAGCATTCACACTCCAACGGATACATCAGAAAGCAACTTGGGATTACAATCTTGTCCAAGGATATTTCGCCTGCAGATTGGAGCAGCCAAGCCAGCATCTGGCCAATCCACCACTTCTCATTGTTCATGCCGTTACAAAATAAATAAATAAATAAGTCATCAGCCCACCGTGCAAATGTCCGATGGCTAGTCCAGCTATGTTAACTTGTTAATCTTTGTTTGTTTTCTGCAGTGCCGTCTTTCGTGCTTGGCTCTCCTACCTTTGCTAACATGATGCTCATAGTGCAGAAGCCGGTGCTGCATTCACTTACCCTCGGATATCTGAGCTTCACTGTGAAACCATAATCGTACATTTGATATTTCATTCAATTTTAGTGTTTTAGCTTCACCTGGGGTGGCCAGTCTGGTTGTGCCCCCCCAGGCCACCCCGCTGGACATGCCACTGAACCCATCTCGTGTCCTGTGTCTTCTAAAGCTGTCTGTACTTTTACAGACAAAAGTTCATTAGCAAACAGTTTGCAGGCCTCTAATTATCAGGCTGTACTCAAGCACTTGAATTCAACCTAAAAGCTGTGCTGTCATACAGAACCAAGTACCCTCCGTGGAAACTATAGCTAATGTCACAACTGGATCTGATGAGACAGCTATGATTTCTGGACTCGAAGTAAATAATCCTGAATCAATTTATACAACATCAGTTTGTTTGTTTTGCTTTCATAACAAATAGTTTGAGCCATAAAAAAAGAAAAAAAGAAAAAAAGAAAGTATCTGTAAGGAGAAAAACCTCAGGAAGGCAAAGAATCACGGGCCCAGAGTTAATTCATGTACATTGACGATTTCTGTGCACGATCTGTCAACTACACAGTCAGTGCAGAAATGCGCGCCAAGCATTCACTAAGAGTTTATTATATACTGCCCTACTCACGTAACACTTATGGGTGGAGTACAAGTTAGGAAAAAACAACTTCTTATCTGCTGATTGCATACGAGGCTGCACAGGATGCAGCCTTGCAAGACAAAGATGGACAAGTTGATTAACAATCTTCTAGTGGGTTAAAACAATACATGTGGGTGTTGTCTAAATTTGAGCAACTTCCTCATGTGGTCACTTTGTTCCAGTTAAAGAATTTGCTGACACGCTATGTACAGGCATTACTGTGCAATTCAAATAAGCTAAACATAAAGGTAATAAGGTAAAATCTTTTAACAGTATCATCAAGAGAAAGACAATAAGCTGCCTAGTTTGTTCGAAATACTCTGCAGTATAATATTATATGACATTTTTTATCTCTAGTTTTTCGTGTCCGGTTATTTACAAATGAATACTGTGTAATGCTTGTGTAAGTGAAAACCTGTCCGGCTACCTTGATCAGATTTTTACTGCACTACAAACTTCTAGTATGATTAAAAAGAACAAAGAAAGCACAATGAATATAAACAGAATATAATGCTTTTCACTTAAAAGTAAATACTGCCCAGAGAGTGAACTACTGTGGTGGAGTGCTTCTGGTTTACGATATAATTTACACGTGAGCCTTGAATTCCAGTTTATGAAATGGCTCTTGCTGATCATGCAAATACCTCTGCCCTGTCCTCACTTTCTTATATCTTTGTTCCATGAAGTTGGGACATATTAATGATATTTTTTCCTGTAAAATTCAGTAACTCTTGCTTTACCTAACAGTTCCAATGTGTGTCAAAGTGTACAGGTCCTTCTCAAAAAATTTGCATATTGTGATAAAGTTCATTATTTTCTGTAATGTACTGATAAACATTAGACTTTCATATATTTTAGATTCATTACACACAACTGAAGTAGTTCAAGCCTTTCAGTGTTTTAATATTGATGATTTTGGCATACAGCTCATGAAAACCTAAAATTCCTATCTCAAAAATTTAGCATATCATGAAAAGGTTCTCTAAACGAGCTATTAACCTAATCATCTGAATCAACGAATTAACTCTAAACACCTGCAATCATATAATGATTACAATATCGAAAAGAACAAATGCCTGAATCCTAAATTGTGGATATCCTATTGTTGTGATCTAAAGTGTAACACTAAATGTGATTAAAACACTAAAAATCTGGACTCCTGGGCTCATGACTGGAAGGATCACCAGCCCGAGGAAAACACAAAATACACATGACCCCGTGACAAAGACAATTCATTCTTGAATGAAGACATTGATCTGACTTTTTAAAATTTTGCCAATTGTGTTTATTATTAATTTGGGAAATAGAAAGTGTGTGTGTGTGTGGGGGGGGGGGGGGGGGGGGGGGGGGAGGGGTGTAAAGAAGAAGGGAAAGGAAAGGGATAGAAAGAAGGAAAGAGATAGAGGAGAGAAAACCCCAACAATCCCCTCTGAGCAAGCACTAGGTGCAACAGTGGATAGGAAAAACTCCCTATAAAGGAAGAAACCTATGACAGAACCAGGCTCTAGAAGGGGCAGTCAACTGTCGGGACTGGTTGGGGGGTGAGGGTGAAAAGAGAGAGAGGGGGGGGGGGGGGGGGGGAGATGGGACAAGTGTTAGGAGTTAAAGGGAGATTGGTGAGGGAGAGGTGTCGGGAGAGAAAGGGAGAGAAAGGGAGAGGAAAGGTGAAAATTAAGATGGAACAGAGGTGGAGGAAGACGAGGTGACATCAGCAGTAGAAAAAGTAGAAAAAGAAGAAAAAGCAGGAGTGTTCCTCCTCCAGAAGAAGCGGAAGCGTTTTTTCTTCTTTTCCACAAGCTTTTCCACGAGCACTTTTTTCTCTAGGATGAGGGTTCTCAGCTGATCGATTGTCTCTGCATTCTCCTGCTCAAGTTTCTTGCATGTTTTCTCCACTTCTTCTAATTTGGCTTGTTTGTCTTCAAGCCTTTCTTTCATGTCCAGATTTTCCTTCTCTTCAAGGATTTCTTTATTCTTTTGCAGAGCTTCATCAAGCATTACTTGCAAGCCTTTGTTGTGTTTCTCGATGTTCTGAAGCTTGCAGTCCAGATGTTTCTGTTTCATGTCTTGCTGTTCTTTCTCTTGAAGGAAATCTTTATTTCTCTGCAGAGCTTTATCAAGCTTTATTTTCTGCGCTGTGTATTTTTCCTGCACGTCTTCAAGCTTGCAGTCCATCTGTTTCTGTTTAATTTCTTGTTGCTTTTGTTCTTGAAGCAACTCCTTATTTTTGTTCAGTGTTTTATCAAGCTTTACCTGAAGCGCTTTGTATTTTTCCTCCGTGCCTTGGAGTTTGCACTGCTTCATGTCCTGTTGATCTTTTTCATGGAGGAGCTCTTTAATTTTTTGCAGAGCTTCATTAAGCTTTATTTGCAAGCCTTTGTTGTGTTTCTCCATGTCCTGAAGCTTGAAATCCATTTCCTTCTGTTTTATCTCCTGTAGCCTTTTTTCTTGAAGAAAGTCTTCCTTTGTGTGCGGTCTTTCATCAAGCTTTACCTGCAGCGCTCTGTTTTTCTCCTCCATTTCTTGGAGTTGGCACTGCATGTCTCTCTGGTTAATGTCCAGATTTTCCTTCTCTTCAAGGATTTCTTTATTCTTTTGCAGAGCTTCATCAAGCATTACTTGCAAGCCTTCGTTGTGTTTCTCGATGTTCTGAAGCTTGCAATCCAGATGTTTCTGTTTCATGTCTTGCTGTTCTTTCTCTTGAAGAAAATCTTTATTTCTCTGCAGTGCTTTATCAAGCTTTATTTTCTGCGCTGTGTATTTTTCCTGCACGTCTTCAAGCTTGCAGTCCATCTGTTTTTGTTTAATTTCTTGTTGTTTTTGTTCTTGAAGCAACTCCTTATTTTTGTTCAGTGTTTTATCAAGCTTTACCTGAAGCGCTTTGTATTTTTCCTCCATGCCTTGGAGTTTGTTCTGCTTCATGTCCTGTTGATCTTTTTCATGGAGGAGCTCTTTATTTTTTTGGAGAGCTTCATTAAGCTTGATTTGCAAGCCTTTGTTGTGTTTCTCCATGTCCTGAAGCTTGAAATCCATTTCCTTCTGTTTTATCTCCTGTAGCCTTTTTTCTTGAAGAAAGTCTTCCTTTGTGGGTCTTTCATCAAGCTTTACCTGCAGCGCTCTGTTTTTCTCCTCCATTTCTTGGAGTTGGCACTGCAAGTCTCTCTGGTTTATTTTCAGGTGTTCGTTCTCTTCAAGGATTTCTTTATTTTTTTTTCTCTGAGACATGTTTGAATCTGTAAACTGTCACTCTCAAAAGGATCCAAATGTTTTAAAAGATTTCTCTGGCGAATGTTTGAACGCTACCAACATAAATGCTGCGAATAACGGACTAAAAGTGGTTGTGTCTCACCCCTATTTAAGGATTCTTAAGGATCAAAGGATCAAAGGACAAAGTGGTCATAAGATTCTAAACGTGTCATAGTTGCCAACAGATGGTGGCAGTTTAGTTTCCTTTTTGCATTTGAAAATAAACACTGGGCTGATTTTAACACCCATTACAAGAAGTGTTTTTAATCATTCTTTTTAAATCATAATCAGGTTACCACAAATTGTTTTTTAATTTAGTAGAACTCAAAATGTTTGTCAGTGGGTAAACAATTCATAATGCACCTTCAGGAACATCAAGTTATTCTTAGTACAGCATACTTGCAATGAATAAGTTGTCCTAACAGTCATCTTAAGTAAACTTTACTCAATTTTTTGGAGGTAACGAGTTTGCATAGTTTTTTGAGTTCTGGGAACTAATTAGATTTTACAGTGCAGTAGTTTGAACATTTATAATAACATTTCTGCACACTGGAACAAACCTGTCTCCTTTGCTAGAACTGTTGCTAACACTTATGAGATGAAAATGAATCTTCCATCGTGAAGATAGAGAGTGACAAATGTTACTTTTCTTTTTTTCTTTATATCTAAACTTTAAAAACAAAAAACTGCTGAAATTACCTGGACTGCCTCAGCCCAGGTGATGTAACATTAGCAGACAGACGGTTTGATGTTGCAGAATCTTTGGAGCTGTACCATGCTGAACTGAGGAGCCAAAAGGAAGAACTAACTGGTGTTATGTGTCAAATTAACTGACATGTTAGCTGGTGGAAATATATATATATATATAATCTCTTTTTTATAATAAATATTCAAAAACTTTATTTAAACTAAGATTTTAAAAATATGTGCAGTGATTGATGTGCTTTCAGGCACATGCTTCAATCCACACACAAATACAAAACGATCTGACCACACGTACAACTGTTTCACAAACTCTATAAAACATTCACACTCCAACGGATGCATCAGAAAGCAACTTGGGATTACAATCTTGTCCAAGGATATTTGGCCTGCAGATTGGAGCAGCCAGGGATCAAACCAGAAAACTTTCTGATCAAAAGCTGACTTGTGCTAAATCCTGAATGGCAGCCACCCCATTTTAGCCAGCCAAGATTAAATGGCGAATTCTTTAATTACAGAGTTAGGGATTGTTACATGGAACTCAAAAGAAATGTTGAACCCATCCAGTGGCGTGTCTAGAAAAATTTTGTTGGGGGGGGCCAGGTAGGGGCATAGATTTGGAGAAGGGTGGCAGATGTAATTGGCAGATAATGTTAAAAACAATTCTACCAACCGTTAACCATAATTCAATAACCCTATAAACCTAATAACCGAATGCGCTTTTAACTCTTATTAGAATGAGATTTTAACCACTACGGTGCAAAGTTGTTAGATACTGTGTTGATAAAGTACAAGAGATACAATCAGTCAGTGTTTATTCAGCAGTCAAGGACATCAATATTTGCATAGTATTTTTACTGACGTGTAGTGCACATATGTTTCGGGCAAAAACATTTTCGAATATTAAAATACGAACATGTACAGTAAGATAACAGGAATTTGCATTACTTGAAAATTAAACAAACACACTTTTTAAAAAAAAATTTAAAAAAATGAAACATTCTGTAAGGTAAAAACAATGTGTAATGTAAATGAGTTATACTCCAAAGAGGTGTAAATCATGACATGCTTGCTCGGCGTAACCACTGTTTCACAGTATTTATGTTAATAAAGTTCGCATGACCTGCTGTCATCTATTACACAATCTGAAGATCCCACTTCCTCTTCCTCACATTTAATCTGATGACTGCTGGTGTCTCTTTTTTGTTGCAGTGATGATCGATTGATTAGTAAGAATGTGCAACTTTATGATTGGATCCCCAAAAAACTAGTCATCACATACAGTACTGCGTAAAAGTCTTGAGCCACCCATTATTCTTTATGTCTTGGCAGGTGGATGATTTATTGAAACATACATGGATATACATATACAGGATATACAGTAAAAACAGAGCTTGTACTATTCTAACGAGCTTCAGAGTGAATATTAAGTATGAGTGCCTTTATTCTTCAGCTCTATGTCAACTCTGTGAGGATCTTCAGGATCAGTTCTCCAGGGTTCATGAAGGATGTTCAAAGCTCTTTTTTGGATGTTTCTGCCTTTTGTTCTGTTCTCTGTCAGGATGATCTCACAGAGATCTGGCTCTGGGGAGGCCCATCCATGACTGATAGTGTTCCCCTATATGTTCTTCTATCCAGGTATGATTTAATTATTAGCAGATGTGTTCCAGATGGTGGATCAAACTGATTGTATTTTTCTTCCTTCATAATTCATCTGTTTATCAAAGATCTCCAACATCACAGACTGACCTACAGCTGAGACCATAACAGAGCAATCTGTCTGAGAGACTGCAGTCAGTCCAAATTGGGCTGCAACTGTTTGGAGACGGGTTGCCTCCCACCAGACAATCTGTGCAGTTACTCTGCAGTCAAAAGACGCTGAGGGTGTTACACGATCAACATCTGAGCCTTTAGTTGGTTTAGTTGGTTGCTGGAACTACTTGCAGTTTGTCATCAAACAAAAAAGAAAATTCAGTGTAATCACGGGACAACCACAGATTTATCTTTCCCTCAGGGGTGGGGGACTCTAAATTGCATCCTCAACATGTCTTGAAGTTCTCCAGAGGCCTGGTAATGAACTGATCATTTGATTCCGGTGTTTTGACCCAGGGTGATATCTAAAACCTGCAGGAGACGGGGCCTTGAGGCTGGAGTTCCCCACCCCTGCTCTAGTCCAATATGATAAAAGCTAGCTTGGCTCGTACTAACTGCTAATGGAAGGAATCCGGTCTTTGGGTGATGACATGATGAATCCTGCTTCCGGGCCCAAACTACTCTGTGTTTAATAAGGCTTTTGTGTTTTTTACATGTTTTAATGCTTTGTATCTTGTTCTATTTAATCTCAACAAGCCCTAAAAAACAGTCAGTGATCACTGTCGGCTTCTCTCGGGTTTTATTACCACTAATCATTTTAAAGCTCAGTTTTCAAAACCTTATGATGTAACTGCAGTCCAGCCCATGCAGCAGTATATTAATAACTAATCTCGTATTGTGGATGGATTATCTCAGCTGTTCTCCCGACTGAAGTTCGGTCCGTTTACAGCATCCTGCCATGCGATTGCATTTGTCCTGAACCTTCGGAAACACTCACGTTTACTTTGAGTGGAAAAAAGTTAGCGTTCATCATCTAGCTTCTCTGTTTATATTATGTTAACATAGCTGTGTCGCTAGCGATCAAGTAGCACATCATTATATACCAGCTAACCCAATTTCAGTAACCCTACAAACGTCACTATTTTGTTTTCTGTCTTTATTTATGTTGGAATTGATAGCAGAGCTGTACGTTTTAATTTGTTTTGCAAATCTCTCATTCAGAACATGCTATATTTTATTAACAGATAAGTTACGGAATAGAGTAATCTCAAGAAACATCCTTCAGCTACTTTTTTACTTTTACTTGAGTAAAGAAGTTGAGTCAGTACTTCAACTTTTAGTGGAGTATTTTTAACAGTAGTTTATGAACTTTTACTTAACTACAGAATGTCTGTACTTTTGCCTCAAATGGGAATGTCTGACTAGCTGATGGTATAAATTTCTGGCTTCAGACTAGTTTTTGCACCTTTACTGACAGTATAGTTGCTCGGTTAACATCTCTCACTTACTTTTGCTCTCTGCCTTTCAACCTGCATTAAAGAGAACATCTCAAAGGCAAAGTATGGTTTAATGCCACCCAAGCAGATCAATACTAAAACTCCATCCCTTTTAGTTACATTAATTAAATTTCCTGCAGCAGGACATTCACTTTAGTTAATTTGTGTGAAAAAAAGCAAAGTAGAAAGTTGTGATTTAACATAAACTTTATTTTACAGTTATTACATAGGAGAGAGAGATTCTTAAGCATTCTGGGCCTGAGCTGCCATCATTCGCTCTTTTTGCTTCATTAGACATTTCCTTGCACTGGCATAAGCTCCCAGGTCTCCATCTACAAAGAGGAAAGATGACAATTTAATACATGAAGCGGCTGTGCAGCAAAACAGAAAAAGCTCTACAAAAATCAGGAAATCACAATATGCAAAAACCCAAATCTCCTTTACATAGGAAAAGAAAAGCAAACTCAAACTCAAAAGCTGGAAACAATGACACTTAATGATACATGTTGTGTGCCATGACTGAACACTTATTGCTTATAAACTGCACACATCAAAGCTCTGGAACAGCTCAGTACTTACAGCGTGACTGGAAGTTCTTTGTCACCTCATTGAACTGCTGAATTTCCTTAGCACAGTTCTGCTGGTAGCTGTGTCCTTCTCTCTGCTGGCAGGCCCTCAAACGCTCCTGGATCACCTTCACGATCTCCTGATCCACTTTGCTGAGGGACAAGACAGAAACACAAGGGGATTTTCATTTTCTGTCAAAGTCTGTCAGACAGACTTGCCATCTTCTGATCTCTCCCAAATTGTTATGTGTCTTTCAGTCTGGCTGACTGGAATGCTCTAATGCTGCTTGAGACCGTTCTGAAGCCAGCAAGCACCATACTGGCAGTTTGCTTTGTGTCATTGTGCTACAAGGTGAACTGCTGCCCCCTATTCATGTTACTGCACTCTGGTAAACACAGTTTCTTTAATGTTCTCCTATATTTGGCTACACTCATTATTTTTTATTTATTTAATGCAGTACACATTTTTTTTATAAAATGAATTTTGAGCTTTGTAAATATTTACTCAATCACTTTCCACCCTACTGATTAAAAAAAACCAAAAAAAAAACAAACAAAAAAAAAACAGTGAATGAGAGTTTTTTGATGTCAGAGGGGCATGCTAACAAAACTTGTACTTCCTGACCTGCACCATGTTATTTATTCAAAATGCCCACAAACCTTTCGACAAACATGAAGCCCAAAAGATGAGGTTGTGATGTGAGTATTTTGCGTTTTTGTAGACGATTTTACGACTTATATGTTGAGATTATCTAGGCATAATGTAATATGTGTTTGATTCATTAACAGTGTGTGTGTTACACTTGTGCCTCCACTCAAGTTGAAACATCCTTAGGGCTTTTAATGCACAATAAATGATGTCTGTATATATTTGCAAAACGCATTTCAGTTGCTTAAATTTAATTAGTTTACAAAACAACTCTAAAACTATGTTTTCCTTTGTCATTGACATTACAAAGTGCAGACTGGTGGACAAAAAATGCATTCATGTGAAAAGTTTTCATCCCTCTGAATCTCACTCGTATGTTACTTACTAGTCTCTCCTCCACTGCATCTCTGCCTCGTAGTAGCAGGGATAATCTCCCTCTTTGCACTCCGTCAGGTCAGGAACACGACGGAACTTCTGGTGGTAGTACACGATCTTGTTTTTAGCCCGAATACTGTCAACAGCATCTGGGCGAAGGAAGGAAAGGGTTCAAAGCTCATATAAACTCAGTCCAGGCTGAGTAAGTTGTACCATTGCTAGCATAAACATCTCACTAACCGCGGACTTCTACCGCAAAACCTGACATCTACTCGCACAAAACAAAGCTTGTAACTTATCTAGATTTAAATAATTCAGTGGAAGAAAAAGCACCACTTTAAATAAACCATCATGCGTATACAGCGTCCTCAGTTCCTATGCTATGTTGTTGAGCTACCCTGTTAGCCGAGTTAGCTTCCAGTTACCTCTAAATGTGGTGACAGGCAGGTCCACGGAATAATAGAAGAGCTTAGACAAAATCAGAGCTGGGTTTGGCAGTGCTGTTTGTTTGTCCACAACCGGAGTCTGCCGAGGAGGCTCTGGGTATGCCCCTTTATCGTAGTCTGCAGGCATTTTTGTACCCTGTTTTGAGCAAAACTGAAAAACCCTACAATTCGACCTCGACAGGTCTCCTTTGGACGGAGCGCATGCGCAGGAAAAGCAACATAATGGCGAATTAGAGGTCAGCAAATAAAAGTGTTCGAACGTCCTTATGCCAGTCTTTATTATTGAATTAGAATTTTTACAAATAAAACCAACTTAAATGAAAAGTTGGAACGAGCTCACTTCAGTTTTCTTAAAATATGAAAGTCGAAGGGTAAAGGTCGCAGGTTGGACTGTTGTACTAGTTAGCTACAGTAGGGGGCGGCAGAGAGCCGACTATGATAACTTAAGGTGGGATGCAAAAGTCTTGAACCACCCTTCTTTTCTCAATATTTTGCTAGGAAAATGGGAAATTGTGCTTGAAAATACTTGTACTCATCAGTACTTAGCATGACAACTTTAATTCTTTAACATAGTCTGAACTTTCTTAGGTAAGCTTTATATCCAGTCTATTGTGATGAACCAAGATTTGAACCTGACTTGAACAAGAATTTCAAATTTGGATTCTATGCTATTCCAGACCTGTTGCCACAGATTTTTAGTGCACTTCTCGTGTATTTCAGCATACCTCAACCTTTTTTACCTTCACTAAAAATAGCCTCTTGACAGTCACCCCTTCCACTGAGACCATTTCAGCAAACAGTAGATGGGTCAGCTGAAGGGCCAGATTCATCTCTCAGGTCATGTGTCAGCTCTTTACTGGATCCCCTTGCCCCCTCTATTTCTTAAGGACATGAGTTTCTGAATCCATCGGTGTGGAGTGGTCCTGGGCTGAAAAAACGAAATCAGGTCAACATTGGTCACATGATCACATGACAGCGAAGACTTTCTTCCTCCTCCTCTCCTTTCTTGGTTGTACGGTTCCTGTCCACTAGGCCTCCCCACCACCTCAGACCTCTGACATTACCATCTTCCCTCCTCCTATCTGGTCAGGACTTGGCAGAGACTGTCTTGTTTGAAAGCGGATATGTCCCCTCATCTGGGCCAAACACCAAATTAGAGCCCTGTGTATCATCTTATGCATGACTCTAGCATCTGCACTGGTTTCTGTCTCTTTCTATCTGTCGCTGGGACAATCCGCAGACATGGTCAGTGCTCCTTGTGGTTTTGGTTGTTTTCTTCTTTAAAGGATAGTTAAAGCTGCACTTTTTGGACTGTCTTTGCCTGTGTGTGTAATGATTTATCACTTTCTTTGACCTTTTGAATTTCTAAGAGTGTATGAAGCACACTGAAATCTAGTACTGGCTACGCTTAGGAGAGCACGTGGAACACTGCGCTGGTGACCTTTTTTTCTATAACAAGACACCATCGTTTCAAGTTTTCTTAATTATTTTATTTGGATTTCTGAATTACATGAGATATGAAACAGAAACAGAGCGAAGCAGAAGCACATGGCCTGAATACAAAGGCAACAGATTGGAAGATCATGAAAGATGACTCGTTTTGTTTTCCGCTAACTTAACACTGTTAAAGATTTGGAGGAAGTTAAAGAAAATGAGGAAATTATCACAAACAGTTGCTCAAAAACATGACTGATGTCACCATATAATACAGTAACTAAAATGAATAATTTGTTTTGCTACGTAAATGTGTGCTACACCTTTAGTATAAAGTGATGTGGGTGTCTCCCACCACTGATGTGTACATTCAAATGTACACATCTGGATACGTGTGGACATCAGCTTATGTTGTACACTGGCAGTGTGTTTATGACCTGACAAATAATCAAAATGAGATGGTAACTGTAAAAATGAAAGTAACACTAAACACCCATGGGTTATCTAAATGTCATCAATTTGGGCGTGCACCAACTCCATTGTGGCTTTTCAGTCTCATCGCAAATTCCATGCTCCTCGCCACGGGCACATGGGGTTCCTGCCTTGCAAGCGAAGCAAGAAGCACAGGGGGAGGGTGCGTTCATGGCCCAAAGATAACCCCAGCCATCCCGTCCACCTCACTGCCTTCCTGGGATATAAGGCGGGCATGACCCACACGCTGAGAGAGGTGCACCGCACTGCCCTCAGTATGTAAACATTGATGGATGCAAGACTTTAGAAAATCTGTTATCTATTTAGTATATAGCATGGATTTTTTTAGAGATGTAAATAGAAATTGAAAGTTGAATAAAATCAAATGATACAGAAAGAATAAAGTGAGCACTGCTCAGGCTGCATTCAAGCTGTTAGTGTTAAAAACTGAAAGCCTGCTTTGATTTTGTGCTGAGGCTAAACTTAAAACGCAGTCCTTCACGTCTCTTTTGTTTCGCATATTTTTTTTTACCTTTTTATCACCCTCTGTTTACCTGCTGCATGCTTCACTGACTTGAATCTGTCAGTTTTCCTAGCAAGATCTGCCTCCTTCTGTCTTCCACAGAGCAATCAAAGCGAGAAGAAGTTGAGGCGGTGACCATCATCGAGACTCCGCCTGTCATTGTGGTGGGTGTTGTGGGATACATCAAAACGATCCGTGGTTTGCGCTCCCTGAAAACCATCTTTGCTGAGCACCTGAGTGACGAGTGCAAGCGCAGATTTTATAAAAACTGGTATGCGCGTGTGATCATTTAAAGCTCTCCTGTTCATAGAAGTAATTGACCCATACATACGCTCTTGTCACACTGTTGTTATGCGCTGAGCTTTTCTGTGTTTCAGGTATAAGAGCAAGAAGAAGGCCTTCACTAAGTATGCTAAGAAGTGGCAGGATGAGACAGGCAAGAAGCAGCTTGACAAAGACTTCAATGCCATGAAGAAGTACTGTTCAGTCATCAGGGTTATTGTTCACTCACAGGTAGGTTCTAAAATCACCATCCTGTATCACATTAGCTCCGTTTTTAGTTTTCCATCTGATTTCATCGGCTAGTATAATCACTGATATTTATTTACTTGATCTCCTTCTGTTAAATCTCTCCCTTGGAGGGGGCAGAGGTGTCAGAGTTATCCAACTGCCCACATGCAACTGAGACAAAAGCCTCCAAATCCCCAAACTCTTGGGTGTCGGTAGCTGGATGGCTCTGACTACAACGATTACCCTGTGGGGAGCACTGGAGGGCAGTTTCAAATAGCAGTTTATAAATAATTTTCACGGGGGATGAAGGCCACTCACAGAGTCTTTGCCTTTATGTTGGCAGCATGAAGCCAAAGATCAGCCAAGATTTCAGTTCTTAAAATCCTGCTAAGATCAGCCTCAGCTCATGAAGAAAAACATCAACATGCACATATAAATATCAGAGTTGTTCCGAGTGACTGGTGTTACATCTGAGAGTTCAAACATGGCCACATGCTGAATAATAAATCTAATTATAGTAACTTGAAAGCCAGATGCTTTTCAGTATGCTTCTCAAGCTCTGCACTTAACAACATAGTTGTTTTAGACTTGGGAGCTGCTTCTGTTTGCAGCTTGCAGGCTTCCCTAATTAGTTTTCATCTGCCTCCAGATGCGACTGTTGCCCTTAAGGCAGAAAAAAGCTCACGTCGTGGAGGTGCAGCTAAATGGGGGTACCATCTCGGACAAGGTGGACTGGGCGAAGGAGCACCTGGAGCAGGCTGTGCCCGTATCTGCCGTCTTCTACCAGGATGAGATGATTGATGTCATCGGTGTCACGAAAGGTCACGGCTTCAAAGGTAGGAAATGTGCTGTGGCAGCCCCAGGCGTTGAAAAGTTTAATCAGTAATAAACCGGAAGGTCCAACCATGACTTTTACGTTTTTGGGCTGATAGGCGTGACAAGCCGCTGGCACACAAAGAAACTCCCACGGAAGACTCACAAGGGTTTGAGGAAGGTGGCTTGTATTGGAGCCTGGCATCCTGCCCGTGTGGGCTTCACTGAAGCTCGCGCTGGTCAGAAAGGCTATCATCACCGCACTGAGATCAACAAAAAGGTTTATAGCTTTAAGAACTTATTTGTGCACACCTAGTCACATTTCTAAAAATGTTTGTTGGTTGCCTAAACATCTCTTTAAATAAGGAGTATTATGAATTATTATTATTAGTATGAGGGGTTTTCCATAATTGAAATCTTGATGTCCTCTTTTGTTTTCTCAGATCTACCGTATTGGTAGGGGTCTTCACATCCAGGATGGAAAAGTGATCCGGAACAATGCGTCTACTAACTATGACATCAGCCAGAAAACCATTACCCCCATAGTACTCCCAGCTTTGTGTTACAGTATCATATTGTGCATGAAAGTTTTCTCGTATCCAAAGTCGATATTTATAATGTATCAACAGTAATGTAAAACGAAGAGTTTGCATCAGGTGAGATATTTTAACCTTTATTACATTTATGTCACAGGGAGGCTTTCCTCGCTATGGTGAAGTGAATAATGACTTTGTCATGGTGAAAGGCTGCGTTATCGGGGCTAAAAAACGTGTCCTCACCCTTCGAAAGGTAGGGTGAGGAATTTAAAGTCTTCAGCTCTTACAGGTATCATTCGTGTAAGTGTACTGTTTAACGTTTGTGGCTGCTCCTCCTCACAGTCTTTACTCACGCACACATCGCGCAAGTCCAAGGAAGGCATCGAGCTCAAGTTCATTGACACCACTTCCAAATTTGGCCATGGGCGCTTCCAGACAGCCCAGGAGAAGAGAGCATTTATGGTGAGTGTGAAAAAACAACCAAAAAGAAAAAAACAACCAAAAAACCCCAACTGAATACCAGGAAGCAAAGATTTTGAACGAGTGAGGCAAAATAACTGCACAATATGATTCAAATGTTCAAACTATCCACTGATGACATAATAAAATCTGTAATTATTCTGCTGTATTTTAACTCCCGACCTCTTGTTTACCTGCAGGGGCCTCTGAAGAAAGACACCCAAAAAACAATGCCAGGTCCTCTGCCAGAGGAGGCCTGAAAGTGTGGATTATAAACCCTACAAAACAATAAAATGTGTAAGTTATACTTGAATTTTGTGTTTTAACTGCATTTGTGTTTCTAATCAATAAGGAACACATGAGGAACGTTTTCATCAAATTTTATTCTCTCCTGGATGGATGGACGGATGGATGATAGTTGGCTCAAACAGCATTCCCTTTTAAAAATACATCAATAACCCTTTAATTTTGTGCAGTTAGCAGTTGTCAGCATTGTAAAAAACATTTCTCTTGTCAGTAATGAACTTCACAGTAGGGGGCACTGCAGCATCATTCTCACAGTCAGGAGGTCACTGCTGAGCTCAGCGAGGCTTCAGGAGACATTTGTCCTGCACTGGTAACAGAGAACCCACTCAAGCTGGGACCCAGCTGCAGCAGCCTCTGAATCCATTAGAGATTCAGGATAATAGCTGAACATCAGCAATTTTGCCTCAACATCTGAGGCGTCAGCCGCGCCTACTCTGACAGGTACTCCTGAGACTCCATGGACGATTGCTGGGATGAGGAATGGATTGAGGAATGGTGGGATGCGGGTGGGTTGTCCAGTCCAGATGTCATGAGGGGCAGATAAAGATCATCCATGTTGGGCATGACAAGCACTTTCTGTTCAGAGACAAAGGACAACACAACCATATTTAATTACTAATGCAATCATTAAACGTTATCGTCACAGACGCAGGAAATTTCTGCTGACGCTGATATCAATCTGTCAGAACATAAATGCATGAATTATTAATCGGAATCATCCCCGTGGGCAAACGGAAACACTGATGGACTGACCTGGAACTCACACTGCAGTTTTTTCTCAATCCACTCAGTGACATGAGTGAAGGTGACCTCCCTCTCCCCCAGCATGGGACGCACGTGAAGGTCCAACCTGGGAGGCACCCGAAAACTGTACCTGAAAGAGAGCGGCTATCACCATGGTGTATAATGAGTAAAGAAACAAAACCTGCAGTTTGCATTGAATTTCTTGATGGTAATTAAATTCAGTGAAGTGACAGCCAAGAGAATCAGCACCATATCCTGTCAGTAGGAGGAGGAGGGATGTTGATGGCCAGCGTCCCAGAAAGCTCCAGGACCTCAACGCTCAGCATCAGGGGCATGTTGGAGACCTCAGATATCTTCTTTCTTATGTACTCATTCTCTGTGGCTTTCTGGAAGTATTTGGACTTTGCTATCTTGTCCACGAATCTCAAGATTTTCCTGCTTGTCCTGCCACCTGCGTGCCTGTAAAGGGTAAAGACCAAGAACAGTCAATAGGGACTAACTCATAGTGATGAAATGTCATCACCATGCCTTCATATTTCTAGGTGGAAGTTACCCGTCGGCTGCCATTACAGGACTCTTGTCTCCCACGCATCCGTGTAGCTCAGATGGAGGGACCTCCTCTTCATCAGATGACCCCGCGCTGGATGACTCTTCATCACTATCAGCCAGTATACACAGCTTCATCTTAGAACTGAAAAAAACATAACAGTTCTAGTCATCATATCAACCTGCTCAGGTTAAAAACACATTTCTTCGCAAACACTGAAATGTTAAAGTGGGTCTCACCCCACTTTCTGGGTCTCTGGTACACTGTGAGCCTCATCCTCTCCCTCTTTACCCAGCTTACACAGGTTCATCTTGGTCTCCAGGGTCATCTGAAGGCAGCCGGTGTACACCAACTCTAGCTGTAGCCACAGACCTTGGGGATAAAAGTGTAGAGAAAAAAAGGAAGGGCTTAAAGCTTACAGCAGCTGAATTCTTAATTAGTTCAAAACCCTGAGTTTGGTTTGGTCTCTCTTCTTAATCCGTTTTGGCACAGTGCTGTGCAGAAGGGACATTAGACTGGCGGATGATAGCTTCGGCTAGTTATTGTTGGTCGACGATAGCTCGGGCTAAGAGGATTGCTAATCGCTTCAGCGGGAGACAATGGAAAGCTTTTAGGATGGCCATGACAAACCAAACTCAGTAATGAAACAATTGAGATCTTGGCCTCTACTCACAGCAGGAATGCGACTGAGAAGAGATCTGGGTATACGCTGTTAAGTAACCACTGTGTCTGGCTACTCCTCGCATGCAGTTAAAATGCGTGCATTAGAAAGTACTTGACAAATGAAGCATATGAACACAACCATGGTGTACCTCTGGAGTCCAGCGTAGGTTTAGATGTGCTAAGGATGTGAGGTAGGCAGGTGCCCATGTCCAGATCAGCTAGAGTCAGCTCATTCATGAAGTACGGCAGCTACAATGAGACAAAGGGAGTCTTTTATTAGTCCGATTGGTGCATTCACGTCAGTAACAGAAACCTCTTAAAATATAGTCAGGCAAAAGCACAGCAGAAGTATTACAAGGCTGGCTAATTACCTCCAAGAAATGAGCGAGCAGGGGAAACTATACTGTGTGAATATGTGTGTGACTGTGTAAGAGAAAAAAAAACAGAAGGTCTGTGTCACAGAGGAGTGCATGCAATGAGCAATGGGATGCTGCAGGAGCATCAGTGCTCCTCTAAGCACTCCCCACCCATTGCCCTGGGAGCCAGAGGGAGTGCATTATCAGCAGACTCACTCTCTCTCTCTCTCTCACACACACACACACACACACACACACACACACACACACACACACACACACACACACACACACACACACACACACATACACACACAACCCCATTCAGCTATCTTAGTGAGGACCTTCATTGACAGGTTTCCCTAGCCCCTTCCCCAAACCCTAACCATTAAAAATGAATGCCTAACCCTTACCCTAAACCTAACCATAACCCAATTGTAACTCTGACACTAAAACCACATTTTGAGCCTCAAAAAGGCCTTCAAACTTGTGAGAACCGGTGAGTGTGTCCTCACAAGTGACTGTTGGTTCTCACAAGTATAGTAGAATGCAGATTTTGGTCCTCACAAAGATAGCTAGACAGGAACACACACACACACACACACAGAAAAGGAGAAATGCAGCGTTTGTGCACTTAATGTCATGTATTTTGACCTCTGACCTGGTGTTCAGGCTGTCCTACAGTTTATTTCGTTTCCATCTCTTTAAGAAGCCACGTCATTAGTCACAGTGACACTGCTGATGCTGTGGTATCTGACTAAGCTCAAAAAATAAATAACATTTTCAGCTCCCCTATGCCAACTGCTAACTTTTTGTGATCCATGAAAGGCATCACAGAATGAGCAACACTCAACCTATGGTTAGTGTATCTGGCAGCTTTGTTTGCTAGTATGATTGGGATGCACTTGTCCCCTTATAGAGCAGTAAACCACAGGCGTGATGCATCACAGCAGTTCTGGTAGCATGCAGGGGCCAAACATGTGATTTTTATGTTTCTCTTTCCTTTAGTTTGCTAAAAAACAAACAAAAAATAAAAACACACCTAACCTACACACATTCTCATACACCATCACCTTGATCTTGCTGAGTTTCTTCTGGATTTTGTGCGCCACCTGATCGGCCCAGTATTTCTCCCAGAGAAAGTCCCAGAAGATTCTTCCCACCAGACAGTTAACCCAGGTGGGCTCACTCTCTGCAGAGCATTCCCCCGGCCCAGTACCTGCATCAGCCTCAGCCCCACCCTGACCTCCAGAACCATGCTCTTTGGCGTCAATCTGCAGGAAATATTTTTTTAAAAATTAGACATATATATTTCCACAAACATTTTCAGGAGTAAAATGGCCAAATAGGACTGAGAAACAAAAAACACATTTGCATTGTCATCTAAAATAAACACCACTCTCATTTTCTGTGGCACCTCCTCTAAACATCTGAACAGACTGTCCCTCTGTGGGGGTTCCAATCCCAAACCACCTTATCCAGCATTAGAAGCACAGACAAGTATGTTCCAGTCACAATGAGTTACTATTTATAGTTTTCCAGCCAGATGATATCTGATATTGCTGAATACAAAAATTTGGTCCAGTCAGCAGGTGTATTTAGCTGAGCCAGCATTCTGGACAAGGCTCATGTGAGCACAGAGAACACTATAAAAGAAAAGCGGATATAAAGCAGCTCTGATCAGTGGGGGTTATTGTGACATGAGTTAAACAGGGCAAAGACACACTGCTATATCTCCCCCCAATGGAAAAAAAACAATTTAAATGGAAAATGAAAAACAGTGACGGGAAGTTTAAAGTTTACATCACTTCGAGAGATGCTTGATAGTCAATCTAAAGCTTGTTCACTGACCTTTTTGCAAGTCGTGGGGCTTCCCTTGTCACTGTGGCAGGGGCTGGGGGTGGGATTGAAACTTTCTGAGCCCATTAGCTGAGTCATGTAGGAGCTGTAGTCCAATAGGGTTCTTGCTTTCATTGCTCCTGGGAAATCAGGCAGCTCCTCTGTGCTTTCTTTAATGGTCTCTCCACTGCTTAGTGTTTCTGTGTGACACATTTGAAAGTAAAGAGTTGGTGAATCTAAAAATACTGCTGAAAGAAGGATCGAATAAGGCAAATTTGGCATTGAGTAACTTGTAGTACATGTATTTTAAATGAAAGAGGTGACTTTTCCGGGCTACATATAGTATTGCAACCAGCTAAATTTCTCCATATCACTCAACCAAGTCGTCTTCTTACCTATGTTTCCTTCATCTCTTACACTGGTCTGGGCTAAGGCTCTAGAGGCTGACACAAAATGCTGGAACCACTCCTCCTTCTCTCTTCCAGTGCGGCCAAACAGGTAGAGGGTGACGGGAAACTGCTGGTGGGGATCTGTGTTTTTCTCTGCCCTTTCTTCTTCGGTTTCCTGCCCTTCAACCATGCTTTCCTCCCCTACCTCCCCCTCAGCCAGAGTGATGCAGATTGGGTACTTCCTGTTCCACACCCTCTTACGAGCCAAACCAGGAGGCACCAGAGACACCTGAAGAAGAAGGACAAACTATTCATTTCATTTCTGTTCCATCTGCATTTATACAACATGCTCTGAAAGCACTGCCAGTGAATGTGTGTTAACTTTACTCTGTTATCATACAGGGAGAGCTACTTTAGCTTGCCTCAGTGGGCAGGTGAGATATCGGAGAGGTCCGGTTTATTCGTTTTGGTCATAACTGTTTCCGTGGGCGCAGAGAAATAAGAGCAAGGGGTTCAGGTGGTTCTAATGTCCATCTGAAAGGCAGGCTTGCGTTCTCACAAATGAACTGACCTTACAGTTAGCCAGCTGGTAAGTGCGTGAACGCAGAAACACGGCTTTGTGGGGTGTCTCGTCGAAAGAAGCCCAACGGGCGATGTTGGCACGTGGGTATGCTAGTTGCAGCCGGCTGCCTTCCAGTGTAACATAGACAGAGTGTGTGATGGAGGGGTGGAAAGTCTCAGGGTCATAGCTGTGGGTCTCATTCATCCAGCCCTGAAAGTGAGTAATAAGAACATTTAATCCAAAAGGACAGGATTCAAGCAGAAACCTCTGCAGCCACAAACCACTTTATGTTTTCTTGGTAAAACTAAAGTACATCTACAAATACAAATATTTGTATTTGTATTGAGGCTGCATTTAACCAAGAGTTGACATTTAAGCATTAAATACGGCTAGGGAAGCAAAGATTGTACTGTGGCAAATTAGATCCACAGCAAGTGGTGCAAACTGTGACAAACAGCTCAGCGGGAGGGGAAACACGAGCCAGGGCACAATACAACTCTCACTTAACACCGCAGATGAGTCTAGACTATTGTGTGCTGTTAGTAGGCCCTCTATCCTGATACAATTTGTCTTTTTTAAAATCTTTTTAAGTATCACTGTTCTAGTCAGACTGACACAGAAGTACTTTGAGAAAGCTATTATCAGACTGCACCTCTCTTTCATGGATAATAATCGGTCCTCAGTGGCTACTTTTAAAACAGCAATTACCTAAAAACGATTCCATTAAGCACCATTCAAAGCACTATCTTTCTTTGATGCTATCTAATGCCCGCTGATCTTTGATATTTTGATCTCTCATCCTGCAAAACAAACATTTGAGCATTTCCATGTAGCCAAATTAGCAAAAGAGGAAACAGAAAAGGAGTGGCTGCAGAGGTTATTTTGCATACAGAGGCAGATCGGAGTGTGCGTAATCACTACAATGGCTCCTTAAACGGCAACATGTTTGTGATGGAAATGCTGTAATAATCTTTATCATATTAATGGTTGCAAATGAACACAAAGCAGAGTAAAAGCAGGTGGAAAGCTATTAAAACAGATTCATTGTGGCAATACAAACTTTGACCTGCACAATTTCATTTAGAGGGAAAACAACAGTCCTCCTGGGTATCTGTCGTCTTGACTGCATACGGATTTAGAGGTAACATTTAGATTAGTCTTCTTCTATGCTCATGTATAGAGTAATTTTTAAAACTCATTTATTACCTGTAGGTTGTGTAGATTTGCGAGCTCTCCGTCCAGTGGGTTGTCGTTCACGGCACTGAGTTTGCTATGTAAGACCCAGTTCCTTTTGGCGGCTGAGCGCTGTGGGGCAAACATGAACACCAGCACCAAGCCCAGCATAAAGCCACATGCAACCCCCACGGACAGACCTGTCACGTAGGGAGGAAGAGGCAGGACAAAGAAACCATAAGCTAGGAGGCCCACAGGAAAGAGCCAGTAAAGAGGCAAAGATGAACCTGGCACTGTCACTTGACACTGAGGGTAAGTTCTAGGATGTGTCTCTCTGGAGCTGTTCTGACGCTCCACCACCTGAATCATATCCCCATAGGTGCAGATTTCCAAATGTTTGTCTCTGCTGAGGGTGTGCCGTTCTGGGGAGATGGAGGATTTTGTTAATGAATCCTTTTGGAGTCGTCTGACGGCAGTGTCACACACCCCTTTGTGCTCACCGTCAGTCCTCCTCCGACACCTGAGGCCTGCTTCATCGCTGCTTCCATCTCTTCCACCAGTGCTGTGGGAGGCTGGTGATTCTCCTGCACCAGAAGTCCTCCCCTGCTTGGGGCTTCCAGAGCTTTCATCCCCCATAATCTTACTCAGCATGCTCAGTGGGTCCTGCATGGCCTCCGAGAACTTCCGCCGCGTGTCCTCCAGCTCGGCAATAAGCGAACTGCCCCGTGGCTCCGTGGGAGACATGCTGCCTGTGGAGGGAGGTGAAACCCAGGCATCGTTCTCATCCATTCCTCCTGTTTCAGGTCTGGCCTCCAGTATCTTTGGATATGTAAGCTGCTTAAAAGGATGCAAATGTAGCTTGGAGTCAGACTTGGAGAGGTTGACCTCTGGCTCTACACGGCGGGAAATCTCTGTGCTGAGAGACTTGACCAGACTGAGGAGGGGCTTGCTTCTTAAAGAGCTGCTTTCCCTTGGCTCCAGATCCGTGGAGGAAGATTTCACTAGGTTTGTGGTGACAGGCAGGCCTGCTGATGATTCTGATAGATCAGCTAACGAGCCTGGGGAAGAGGGGGAGTGAGGCAGGAAGAGAGGCTGGGAGCGTTGCCCTTGGCTAAGGTCCAGATTGATCCACAAATTGGGTTCAGGCCGGCTCTCCCTGCTTTCTGGTTTGTCTTTGGAAAAGGCCACAGAAGGACCCTCCTCATGGCGGTCCAAACTGAAGATCAGCTTGCTGTCCTCCATGATGGTTGTTAATGAGGAGCTAAGATGAGGATGTGGTCAAAAAGATGGAGTTGTAGCCCTCCGAGACACGAATGCATGGGAGACTGTAACTGCATTGACAACTGGAAAATCCTTCTCAGGGTACGTGCAGTCCATTGTGTTGGACCCTGAAAAAAATAGTGAAAATATAGTTTTAAATCCACTGCTCTGACCTGCCCTTTATTTCCTTTCTTTCTTTCCCCTTTCTCTTGTCACTTGTTTTTTCTCTCAGTCCTTTCTGCACCTTCCACCGTCTTTAACTACACCTCTGCGGGCATAAAGGGAACTCGGCTTCACTTTGTGCTGTCAGTTCACATATTGTCTGAGTCTAGTAATGTGGAGAGGGTGGACGAGCGGTTTGTTTTTGGAAAGGAGTTATCAGCACAGAGTGTCAGCTAATCCCAAATTAGATGCAGTGTTTCACTCTATTTGAGACATCAGTAATGCTTTAAAGATGCTCTGAAAGATACACAACACAATAACAGCCTTCTAGTATAGAGCTATTTTTTTTCCAACCACTGCCCAGTTTGCCTTAAAAGCACAACAATAAAACACTCCTTTCATAAGCTAGAGCTTTAAATGCACAACAATCTTTAACCTCCTAGGACCTGGCGTCCACATATGTGGACATAACATTTTGGGTTATTTAGACTAAAATACTCCATTTTGCTCTACAAAGGCCTAATATCCACTTACGAGGACATTGTACTGCTACTGTTTTATCAACATTTTAAATGAATATCCTCATATGTGGCTCTTATTTTTCTTAAAAACAAAAATAAGGTTAAAAAATAATAATAATAATAATAATCTGGTAATTCTTTGTTTTTACATTCATCGGGCCCCAATATGTCCAAATATCAAAGAAATTAAAAATGCATGTCGTGGAAGAGTTCGGGTCTTAGGAGGTTAAAAACCCTTTAAATCAATCACGAGCATATATCATTGCCAGGCAGACTGTACAGTCTAATTCACTGAGAGTCAACACATCAAACGGCTGTAATCTTCCTGATTAAAGAAGCTTTTGTAACAGAGAACTAAATCACTCAGGGCACAAGTTGCATTTGATGAATCAGTCAGTTTCAAGTGCATTTATCCATAAACTAGCTTACACACACAACACAGTGTGATCTGCAGTATCAGTCAAGCTTTATGAGCAATGTAATGTGACCCTGCTCATCTGCATCATAATAAACTAAGAAATGTGGCTATTAGTGAGCAAATACAGTCATGCAAGCAAAATAAGAAGCAAAAATTTGAACAACATGATTAGTAATTGGTTCTGTGTGTTATAAATGATCTTGATGAACCCAATTTTCAGGGCTTGAAAAAGAAACCAGTTAACTTGCTTTGGGTGCCACCAAATCTCTCCGTGTCTCTGCACAACACTCATACAGCGAGATATTAATTTTAGCACCAAGCTGCTGGGCTGTTTGTCAAATCTAATTAACCAAAAGTGCTGCTCTTTGAGTGCTTAAGCTGCCCTAGACAGTACTGCATTACCCTAATCAATTTCCACTTGCAAGTCAATTTGGATCAGTTCGTGCTGACATGGGGAGGAAAACCTCCGCTGCTCAGTGGAATATAGAGTCAGCAGGGAGTTGGCAGCTTTCCAGGCAGGACTGTGGATGCAATTTTGCACAAGTAAGAGTGAGGAGGTGTAACCCTCAGAGGACTGGAGACAAAGGTACAGGTAAGCCTAGACCTCGTGTTCTTGGTTTGTCGTTTGGGAGTGGAAAGTGGAGCAGATATTCCTCTGGAAAAAAATATGAAGGATTAGAAGCTAAAATTAGAATCTACACACCAACATTTTTTCTGTCGCAGGAAAGAAATAATGAGCAGAAAAAAAAGAACTAAAAACACGGTTCAAAGGAGACAAGCTCATTTTGTAAGAGAAAGTAAAATGCAAAGAAA
This sequence comes from Neolamprologus brichardi, assembly GCF_056152115.1. NCBI lineage: Eukaryota > Metazoa > Chordata > Actinopteri > Cichliformes > Cichlidae > Neolamprologus > Neolamprologus brichardi. The sequence continues at coordinate 10,207,986 of NC_142107.1, forward strand.
CCGAGACAGCAATAAATCCTTTGTTATAACAGTTTAGTAGCTTGTTAAGAAAATAATAGAGAAATGATAACTGAAAATAAATGTGTTTTTTTTTAAATGTCACAAGCTAAAAGATCTTATACTCACGCAAAAGGACACTGATGGAAAAAGTCACACACTGAACTCTAAGAATGCACATGTCGTATTTCATAGGTCTGTAAGTTCAGACTCTATCTTCAGGTTAAGCTTCTGTTTCTTCTGTATTGCACACGTCATTTATACCTGCCCGTACACTCAAAACACGTTTGGTGTCACGATCCTGGGTCTTATGACCCAGTGTTTTGAGTTTTAGTTCTTTTGATGTTTATAGTGTTTGTTTAAGCTTATTAGGTTTCTTATGTTCATTTGCTTATTAGCTCCCTCTTGTGTTTTCAACCCCTGTGACGTCTCCCTTGCCCTTCGTGTGTTTCATGTCTGTGTGTCTTATGTTGTCATGTCTGCCTCTCATGTTTCCTGTTTTATTTTGAAGAGATCTTGTGTTCCTGTGTTCATCGTGTTTAGTTTTACTCTTCCACTGTGACATCGTTATGTTCATGTGTGTCAGCTGTCCCCCATGTGTTCCCACTTCTGTCATTAGCCTCCTGTGTGTATTTAGTCTGTGCGTTCTCATTCAGTCTTCGTCGGATCGTCTGTGTTGTTCCCATGTCAAGTCCTGCGTTCAGGTTTTCATATATATATATATATATATATATATATATATATATATATATATATATATATATATATATATATATATATATGCATGCGCTCATCTTCATTGCCATGCTTAGAGTTTTGTTTGTTTTTCTGCCAGGGTTTTTCATAGTTCGTGCTTCCTTTCTAGTTTACCCAGTTTAGGTTATTGCTTAGTTTGCATTGTTTTTGCCCTTTTATTTTGTACTGTTCTGTCCGCCTTAATAAACAGCTCCTCAGTTAAGTTTGGGTTTTAGAATGTCTGCACCTGGGTCCACTCTTCACACTCCACGCAGTTTGCCGAGGCAAACTGCGACATTTGGTCAATTCAACCATCGTCCTATATTCTCTGTAAATATTAACCACATCATTTAGTTTAAATTTAGGAGCATATTGCCTACTTGTGCGTATTTAGTATTTGCACTCTTCTTCATGTTGAAGAAAAATGTTTTGTTTTATTTGCACTATGTGTATGCACTGGGGCCTTTGAGATTTGCAGTTCCATCTCTCTGCACACTTGCATACAGCTGAGATGACAAAGTTCACGTTTGACACTGAAAGCGATATCAAATGCTGTGCATTTGATATATTCTTCCAGCATATTCTTCCAATTGGCAGACAGCAACATATGAGTCAGAATGGATTAATGCGGAGAGGGAATAATGATGGCACCAGCAGAGAGTCCCACTTTTATCCCTGACGTCAACACGGTTTTGAATTCTGCCAAAGTGTCATGTCTCCCCTGCTCTGTCCTCCTCTTGGCCTTTTTATCCTGGATTAAGTGGGGGGAATCGGATAAAGAGGAGACAAAATAATATTTCAATTGTTATTTTTTTCTGAGAAAGATTTAATTCATTAAAATAAAATAGATTGAACTGTTACCTGGGATCATTCGAGGACTGGCCCTAGAGGCTGGCATCATGCACCTTTCCATGCCATCCCTGTGCTTCTTAATCTTGCCCTCAAACAACCATTTGACCACGGTGACACATTTGGCACTGGGTGGTGTTTGTTTGGGTATCACAGGGTAAGTATCAGTGGACTTGAACTGAAGCAGGTTATTAAGATAATACTTCAGGGGCTTAAAGAGTCTGTACGAGCACATCCTCCCTCAAAACTTTTTTGTTTTTTAGCTTTTAAACCGTTCCCCGCTGATAAGTAGAGCTATTTCAAAACACACCAAATTCACCAATGCATGATGAGGACGAGAAAATCAGTGTCTCAAGACAAAATCCTACAACTCTGATTTTTTGGTAGTAAAAGAATCTATTCTATTGCACTGACTGAGAGATTTTTCCTAAACAAAAGAAAAACAGCAATGCGTTAGTACTTACCTAAACGTGCCATGACTGACCATCTGCCCCTCTAATATATCAGTGGCAGAGGTTGGGTGAGGTCCAGAGTAATTTATTGCGCTTCCAGCTCAGGCTGCAGTGATCGGTCTGGATGTGCTGCAGAGTGCGTGCTCTGCACACGGGGATGCACGCCACCCAGCCAACCACCTACCGCAGGAACGCTCACCCAGCTTCACTCACATCACCTTCGCTGGGAAAACCATCCAAACTCCCGAGAACAAATGACTGGCGTTTAAACGTTCAGCTTTGAGAGACAAGCAAGCCAGCGGCGGTGCCACGATTTGACATCGCCACTTCCGCCCGCTTCGGGAGGCGTCAGGCCGAAACAGAATAATGTGATTATTGGTGTCCTGGCTGCAGAGTGGACCAAACTGTAATCCAGATTAGATCTCAGAGGCCAACAGTTGGCGGAGTGACTCCTCCTCTCTGCTCTGCCCCACAGCGTGAAAACAGAGCCTGAGCTCAACCCTCCTCTCCGCTCCACACCGCAGTCCCTGCTGTACGCAGACTTATGTAATTGCGCGACCTGGAAAATTCACGCCGGGATTAATGTTCAAAAGACTGTTTTTATGGCAATCCAGCTAATGTTGAAGCCCCGCTTTCATCTGTGCGTGCAAACAGGAAACTTTTCATGACTCCCTTAAGGGATTAATTAATTTACTAATTACTTAATTGACTTAAATAATTAACATTGTTTTTTTTAAAGCGCCATATTAATGATTTGCATCACTGGGTTTGTGCTTGTGTGATTTAAAGGAATATTCATTTAGAAAGAGAAGATTTCCGTTTAGGATTAAACTCCTGCTCATTTTAACCGAGAGCAGCCGGGAGGCAATAATCTGATTTCCTGCGACTGCTTTTAGGCTGCCAGCTGTATTTGTGCTCGACGGTTGTATTGTTTTTATTATTATTATTATTATTATTATTATTATTATTATTATTATTATTATTATTTGTGCTTCAGATATCAGTTATTGCATAAACTTTTGGGTCCTGTGCTGAAACATGCAAACAAACAAAGGGTGGGTGCTAGCTTAATATAGCTTTTCGGGTAATCCACGGACAATCATTAATTATAAGTAACTGGGGTCTTAAAGGCTTGAAGTATTGAGGCACGGACCGCCTATAAAACAACAGTGTTGCGACATGGTGCATCAGTCCTAAATTTAGTGTCTGCTGCCACCTGTTGGGAAAACAGCAGAACTCATTATTTGCTCACTTAACCTCCTACGACCCAAACTTTTTCATGGCATGCATTTTTCATTTCTATTTGGGCTGATTGGGACCTGATGAATGTCAAAACAAAGAATTACGTGATTTTTTATTTATTTATTTATTTTTTTACCTGATTTTTGTTTCTGAGAAAAATGAGATCCACATATGAGGACATTTGCTTTAAATTTTGATAGGACAGTGGCAGAACAATGTCCTCATGAGTGGAGATCAGGCCCCTGTAGAGCAAAATTTAGTATTTTGCTCTGGATAACCTAAAATATGATGTCCACATATGTGGACGCCAGGTCCCAGGAGGTTAAAGCAGCGTTGTTGAATGAACATTGTGTCTAAGATTTAGTAACGAGGTGCAGTATCAGCTCTGGGTCTGGCCTTACTGCATATGTATTTGTAGTGATGTACTTCACAGCACATATATATTTGGAAAGGAAATGTTTAAATGAACAACAAAACGGGGTTTAGTAAGGTTTGCAGAAAACTGCGCTGAACCGAATCTCTGCGAGAATCTCTGTGGGTCTTTTCTCAGCAGTGTGCACTCACAGCAGTTTTCATGTAGTTCATTTTTTAAAACTCCTCTCTATCAGATCCATACACCTGATATTGAAATGTCTATCAAAATGCAGCTGTTAATACGACTGTGTTTGTGTGTCAGACTTTATTAAGTGTCAGCAGCCTCAGTCTGGAGAAGAAAAAGACAAAAATGCACAAATTTACACACAAATTCAAATTTAGTTTTTTTTTTCTACCATTGCACAGCTCAGCTCTTCCACAGATTTCAGGTTCATATGGTGGAATAGTTTGTAATACTATTGTATTACCACTCCTCTAGTTAAATCTAGTTCATTCACACAGAAAACCATACTGATCATTCTGCAGCTACTTAATATATTTGCTTAGTTCAAATTAAAATTACAGCTAGAGGCAAAGAGAGTACTGTAAAGTTACAAAAATTGCAGGTGTAAGGCTTTTCTTCCACATGTGTGGTCTGCAAACATCACAAGCGTCCATTTGTTTTCCTGAATGGTACCTCATTTGTATTTTCATTTGTAGGCGACTGCTTTGCAAAAAAAAGTCTGCCACACTCTCCACAGTGGTACGGTTTCTCCCCAGATTGGGTCCTCACATGCACAGTGAGATTATCTCTGCGGTGAAGTGTTTTGCCACATTCTTGGCACACTAATGTGTGTGTGTGTGTTTTTATGAATCTGGAGTCCATGGATCCGGTAAGAAGTCTTACCACCAACGTCGCAAAAATGCTTTGTGAGTATTTTACTTGTATGTTTTTATTTGCTTCGTTATAGCAGCGGTGTGGCTTTCTGGTACTATGTACGTCGACTGTGTGTGCATGTGTGTAGCACCATCCATAGTTACTTATAAAGCTTCCACTCGATACGCCTAGAAAAACAATTTAAAGAACTGAACCAGATTTCTGGTGTCGCAGACTTTCCCCCTCATCATTAGAGTTGATTAACTTCTGCTTCATGCAGAACTTCTGTGATTGTTTTCTCCTGCTGTTCGAGGATCTCCTTTGCTGCGTACAGCTGCTGGTGAACAAATGACCACGGCTGAAACGTCATGCCGTCCTTGTCTCAGGTGGGAGATAAGATGCAAAAACACGGACAACAACAACTGAACTGTCATTTGGTGTATAGGCAGCATCGATAGTCAGGACCTGTTTCCCGACTTGAAGGCACAGGTAAGCAATTCTCTAATCCACTGGGGTGAATCCTAATATACAGCCAGTGAATTCCAGAGTGGAACAGAGTCTAACCCCTCTCCTGAACACTGGTTCCAGAGCCTGAGCTATGCATTGAGATGAGCCAGACTATATATATTTGCTTACTCCCAACCTCACACACCAGGCTTGGGCTCCTTCCTCACCAGTGAGGTGACATTCCATGCACCACAAGCCAATTTTGGAGGCCAGAGATTGGAGGGCCAAGACCTCTGCCTCTGACTGCCACCCAATCCACTAAGCGCCAAACCCCTACGGCCCCTTCTGTGATCTCATAGGACAGGGGTAGGGAACTCCAGGCCTTGAGAGCAGATGTCCTGTAGGTTTTAGATCTCACCTTGGGTCAGCACACCTGAATCAAATGATTAGTTCATTACCAGGCCTTTGGAGAACTTCAAGACATGTTGAGGAGGTAATTAAGCCATTTAAACCAGCTGTGTTGGATCAAGGACACTTCTAAAACCTGTAGGACACCCGCTCTCGAGGCCTGGAGTTTCCTACCCCTGTCATTGGAGAACAGACCCACGTGGCTTTTTTGGGCTCACGGTGTAACATAAAAACAACATTCAGTGATTCAGAAGTAATCTAAATGCTACATTTAACAAAGGTGCAAAGACAGCATAGTCCATGCACTGTCAGAAGTGGCTCCAGTTGAGAGGTCGGGTTTGTTTCGTCATAATCCTTCTGATCTTTCACTTTCACTGGAGATGACCAAGTAATTGCAGAGAGATTGCAGGTGTTTCATTCATCCAACTGAAAATTAATAATCAGGGTGTTTAATCCAGTTCAAACTGCAACATGAGTTTCTAAATGAGCATCAGAAAGATGAAGAAAGGTGATTTAAGACACTTTGAGCAGCTCTAAAGGCAAACAGGGTTTTAAGCAGGTGCACTTAATAAGAAACATGAGCCAGGGCAAAAAACAACACTCAGTTAACACTGTGAATTGTGTAGTGTGCTTTTAGTAGCTCCTCTACTCTTATAAAGTGTTCGTACTTTTTTGATCTTGCTAAGTCTCATTGTTGCAGTCAAGAACCGCTTTGAAAGAACTATTATCAAAATGACCCTCTCTTTCATGTGTAATCTTCTGAGCCCAGGGGCCAGTTTTAAACAGCAATTCCCTCAAAACTACTCCATTAAGCACCACTGAGAGCGCTCTCCTTGATGCTATCCACAGCCTCACATAACGGCTCCTCTTTATTTTGATCTCTCATCCTGCAAAGTAAACATTCAAGCATTTAAACATCACAATCTCACTTCAGCATGTGAGCATGCTGCCAGTTGCAAAATACCACAAAATTAAATTTGCTAACGTAGATAAAAATGTAAAGAAAAGTTATTTATTATTAGGATACACCCCATGCACAATCTCATTTGAAGGGTGGTGATCTCGTTCCCAACACACCAAAAAAGAAACTGCAACAACCTGAATGACTTTTAATGCTTTTTTTTAAAAGCCATGATGGCAGGAGTTTAATTAAGTTACTGCATGTGTGTTGACATTCCGAGTCTCTGATTGTTGTCTTCTTCATAACACTTAAAAAATGTATATATTTACAAAGGTCTTTTCATTATGAGATCATCAAATATTGTGATTAGATCAGAAGAAGTATTGTAGTTGATAAATACAAAAAACAAATGAAGTTTCTTTATCCTGATTTAGGCATTTTCTCAGAAATTTTACTGGAATTTAAAATAACAGGAAAACTGTTGACAATTGACACAAAGAAACAAATAAGTTCCTATGAAATCTACTGAACTTCCTAATTTTGTGGCATCATAAAGACATCGTTTAAAAAAAATAATAATCAAAAGCGTCTTTCCCTTCATTCAAAGGACTCCCAGACTCTAATCCATCAAAATGCAGAAAGTTTTATGAAGTAATAACATATTGAAAAAAATCCACATACACTATCTACATTATCCACAGATCTGAGACAATACACATACCAATATTACATTTAACACCATTACCATATAAATGTATGCACGTCATGGCTGCAGCCAGAGACAAGCAGATCACTGTAATGTTATACAGTAGGATGTTAAACTTTAGTGTCAACTGTGGAAATTAACCTCACAACACCGGAGCATCACAGAGGGCAACAAGAGCTGCAGATGTGTTGTTCTACACTCGTACTCATGCAGTCAAAGTTGAACTAATCTTGCATCAAAGCCCACTAGGGAAAACAGCAAAATCATGTTAACCAACACCAGCATATAGCTGTAGAAATGATGCAATGGCCTTTAAAGCAAACCAAACATTATGAATTGCAGTTATTTGACACCACATCAGGCACAGTCGTGTTAAGTGGATGATATTAAAAGCTATCCAATTTCAACTAGACGGGGAAAAAAGGGATCACTCATCACTCTGCTTTGATACGTGTTTGCAAATGCAACTTGAGATTAGGTGCAAACAACACATATAGCAAGGCTAAGGCTTCTCGCCCATTTGGGTGGTCTTGTGTCTGGTCATGTATGAATTTTGACTAAAGCGCATACCACAAATATCGCAAGGGTATGGTTACTCCCCAGAATGACTCTTCATGTGCGTAATCAAACAGTGTTTATACCGGTAAGTTTTGCCACATTCCTGACACACAAACTCTTTTGTCAGTGTGTGTGTTTTCTTTTGTGAGGAGGCTGTGGACTTTAAAAAAAGTTTTACTGCAAACATCACAAAAATATGCATCTCTGTGTTTCTTTTTCAAATGGAAAACAAGTTCTTTTGGACACCCGTATTTCATCCCACAAATAATGCAACTGGTACACTTCTCGTGCGTTTTGATGTGCTTCATTAAAGAGGCGGTGTAGTGAAAACGCTTCCCGCACAAATGGCAAAACTTGCGACCTTTTTTGCTTTTAACCGAGCAGTTCTTATAAGACAAAGCTGCTTGGGCTTTCTTGCCGCCACTGATGCGTTTTCCTTGCATCATCTTTGCTTTCTGTTTCACAGTTATGGCCTGTTCTCCTCTCTCCGTCTCCTCACTAACAGCTGCAGACAAGTTTGAAGAAAGCATCTGCGTTTCATGTATTTGCGTGTCGGACTGTTCTTCCTCGCTTTTCACAGTTCCTGGAGGAGAGAAAAAAACTCTCATTCCTATTCTCCTCCTGCTCCATCTTCACCTCAGGCCTCTCCACCAGGCAGTAGTTCCTGCTTAGATCTGCAGTGGGCTCAGGGGTTCCTGGATTCTCAGGGCTCGGTGTGAAGTCAGACTCTTCAAATTCAAATTCAAATTTCAAATTCAAATTCAAATTCAAATTCAAATTCAAATTTTATTTGTCACACACACACAACCATACACAGTATGACATGGGGGTGAAATGCTTGTAGCTGCGCAATGCCCGACCATTAAATGACAGAAAAAAAGTTTTACAGTATTTACAATTTACTACAAAAATTACAAATTAACTTAGGAATTTACAGTAAAAAATAAAAATAAAAATAAATAAAAATGTGCAAACAGCAGAAAGAGATTATAAAGATTATAAATTATAGGAAATTATAGGAAATGTGTGGTGATGCGTGTGGTGATGTGATGTGTGTGAGAGTCCAGTCTTATAGTGATGTGTGTGGGAGAGTACAGTCCTACACCTGGTTCAGGGCCCGAATAGCCTGGGGGAAGAAGCTCCTCCTCATTCTCTCTGTTTTGGCCTTAAGGGAGCGGAAGCGCTTCCCAGACCTCAACAGTGAGAAGAGTCCATTGTTGGGATGGGAGAGGTCCATCATAATCTTCCTAGCTTTGGACTTGCACCGCTTGGTGTAGATGGACAGCAGGTCAGGGAGCTCTGATTGAATGATGCGTTCGGCTGAGCGCACCACTCTTTGCAGATCTCGTCTGTCCTGCTTGGTGCTGTTCCCAAACCAGGTGCAGATGTTTGCCGCCAGGACGCTCTCGATGGTGCAGCAGTAGAAGTTCTTGAGCACCTTCAGTGGCAGATGGAAGTCTCTAAGTCTTCTGAGGAAGAAGAGACGCTGACGGGCTTTCTTAACCAGGGTGTTGATGTGGCAGGACCATGACAGGTCCTGAGAGATGTGGACACCCAGGTATCGGAAACTGTCCACTCTCTCCACTGGCGTGCCACTGATGATGAGGGGTTTGTAATTCCTCGCCTGCTTTGTGGTGAAGTCCACGATCAGCTCCTTAGTCTTGCTGATGTTTAGGAGGAGGTTACACTCTTCTGTGTTTGTGGGTCCCTCGCACTCCTGCAGCAGCGGGGAGTCACATTCATCTCCATGTTGGACGGCACTGTTGGTCATTGGAAGTTCTTCAGCTACAAAGGAAAATATCCACAAATGTTATCACCTGTAGGGTTTCCTCTTTGCTTTTAAATGGAAATAAATGTAAGTGCTAGAAAATGCTGTCCTGAGAGTTTCTGGAAAAGTGCTCTTCACACCTCTAAATAGAGTTAAGAGAGACCAACATGTGAGATTTTGGTTTTATTTTAGTTTTTTTTAGTTAATTCTATGCTGTCTTATCTTTTTTTTTAATATAGGGCTGTTTTAATTTTTCATGTATTGTGTGCTTTATTTATTTATTTTTGCAGTTTTCTGTTATTCTATTGTTTTTAACTTATTTTCTGTACAGCACATTGGTCCTGTGCTGGGTATTTTAAAGTGCTTTATAAATAAAATTGGATTGGATTGGATTAAGGCAGTCAAGCCTTAAAGTCAAGAGTAATGCGGCCCCCTCAAAAACCAAAAATCCAATGGAGTTCACCCGACCTTAAATCTTCACTCTAATCAAAATAAAAGAAAAAGTAATATATTTGCTTGAAAATGGTATTTAGAAAAAAACAAAAACAAAACATAAATAAGACAGGCTGCTGGCTATAAATTGCTATAGCTATCCAGTCATATGCAAAGAGTGAAGGCCAATGTCTTTAATACGAGATCAGTAAATTTAGGTAAGTGTAATGAATAATATCACGAACTAACTATCTCCTGTTTAAGCATTTGTTTAATGTGAATACATTCACATTATTGTTACCCTCCTGCACATTTTTTGGCACTTAACATTTTCTGCATACTTTGTGCTTACAGAAACTGTTCTGGTATCTGGAGTATGTTAAAAAAAATTTTTTTTTAAATATTTGAGGCAAAATCTTCAAATTTTCAACATTCACATTGCATTTTTGCCAAAAAATGCTTTAACTAACATATAAATAATTTATATAACTATGTAACTGAGCATACTTGTGAATATCAGTTATTACCTGGAGCACCTTGAGCTAGGGAACACTTGATTATCAGAGTATACCACAATACTGCTGCAGATCATTGCTATCTCCTTATACTTTGAGACCACCCTTCTCCAGTTGTGTTTCTTGCTAGTGTCCTTGTCACTTCTGGCAGCATGAAACTATACTTGCAGCCAGGTTGCACAGTTAGTCGATCCATTTCTTTAATGGGGGTTTTCTTGTCGTTCCCTCACCAGTGCAACTTTTGTCACTTTCATTCACCAAAGCAGATGAAATGCATTTATGATGGTTTGTACTTCACAGCTGAACAAATTGATATCCTTGGAGTAACTACCTTTATCTTATTCTGTGATGATTAAGTGCTACCTTACTATTTGTTAGCTTTGTATTGAACTATCTCTCATTATGCAGGAGCAAAGCTTTCTGGTATTCCGTGCGTGAATTATTATTATATTATCATTCATAGCCACAAAGCTGTTTATAAAGCTACGACTAAAAAAAACATGACAAAAAATCTAAAGAATCGTCCTAAACCTGATTTCAGCGGTGTCGCAGACTTTTCGCCTCCTCTTTAGCTCGAACGTCTGCCTCGTGCAAAACTAACGTGATGGTGTTTTCCATCTGCCCGAGGATCTCTTCAGCTGCAGCGTACAGGCGCTGGTGAACAAACAACCTGAGCTGAAACATCGTGGCGTCCGTGCCTCAGGTGGGCGATAAGAAACAAAAACAGCAACGATTACCCAAAAAAAGAGAAAGAAAGTTGTTGTTTTTGTTTGTTTATTTAAAAAAAGACAAACTCCAACGTACTCAGAGCATCAACTCAACAGCCTATGGACAGTTTTTTTTTTTTTTTTTTTTTTTTTTTTTTTTTGAGTTTTTTTTTTTTTTTTTTTTTTTTTTTTTTTTTACATGAACTTTATTTAGAACAATAACAATGACAATCTCAAAGAGACAAGCGACATATTGAATAATTCAGAACAGAATCACACCTCCTTTTTCTTTTCTCCCAATCAGAAGAATACACATCACTGCCACAGTGCAGTTGGTACACCACAATTAAATCGACAATAACTGAAAGTGAACATACATGCATACATACATACATACATACATACATATACATGTATATATATATGTGCATATACACATGCATACGCACACATCTATACACACACATCTACATAGTAATAATAATATAAAAAGATGAATAACCAATACAAAAATAAATAAATAACAATAAAAGAATGAAAAACAAGGAACAGAAATAAAGGGGACAAGGGGGATCATAAAATCTCTAAAAGTGAGGTTCCATAAACAAGACACATAACTTAAATAAGGGGCTAAGAAAAATCAAACTCTTCTAAAAATCTATGCAATTTGATAGCTTGGGGCTTATTTATGAGCTTAAGAGATTTACGGAACAGGGAGAGTTCGTTTTTAAGAGCAGGCCATGAAGGGGGGGATTTAGCATATCGGCATTTATGAATATAATACTTTGTTATAATAATGAGATTGTTAACTAAAAACTCACTACTTTTATCCTTAAGGATTACTCCAATTTGAGTATTTTGAAAAGACCAAAAATCAATATTTCCATACTGGGACAATATTAGGACATGGAGAGATTTCCATAAATCCTGGATTGTGACACACCCATAGAACATGTGCTCTGTTGTTTCCGAAGTTGTTTTACAAATATAACAGTTGTCTAACACAAATTTAAACCTGTCTCTCAAAAATTCATTGGAGGGGTAAATATTTTTTGTAGTTCTAAAATGGACTTCTTTAAATTTGGGGGGAATTGGAAATTTTAAATATTTGGTTCTGATCAACGAGATCTCAGATTTGTTATAATCTTTAAAAATTAGTGAATGTTTTGTCCTACCTGGATATAAGGTGTTAACCAAATACCTCCTCAAAAACTGATTATTGCATTTTTCATTAACCAAGTCAAGACCATCTAGTTTAATTTTATGTAAATTTGGAGTCGGTATATTTGAAAAATTGTTCTTTATCGTATTTACAAGGACTATTGGGATATTCTGTGAAACCTTTTTATAGAGCTCGAGCGAGCAACTCATATCATATTTCTCATTAAACCTGTTTAATTCAAGTATATCTCCATTTTCATCCATTATATGTGCCATAGACCAAATTTGTTTTGTCATCCATTCTTCCACAAACATAGATTTCCCCCGATTCATTATCACCCTATTATTCCACAGTGGAACGTTGTGGGGACTAAAGTTATGTTTAAACATTAATTTCCAATTTAACAAAACTTGTTGATGAAATTTGGAAAGTTTTATGGGTAGTTTAGAAATTTCAAAATCACATACTAAAAGGAATTGGATCCCCCCAACTTTGTTGAAAATAAGAGATGGTATCAAGAACCAGATCTCATTATCATTTTTTAAGAAAGATCGGAGCCAATTAATCTTTAAAATGCCATTCATTATTTCAAAATCGATTGCTTTTAAACCCCCCTCTTCGTAGTCTTTTATCAAGTCCCTGTTACTGATATAATGATGTTTATTTTTCCATATGAAATTAAAATTCACCTTATTGACGTCTTTTATAATTCTTGGTGGGATGGCTAGGGAATAAGCTGGATAGATTAATCTGGACAAAGATTCAACCTTGGTCAACATTATCCTGCCGAACAACGTTAAATCCCTCTGTAGCCAATGGTTTAGAGTTTTCTTGCATTTGTCAATTGTATTCTGAATATTCTTTTCTTCACTATCAGCCATGCATTTAGTAATCCAGATTCCAAGATATTTGATTTCATTTTTGACAGGTATATTGTACAAAAAGGAGTGAGAACAATTGTGGATACTCATGAGTTCACATTTGTCCAGGTTCAGGCGTAGTCCAGAAGCATCAGAAAAGACCTTTATTGTATCTAAGGCCAATGGAATTTGTTCTTTATTTTTTAGATAGCCTATGGACAGTTAAGAAGCCACTATGTTACCTCCGGTTTGGGCCTTTCAAAATTGGAGCGTACACGGAATGTGCAAGTAGAAGTCACATTTTTGGGAGTTACAACAGCAAAATACAAACTACATCGAGGCTAAAACAATCCAGAAAAAATCTAATATAAAAGCTGAACTTAATTCGTGCTCTAAATACTCTAGATTTCACATTGATGAAGCCTTTCAATATGCGGAACATTGAGGGTTCATATATAGAAATAATTAAAAAAAGCTTTGCTGTATTTTCCTATTTGCAGGTTCACAAAAGGAATCACTGGATGACGGTGAAATGCACCATACAGTCATTGATCATTACCCACAAAAAAAAAGAAAAAGAAAAAAGAAACTTTCAGTTTGAAGGTCAGAATCTTGGACCGGAAGTTGATTTGTTTGCAACCGGTTCTGTGTGTCACTACCCGATCCGTACCGGAAACCCGATCGGTACCCCGCATGCGCGAAAGGTGTCTACTTCCGGTCGTAGCGTTTTACGATAGTTATGGGTCAGAGTATCGGTTAAGATGTTAAGAATAATAAGTATATCTTAAAATGTTTGCAATAATGAAGCATTTCAGTACAATGTAGACAAAAACGAAAAATAAAAAGATAGTTGCGGATCGGGACTCCCCGATCCTTACTGCACATGTGCAAAGTCGGACCGTACAAATCGGGTCTACCCGATCCGTACCGCGCATGTGCAAATGTTTTCTTCTTCTTCTGTTCATTTAATGGCAGTGTACGAGGATACTGCCACCTGCTGACCGAGCGAATGAACCCAATTGTAAAATGAATTGGCGTCATTACAAACGTGTGTTAAATTTGATTTAGTGATAGTCGAGTGCGTTTATGCTTGTCTGTGAGGAGAGGATTGACTGGAATAGTGATGATGATGTCCGTTATCACTGTCAATTGTCAGTAAACACTTAATCTGGCTGATAAATCTGCACGTGACACATTGCTAAATCAATATTATTAAGTCTGTAATTAGGCACCATTCTTCTTATTTTACGGCGCTGTTTTTCAATCGGGGAACGCTCTCTGTTGAGGAGAAAAGCATGACTTTGTTTGTATACGGATTATCCATTGTTTAAATGTCCCGGGCAGTCGAAAAGGAGGCAGAGCTGTTGAGAAATGCTAGGAGCTAACTGGGCGCTAACCGTATCATTCAAATATATTGAATGTCGCAATGTTGGCAAATAGAGGAAGTGACGTAAGATTTGCGCATGCGGGGTACCGATCGGGTTTCCGGTACGGATCGGGTAGTGACACTGTGGACTTCAGTGTGGGGTCACGTTGAACATACGGAAAGAAAAAGCAATGTCTTTTTGCTCTTTCCTCGGTGGAGAGGTCTTCAAAGACCATTTTAAGTCAGGTACCGCTATGACTTTTTTTGTTTAAACTTATTGTATTTTATTCAATGTTTCTATATAGCTTTATATAGAATATATAACGCTGTTTGGAGACTGGTTTGCAGCTGTTTGCTAACTATCCAATACAGCACAAATAACTTTTCAAACTGCTGGTTAGCTCGTTCTAACTCGTCCTCATTGTCCGTTTCAGGCTATAAAACCTTTTAGGAAGTACTGTTTTTATATCCATGGTCGCTGGTGATTGTGATGTAAATAGCGAAAATCGTTCAACCTGTTGTGTAACCATGTTCAAGTTACATAACAACCAGATTACCAAACTAGATTAAGCTTCACATACAAGGATGTCATTATTTTTTATTTTTTTTACATACCCTTAACCACAGCTAAAAAGGTAACAATATCCTTAAAGAATTAGTGTTTCAAACAATGTAAAAAAAAAATCTTTATATATATGTATATGTGTGTGTGTGTGTGTGTGTTTGTGTGTTTGTGTATATATATTAAATGTATATATTATATAAATGTACATATTATTTTAAAACTGCAGTAGAGACACTCTATCGCTTCATGTTACATAACAGTCTCCTGCCTTTTATTCCTCAGGGATTTATGTGTGCACCAAGTGTGATAACCAGCTGTTCTCCAGCCGCTCCAAGTATGAACACTCTTCACCCTGGCCAGCTTTCACAGAGACCATCCATGAAAACAGTGTGTCCAAACATGAGGAGAGGCCTGGGGCATACAAGGTACCATAATTAAAATAGTTTTACGTGACTAGGTTCTTCTTCAACTGCCCATGCGCAGTTTCACATGTGTATGATCAGTTTGAACCAGTTTGAATAGGGTTTATATCACCTAATTCACCTGCTTGCTGCATACATGCTACTACTGCACATTCACCTAATGTATATATTATATATAATGTTCTCCCCCCCCTCTTTTTGCACAAGTCGAGGAGCGTGTCATGTTACATTTCACTGTGTGTTATACTTGTATAACTATGCATGTGACGAATAAAGAACCTTGAACCTTGACCCTTGAACCTACTGTCAAGCACTAGCTGGCTGTAAGTCAGAGGACTCCTGTGAGGGACTTTCTTGGCTGCTCTAAATGCTGATTAATTAATTTCTATCACTTTTTTCTCTTCTATCTGTCACTTTTGTCTTGTTCAAGGTGCGGTGTGGGAAGTGTGGGAATGGACTTGGTCATGAATTTGTGAATGATGGGCCGTCCAAAGGACTCTCTCGCTTCTGAATATTCAGCAGCTCACTGAAGTTCGTCCCTAAAGGTATGAACAGTCAGGCTATTTCTCCACACGAGGTTGAGACTAGTGTACCTGTCAAGTTATAATTTGTGATATGAGCCTAGGAATCGCGATTTGCAGTGAGCTCAAAGTTCTAGTGTTGTTAACCAGCTCCCATGTTATCTTTTCATCTTTAAATTTGCTTTAAAACCAGAATGTTATGTCCTCGTTCATGTGTGTAGTGTAGAGGAGCCTAAGGATGTGTTACTGTTTTTACACAGTCCTCAAAGGTACTAGTTAAAATCAAACCAGAGTTTAAACATTTCTTCAGAGGAGTTTCACAGTTAACTGTGCTCATCAAGATTTACATATTCCATCTCCTTTTCTTTGTCCCTTGTCCACAGATAAAGTTGATGGACCGTAAGGTGAGATTTCAGGAGTAAGTGCTGCTGGATGTCTCTTTGCATTGCTAAAGGTGTGAACAGTCAATGAAGTACTCTGGAACAAAGCCCAGCGTGGGAGCACCAGAGCTCTGATGGACGGTGGTCTCACTAGACAGCAAGAACAGAGGACTGCTCTCAACACATCTGCTATGCAATCATCACAGACTTTGCAACTTATTGATCACACCCTCAATGTCTCCATGTCTCCTTGGTTTTTATTTCGATTGACAGTGCAGTACTTATCACAGTCGTCTCATGAATCTTTTCCAAAGATTACTCATTTAAAAAAAAAAAATTGTCCTAAACTCTTTTGTTTAAGGCGCTTGGTGTTGAAAATTAGGGGCCACACAAACCTTTTTTCATTGAATGAAATGATTCCTATGCAATATACCTCTCTCTCTAAAGAGGCTTTATGTAATAGGTCACAATAACCTGAATACACAGCAATAAAAAAAATCTATTTTAAATTATAAATAGACTATATGTTGATAATTATATTTTTATATTCATTTGGTTGATTAATTTTTTGTTCCAGTATTTGTGAATGAAGGTAAGTAGGTATGCATTTTAGTTTTTCAGAAAATTGCCACCAGGTGGAAGCAATGAGAGAAGGATCGGGCATTACACAAGAGTCACGGAGCTGCTGACACTTGATATGCACACGAAGGTTTTTCAGGCCTAAGGTGGGCAACTGTAGAGATAAACTGCTTTGGCTCTGACGACTTTGACTTTTGACTGAAATGGATGAAATGTCTCACTGCTCTTTTTCGGGTGGTGAAGAATATAAAAATCACTTCCAGCCTGGTGAGTGAAAGAAAGTGTGAGGCTGCATGTGACTGTGTAACAAGACACTCTGCTGTAAAAATATGGAAGACTGTGCCTCTTTCCTCATTCTCAGGTATATATGTGTGCTCCGAATGTGGCCACGAGTTATTTTCAAGCATGTCGAAGTTCGAGCACTCTTCTCCGTGGCCGGCGTTTTCACAAACTATCCGTGAAGACAGTGTCTCAAAACACCCTGAAGCTTTGGGACCGATAAAGGTAGTAAACAACATTTGTTAGGAAGCTTCACTGTTACCAATCAGGTATAAGGTTTGACTTGCACCATCTGGATTAAAATACTTAGGTCTGTTGTGGGAAGTGTGGCAATGGACTGGGTCATGAGTTCTTGTATGATGGACCAAGAGAGGGGCTGTCACGCTTCTGAATCTTCAGCAGCTCACTTATGTTTATCCCTAAAGGTGACTATCAAGGGTTTCCTACATTACACAGCTGGTTTCATACATTACACCCCCACTGTCCACCTGCAACCAGCTGTTGTTTCTTCTTTTCTCTAAACAGAAAAGGCTGATGGACAGAAAAGTGAGCAGTGAAAGACAAGAATTTTCCCTCCTGCTGATGTGTTCACAGCAAATGAAGTACTCAGGATAAAGTTTAATGGATCTCCTGGGCACTGATGAGAAAGTGGACACTAGGAAGAAAGGACTGGTCTAAACAGATCAACTGTGAGCGTACAACACAAAAAATAGCTACAGCTACAGCAAATAGCTCAAATTCAGCCACATTGTTTGAACTTTGCACTTTTTTTAACTTGTCCCCTGGGCAAAGAGTGTCAGATGTTTATCAGCCACAGTCTCAGTTTAAATTAACCCACGTCTGTGAAAATGTGTTAATGGCTGTGTACCAGTGTCTAATTTGTGATTCCACCAGCTGATGGTGCTATATAGCCTAAATAAGCTTTGTTTTTCTACATTATTAGTCACCCTATGATGTTACTGTATAAAAAAACAAACAAACAAACAAACAAACCTTTTGGTTTGATTGGTCCCAACCTCTAAAGCTCTGTTTCATGACTGGACTCATACAGTTAGAATCATAAGGAACTATCTTCATTCACACTGCGCTCAAGGAGTGAGCCCTATATGTACTATAGTACCTGCCAAGTACCTCAAACACTGCACCAATCTACCTTAGAGCCTTGATACTGATTTAAAGTCATATTAATTGTTAATTTACCTTACAGTTGTATGAAAGTATCACATTGTACATCAGTTCAATATATATTTATGGGCTACTTTCTTAGGTAAACAGTGCTAATACTGTGTAGAATCTTCTTTTTCCTTCAGAACTCTTAATAAAGTGCTGGAAATATTCCTCAGAGATTTTAGTCCATTTTGACATGATAGGATCACACGGTTGCTCCAGATTTGTTGGCTGCACATCCATGATGAGAATCCCGTTCCACCAGATCCCAAAGATGGACTGAGATCAGCTGACTGTAGAGGCCAATGAGAACAATGAACTCACTGTCACGTCACGGCCTGAACTGTTGGTGCATGGAAGAATGGATCTGTGCTTTCATGGTATTTTTTTTCCCAGTCTTCTATTATCCAATTTTGATGAGTCTGTGGGAACTGTAGCCTTTCTTTCCTGTTCTTAGCAGATTTCTCAGCTGCACATCATTTATGAGAATCCTGTTCCACCAGATCCCAATGATGGTCTATTGGACTGAGATCAGCTGACTGCGGAGGTCATCTGCGTAAAGTGTCCTATCCAAAAAAACAGTTTGGGATGATTTGAGCTTTGTGGCATTGTTTGTTATCCTGCTGGAAGCAACGATTAGAAGGTTGTTCTACTGTGGTCATAAAGGGATGGACATAGTCAGCAATGATAGTTGGGTAACTGGTGTTTAAAAGGTTCCCATTTGGTGCTAAAGGTCCCGAAGTGTGCCAAGAAAATATACCCCATCCTATTACACCCCATCACAAGCCTGAAGCGGCGACACAAGAAGGGATGGATCAATGCTTTCATATTGTTTACATTAAATTCTGACTAAATGTTGAGACTGATCAGACCAGGCGACGTTTTTCCCGTCTTCTATTGTGGAGTTTTGTTGAAAGCCTCAGTTTCCTGTTCTTAGCTGACAGGAGTGTGGTCTTCTGCTGCTGTAGCCCATCTGAGCCAAAGTTTAAGATGTTGCATATTCAGAGATGCTTTTCTGCATACCTTGGTTGTAATGGGCACTTATCTGACTCACTGTTGCCTGCAACTGTTATCAGCTTCAAGCAGCCTGACCATTCTCCTGTACTGTCTGACATTAACAAGGCATTTCCACCCAGAGACCTGCTGCTCGCTTGACATTTTTTCTACGTGTGTGGGAAAATCCCATCAACAGTTTCTGAAATACTCAGGCCTGTCTGGCACCAACGACCATACCACATTGAAAATCTCTTAAACGACCTTTCTTCTTCATTCAGAAGCTCAGTTTGAACTTGAACAGATCCTCTTCACCACGTCTACATGCCTAAACTGATTGGCTGGTGAGATATTTGTTTTAACAAGAGGTTGAACTGATGTACCTAACAAAGTGTCCAGTGAGTGCTTGACCTTGATTAGTGTGAACTGAATGACTGGAGTAAATAGAGAAGAAAGTCTCTATTAGCTCTCTGCACTCAAATTATCCCCATTCTCTGTAGCCAGCAACAACAAAGCAATGCTGAACTTATCAGCAACTTTTCACAGATGTTGTTCATTCACTTTAAGTAATTGTAGTAAAAAGTAAGACGCTTCTACACAAATAAGGCCTGATTCTTTTTTTCTAATGGAATTTAGGTGAGTTTTTTCTAAGATCCACTGATTGAGAGTGCTGTATATATCTGGACATCATGTCTCCACCGCACCGTACTGTCTCCCTTTCAAGCCGGCAGCTTGTTTCCTGATCTAGATCCTGCAGTTATGGGGCGCTTAGCAGTAATACTCTGTTACAGACGTTAGGGGGTCGTGTGTGTGTGTGTGTTTTTTCCACTTGGTAAAGTTTTCTAAATATCTCAGTAAGCAGCAGTTCTTGGCTGGTGGAGTGGTGGAATTTTAAACAAAGTGAGCATGTGGGTGTATATTCAACAGCTCTCATGCTGTTTAAGTGTCTAGGATGAGCAGGTGTGAAGCTGCTGATTTTCAAAGGCTGGTAGATCTAAGGGGGAGATGAAAGCTTCACTGTCAGACAGAGGATTAAGAACGGAAGTGCAAACATTCATAGATTGTGATGTTAAAGTATTTAAAGCATAGACTTCTTTGCTCGTTTTAGCGGTGCTGATGTTTTCTGCAGCTGCATTTCCCAAAAAAGGGAAAACAAAAGACTAGTGGAACATCTCACCTGGTCAAACATCTCCCATACAACCTGTAAGTAACATATACAGAAATGTTACTGGATAGAAAAAGAGCAACAGTCTTTCAATTGGAAAGACTGGGAGACGCTAATTTCTCAGCGTATTTTTCTGTGTGGAAGACGCAAGGCTGAATGTAGGGTCGTGATCTCCAGTCCTACATTAAAAATGTATACAATTCCATAAAAGAAATCCCTGAATGGGAACACTGAAACCACAGTCGGTAAATAAAGTTGTCACGGCATCCACAATCCAAGGTAAAAGTCTAGCACGCTTCTAATTGCCTTCTCTAAGCAAAAGCTAATTTTAGGTTTTAAATTTTTAATGGTTCAAAACCACAAAGCAGTTTTTTTTGTAAATCCTGGATTTTGATGCTTACCAGCGCATAGTTTAAAAGTTAGTATCTCTCATGGTGTTGTGGTACGTTAGTGCATCTGGATTTGGAGCAAGAGATGCTGCCATCTCTTGATAAGTGATGTGTTTTTCATAGCAGGCCTTGATTATTTTAGCAGGAATTACATCCTAGATATATTAACAGCATAGTAAAGCAGTCCGGTTGCTAATGTGGATTGCCTGCAGTTGAGACCTGTCACCTACGGAAAATACATTTGGCAAACTATGAAACAAAAAACAGCAGCAGCTGGTCATCGTAGTTTCTCGTGGCCTTGTTAAAAGAAAATGTGATATGTACCACACAGCAGTAAATGTTCTCTGCAAGCCAGCTGCTGGCATCAAAAACTTGCTTAAACTTTTTTTTTTTTAACCCAAAAAACCATAAACTAACATTTTAGGAAAGCACGATCAAAACAGCAGCTACAAATGTGCAAATGTGTCGCCTGTTTTTTGCTGTCAGAGCTTTGTCTAAAGTACTGCTCAGTTTTTCCACAGACTTTAAATCATCAGGCAGACTACACCGGGCCCAATCCCTCAAACTGTCAGCTCTAACCCTAATGTTGGCTCCAGTGTTTACCTCAAACTCTCATTAATTAACTAATACCTTCCATGTGACTGATTAGATGTTGCTCATTCTCTGTAATGTCAACATACGAGTGCACAGACTAAACTGTCCTCTGGGATGAGACAAAAATACAGAGATAAACCAGATGTGACAACGAGAGATGGAGAGGAAAAGGAAATTGCTCCAACCCCACCTCCAACAAAAAACAAAAAACAGGACTACAATTAGCATTTGCTATCTGTGAGAACAGCCTTTCTGGCTGGCATCTGAGCACAGCTGTATGGCCAAAAGGAAGCAAACAGGAAGGAGGAAGTGGCAATTCTCTGATAGAATCACAAGACAGACTTTATTTCCACTGACCTCTGTGTCTCATCCTGCTCGTAAACAAATGGGATCCTTAATTACATTAAACCACCACTGCTCCAAAGTCTTCCTCAGTTCCAAAGGCCAAGCCTCAAGGTTGGGCTAACCATATGTGTGTGTGTGCGCCAGTGACTCATTCACAGGACATCTTGCTTTAATTGTACCCTATATGAGGCTGTTGCTTAGATGTGGATGTTTACGGGCACTACACCTGCTTCTGTTTTGAGCCAAGCCAGACAAAAAAAGAAAAAAAGGGGAAAAAAGAGCTTATTTTGCTTCCACACGCCATGGCATTAGATTCAAGTTCATCAAGGTAGCAAAGCTCACTAAAACATCTGTCACCCAGTGGCTGCGCGTCTGCACACACCGCAAGCTGTGATCATTTTGCTGGAGGAATAAAGTGCCTGAATGCGTGACTGCAACTTAAATAAAGAGATATCCTTTCATCAGGGGTTAATATTTGCAGTATGTGAGCTAACCCACTATATGTCTCCATCCACACATACGTTGAGGGCCTGCCCTCCACATGTTTTAGGCATACATATGTTGGCCAAAACTCCATCTCCCTGCATAACGAATGAAAGAATAAACAAAGCTTTTATACGAGACACTGGTGGATGATTTCCGCTCTGGATCAAAGAAAGATGGAAACTCGAGGCGGTCCAGGTTGGGCATAGTTATCAGGTCAGCATGTGTTCGAAGGAGACAGGGCTTAAACCGAAATGAAAATCCTCTTTGCAAGGTAAACCGCACCTCAATGATGTGTGGTTTACTGGAACTCATCTTATGTGCTGTGGGTATACGAAAAAGCATGTCTTGATGACTTATAAACATAGTAAAAACAGGAAGATGAGTTATAAAACTACAGTTACTTTAAGGAGGAAACAATAGGCCACCTCACATTTCTGTTCTTTCCAGCAAAATGTCAAAGGTTTCAAAATGCAGGAGACAAAAGAAAGACAGAAAAGCCAAAGGAGCGCACTGCACAGCTTACAGCATGAGGGCTCTCAATGAAAATAAAATAAACAACACGTGAAATCTCAGTGGCTTCTGCCACTTTATTGTCATCTCTATCACATTCCTGTCTGTGAAAGCCGCCGACTTCAAAAACACGGAGAGGGTTTTTGAACATATACATGTTTGCAAACATCACTCAGCTGCTATCTGATCTGCTTTAGAGAGATAGCACCCTGAGAGAGCAGCGCAGGTTGGTCCTAAAAGCTTCAAAGGAATACTTGAGGTGTGTGGCACAGGTATTGTTTGCACAGATCAGGCTAGGGTGGTGGTGGGTGGGGGTGGGGGTCGTTATTTTCGGGGATGCTGGACCGACTGAGGGATAAAAGCGGAGGTTTAAGAGGAGAACAAGACTGGCTGATTGTGTGCCCACATGACAACTTTTATCCGGCCTTGATCAGAGACTATAGGGGGTTTGAAAGGCCTCAAAGGTGGGCACTGTAATCCAGGAAGGAACTTTGGGAAGGCTGTGCCCTCATGTCATGCAAATCTTTTCCCTTTTCCTGTTATTTTTCTATATGAGTTCAGCATCACAGATCACCAAAATGGTCAAATGGAGTCAGGGAAACCTTTATCAAAGCACTATCTTCAGGCTATGGAAATATGAGGAAGGTTTAGGATTTCAGTTGAAAAGCTCGCAGATATTCAGAACAGTGACAGACTGGGAAAATGCAGTGTTTTTGTCAGCGCATGCCGAGAAATGTCACAAGTCTTTGACGTCTAAGTAAATGACTGCACACTACAAACATCTTTTTTAGACATTTAAATTGTGCTGCAGAGAAGAAAGCAATTACTTCAGCCTTTCTCTGGGTATCGTGCCACAGACTCATTTTTTTTATTCACATCCCACCCCCTTACCCAGACTACACCCACCCAGTCAGTTAACCCGAACTCCCTGCAATTTGTAGCTGCTCATCCTCTATCATCTTCATTAACAATCTAAGCATGCTTCATGTGCCATCCAGATCATACTGTGCAACTTAAAGAAGACTGCGAGCATGTCGATGCAAACCCCTTCCTTGTTTGAGCCTGCATTTTTCTCTTACCGTCTGTCTGTATTTGCATTGTATATGCACTGTGTACTGTACATATGGGGTTGCATAGAAATTTTAAACCCTTTACTCCTCACAGACCCCAGATGGGTGGTCGTAATAGTCAAAATTGGTCCTTTGGTCATGCTAATTGCTAACTTCTGTGCAGAAAATGTTCAGAGGTGCCTAAGCTCTTCATTCCACTCGACTCAATCAGAAACCTATAATCTACAGCATGCATCATTCTCAGCCTCAGTCACTTGTATAGTATATGACATTTTTCAGATGACTTTTTCACCAAAGATCAACAAGTAGAGACAGTGAGAGGCAAAAGAGGTGTTTCTGTGACCTTGTGTGCAGTGATAGCTGCATCAACAGTTTGACAGTTTTTTAAAATTGTGATTTTTTTTCTCCCTTTTTCAAGCAGTATGTTAGATGGGTACAGTGATGATACACAGATCAGGCATAACATTCTGACAGGTGAAGTGAATAACGCTGATTATCTCTTCATCGTAGCACCTGTTAGTGAGTGGGATATATCAGGGAGCGAGTGAACATTTTGTCTTCAAAGTTGACGTGTTAGAAGCAGGAAAAATTGCCAAGTGTGAGGATTTGAGCAAATTGACAAAGGCCAGAATGTCAAACTCACAAAAGTGGTTCAAGAAATACAGAACTAGACAATGGAGCAATGAAAGAAGGTGGCCTGGTCTGATGACTCAAATTGTCTTTTACATCATTTGGATGGCATTCAGGTGCGTCACTTAACCTGGGGAACACCTTGCACCTGAATGCACTATGGGGAGAAGGGTAGCCAGTGGAAGCAGTATGATGCTTTGGGTAATATTCTGCTGGAAAACCTTGGGTCCTGCCATCCACGTAATCATATTTTGACACATACCACCTAGCTGTGCTAAGCAAACCATGTTCTCCCTTTCATTGAAACAGTACTCCCTGATGGCTGTGAACTCTTTCAGCATGATATTGCACGCTGCCACAAAACGAAAATGGTCCAGGAATGGTTTGAGGAGCACAACATTGAGTTTGAGGTGTTGACTTGGCCTGTAAATTTGCCAGATCTCAATCCAATCGGACATCTGTGGGATGCATGGTGGCCCCACCTCGCGACTTAAAGGGCTTAAAGGATCTGTTGCTAACATCTTGGTCCCAGATACCACAGCACACCTTCAGGGGTCTGGTGGAGTCCATGCCTCCACGGAACAAGGATGTTTTAGCAGCAAAAAGGGGACCGACACAATATTAGGCAGGTGGTCATAATGTTATGCCTGATTGGGGTAGATCATTAAGGGGCAGTTTACGGCCTGTAAGTTTAGCTTAACATAAAGCCATAAAGCAAACATGAGGACGTTTCTGATTAGCACAGAGAAAATCAAGCAAATCATGTTTTTCAAATCTATATGAAAACCAGAATGCAAAAGTACAGTTTTTCTAAGGGTTCATGCACCAGATAGGTACTTACTGCCAGGGAGGAGCAACGTCTGACAAAGAAGTAACTCAGCACATAAACCGCAGGAAAATAGCAAATTATTGTTTTTACATCGCACTGCTTCAATAGGACACAAGCGGGATATAATGCGTGAGCTTTGGAGCTTAAGTTTGGAGAAAAAGAGCCGTCTTCCAAGTTAGCTTCATTTTAAGTGTACAAACAGGAGAATTATATGGATCTTCTTATTTAACTCACCATCAGGAAACAAAGGACATTCCTCAAAATACAGTTTCTTTAAAGCACATGTGAACTCTGTAACACTCTACCCAAAAGAAGAATAATGATTGTATTGTGTATTATATCTGTGTGATTATATCTGTGTGTATTGTATTTATATGTGTGTGTGTGGATGTGTGTGTTTATTTGTATGATCATATCTGTCCCTATGTATGGGGGGGGGGGGGGGGGGGGAATTCCATACCTCCATCATAAACCCTTCAGCACATATTGTGAAACACACACACACACACACACACACCTGGTTCCTTAATTACCCTTAGATTAATATGTCTTCACCTTCAGCACCCACACCCGCAAACTTTCATTTACTTCCATTTACTTCTGTGCCAGAAGAGCACACATCCCCATCAACTCCTGTGAGCTATTCTGCAGTAATTGCTCCTCTTAGTCCTTCAGCCTCTCCCTATTGGCTTGTCAATGCCCTGGATTTTTGCAGAGAACATCGTGTTATGCCAATATTAACGACACTGACGACAGAGAGCAGTCTGCTTTTTTCCCCCTTATGTATCTTTAACAATGATTGGAGGAAGCGAATGATTGCTCGGTCAAGAAAACAGAATCCAAATTCTTATTTTGGGGGAGTTCATAGAAGAAAAAAAACTTCTTTTGGACCAGCAAGCTCTGTTGTGTCCCCAAAAATCACAGTCCTCAAAACCTAAAGTGAGTCCAGATGAGAGCTGAAGGCAGAAGAAGAAGAAGGAGAAGGTCTGCGTGTGCGTGACTTTATGTGTGTTGGTGTAGAGGGGGTTTAAAA
Organism: Neolamprologus brichardi; assembly: GCF_056152115.1. Lineage (NCBI taxonomy): Eukaryota > Metazoa > Chordata > Actinopteri > Cichliformes > Cichlidae > Neolamprologus > Neolamprologus brichardi. The sequence goes on from NC_142107.1 coordinate 10,234,279, forward strand.
AGAAGAGGTCAGAGTCTCAGAATACATTCCCACAGGAATGAGGCTAACAGACAACCCGATGTGATTATCAGCTTTAGAACAAAGTGAGGGTGTGGCGGTGTCGGTTTGACTAAAGAGAGTAGATATGCAGATTTTTTCATGTCTCCAATGCAAAATGATAAATGCGTTGATGTGCAAAAGTTGAATTTACAACTAAGATTAAAGACATAACTTTTTTAATATAACCTTTAAAAAAACACTCAGATGGCCAAAGTATAAAACTGAAAATTCACTTCGTTTGTAAAAGAAAGTGAAATTTTGGGGCTGCAACATAGATTTTGGTGACTTTGGACACACCCAAGCTGTATCCCCTCCATTTTTTTTATCCTTTTGCTTTAAAATATGCAAGTTGAATGCATGCATTAGCACAAGATAACTGAAAAGATAATGCAGACATGTGTATGTTAAAGCAATAATAACACTGTCAAATGCTGGATTCAGATGAGCCAAACAAGTCAATCTTTAAAGTGAAAAATCCAATTTTTCACACCTCATCTATCTCCCACAAGGTCTGATAGGTCACGTCTTTGGTATACTCTTGTCGCCCTTGGCCAGAACAACCATCAGCACCTTAGCTGATGGTTTGCTTGTTTGAGTCACACACAATTTCACATTCCAGTGAAACGCAGACAGGGCCCACGGGGGTGGAAGCCTATCTCCTGTTTCTGCAGCATAAAAACAGTTTGGCACACGTGCTCGCTCTCCCTCTGGCCTGCAGGATCGCACAGGACAGGTGAGACCTGACTCAACTGTGAGGCAATGGACAGAAGACTTCTTTTTTTCTCCCCCCTCCCTTTTCATTTTGAGGCTGACAGTTCTCTTTTTCTCACAGCCGCGGTGACAGATTGGAATTTGGAAAACATGGGAAACTCCAGAAAAAGGGGGAAGACAAACTGCTTTGGTTTTTACAGCAGTAATTACAGTCAGTTAACACCCGCCTGATGACTGTTTGTGTTTTTATTTACAGACACATATTTACAGACTTGTTACACATGGGGCATTCGCTTCAGTTGCTCGTTCGCATCTTTTTCCCCACCCTTTTAATTGTTTTGAACCAGCCGAGCGATTGTGAAAATGGACGAGCGCCTCCATTTGGGTGGCGGTTCTGGCTCGGCAACAGTAGCACAGTGTTCAACCCAAGTGTCCGTGTCAGTGAACTGCACTGATGGAAAGAAAGTTGTTTTTCACGCAGTGGGCGGAAATAGATGGTGACAGTGACACATAAAAGGCAGGGCTGAGGTTTAGAGCTGACGTCATGGCAATCAACATTTAGGAGGACTGGGCCTTTCAGTGAAAGGAAGCCACACAGAGCAGCCCACAAGCATTTCACTAACAGTCTGAGACCGGGTACCGCAAGCTGTACATGAGCGTGCAGACAGGGAACAATAGGGCTCCACAGGCACGTGGTTATATGCAGTATAAAAGCGTGAAGTTATAAAAGTCTTTGTGCATGCCAGTGCACTGCTTCACCTTTGCAGCTCTGTCAGATTTGGAGCCACATGACTTACTGAATCCCCCAAACTGAGCTCGAAGGCATGAAACTCTATACTCCGTCTCTTTTTTAACATCTCGTTTTAAACTTTCTCTCTCTCACACACACACAGCTCCTGTCACACAGGCAAAAACACATATAGGCACCCTTCACATCCCCGTCTCCCTGCTCCTCCGCCCTTCCTCACACACCCAATATCACTTAAGAGCCAACCACCAGATCCCATTTTTCACCGCAGAGCTGCGGATTAGAAAAGAAGGCATTTCCCAAACGGTCTGCGGCTTATGTGATGACATGATTGTCATTCAGTTTAATTCCCTCCATTCTCTTTAGATTCCTGCTCCCCTGATTCTGGTGCTACAATAAAGCACAGAAAGTAAATAAGAGTTAAAAAAAAAAGAAAAGAAGAAAAAACGAGGCTCCTGTAGGGACATGCTTCCTCGAAAGGCATTTTAGATTAAATTGTCAAGATGAAAGACGTATAGAAAATTGTTATGTGCAGCTGGTTTCCAGTCAGGGAAGGCTTTTGTGCATTTTTGTTTATGCAAAACATATCCATAGGCTTATACGTGCATAACTGCTACGTAATTGAAGCTCCTGGTTTTGGGGTATTGCCCAGATTTAACTCCAGTGAAGTCAGAATGAACGCCAGCGAACTCTCCCTCAGCTATAAATTATTCCCGTGTTGAACTCGAGGAATGATGTGAGCCTAGCGCTGTCTAATGCTTCCAAGGCCGTTCAAAGTCTTGCATAATCTCCGAACATCTCTCCTCTCAGATCTTTACTACATTGATCCATTTAGTGATGTCTCTATAAAGTTGCAGAGCAAGTCTGGGACTCCGAAGGTCCCGCTGGAGGCAAAACAAAGAAGAAAAGTTTGATACACCTGCATGAAGGTGGCAGGACACGAGGGATGGTGGGTAGGAGGAGAAGAGGAAGCTGTGGGGGCAGAAAAAAGTGTGCGGCTGGAGAGATCAGAGTGATTTTGTTCAGTCCTCCATCTCCTCCTTCACGCTGTCCATCAGTCATTCTCACTGAGGTTGCTTACATTTGCAGATAAAAGTTAGGAAGGTGGGGCCTCGCAGCTGCTTTGTTGTGGGCCTTTGAATTCATCCTCACTGCCTGAGGGATCCACCACTGAGCATATTGCATGTAGAAAATAGTGTGCATGGCATCTGTTGTTGCTCCAAAGAGAGATTCAGGCACAACGTGCACATTACGAGCATAAAACTTGCTTTTTGACAAGAAATCTAGGCGAAAAGCGAACATTCATTAGACTCAGAGGGGGACGCTCTTTCGTCCGTATATACTACTTTGCAGTTAACTACTACGAAATATATATATTCATTCCACACACACACACACACATGGTTCAGGCTCCATTTATAGGAAAATACAGCCTTGCCTCTGCACTGCTTGATGAGTATCTCCTGGTTTCAAACATCTGCCATGATGGTTTTAAGGCGGGGACTCCAAACTCATTTTATGGGGGCCATGTACAGCCCACTTTGATCTTAAGTGACCAGTCAAACTCTTCTTTTTGATACTGTAAAATTTAATCACACATTTAATCCCTGGGATATTTTAACATAAAAAAGTGCAATTTTAACAAAACACCTCAATTTCTTCATGATAAAGAAATGCTGCTTTGGGCCTCAAATGTAAAAAGAAACATGGAAAATTACAGAAACAGTTCACTTAACTTATTGCACAAATTTTTTTTCCTTTGTTTTGGAAGGGGGCGATTTACGGTGAACCCACTGTAAATATCATACATACATTTCTATAGTACATTGTGAAAAAACTGGAACTTTCTTTCATTTAACGGTTTATCTTTTAATTATTTACTTTGGTGTAGTGTGAACGGACATGGAGGAGGTCTTTATCAATGCGAAAAGCTGACAAACTTATGAAAATAAAGTTAAAAATCTCAAATGTATGCCCTTCTTTACATTTCCAAAGCCATCCACTGGGCAGGATTTTAGTCTTTGGCAGGCCACTCTGGCCCCAGGGCCTAATGTTTGACACCTCTGCTTTAAGAGTTCTGCTGGGTTTTGCAAATGGGCGACAGCTTCTTCCTCACACTGGAAATTACACAACGAGAGTGGAACATTCAGCTTTTTGCTGTGCAGGATTTGTAATTTGCTGTAATGGCTGACACATGTACGCGCCATCGGCAGGCTTCCGGCTATGGAAATCTCTATCTGTGGTGCACACAGGGATGCGGCGCCAGCACGCACCTGCAGGCACAGCGGTGGGAAATATAGTCTGGACTGCACACATGCATACATAAAAACGTGAGCACACAGAGATAGAGAGGAGCATACAGGCAAACACACCCACAGACTGATATACTGTATTATCCGACCTCAATCCTATATACACAGATGCAGCTCACGACTTGTATATCACATTTGTTTCTTCAACACTGCTGCTGCCTGTTTGTTTCTTTAATCTCACTGTTTATATTTCTGCGTCCAAACCTGCCAGTATAACTCCAGCTAGGGCAATTAGCATGAGGGAAAAGCAAATAAAACGTCTGATGAAAGCAAAGCCCGGATCCTGACCTCACTCTGACTGAATGTGGCACTACAGCCAGCGGACGGTCATTTCCAAAAGCTGTGAATTCCTCGATGCCAAGCTGGCCTCTTTTGCAGTGGATTTACAATGGCTGTTTGTGTGTCAAAACATATCATTATTCTATATTTGCCTGGGTCATGTAGGAATCCACAGAGACCTTTGTTTCAGCAGACGGAGGAAACTGCAATCACGGGCTCTGCAATTCTTAACTTTGAAAGCTTTTCCTTAAAGGAAAAGTTAGACACTGCGGGACATAGAGCTATTAAGAAAATGTCAAGACTTAGATGAAAAGATTGATACCACTCTCCTATCAGGATGCTAAGAATACTAATAGCAATCAGCTAACTTGGCGCAAAGACTGAAAATGGGGGGGGGGGGGGGGGGGGGAGTCTGAAAAGTCACAAAATTCACCCAGGATCTACAGAGATCACGTTATGCAGTGTTGGGAAGGTTACTTTTAAAATGTATTCCATTACAGAATACAGAATACATGCCCCAAAATGTATTCTGTAACGTATTCCGTTACGTTACTCAATGAGAGTAACGTATTCTAAATACTTTGGATTACTTAATATATTATCATGCTGTTTACAACTACATGAATGTACTATTGCTGTGATTTATTACTGTAACTGAAGGTCCGCGGCTCCGAACCGTAGCACGTAGTAAAGGGACCTCTGGCTAATATGGTGGGTTCTGTGTAGGGCTCGTAGCCGAAAACTAGCTTTACTTTGTTGTTTGGGTCAACTTTGCTAGCGAGAGACAGAGAGGCGCTGAAAGGCTGCTCCAACGGAACTTATTGTTTCAGAGGAAAACACGAACACGGTCGAGTCTTAATAGCTTACTTACAACTGGGCCCGTCAGGCACCCTTCTTGGCTGCAGTGGTTATTATTATATTTACATGCTTCCAGCTCCCGTTTTTGCTCGATGACAGCTTGTACTTTTCCTTTTTCTCCCTCCCTCGCTCACAGACACATAACGTGTATGGCAGTCCATTCTCCCTGCAGCACGGACTACACTGCCTATGATGCTACATTCTTTAGAGCTATACCGGTAGCATTCTGCCTATTAGCTTAGCACAACAACAACAGGCGCTCCCCCACCCAGGAAACACGCAGAGAGAGAGAGAGCGGCACCCTGTAACCATGGCAACCGTAACGCTGCCGCCTGGAACAACAGAACATAGCTGTTAAACAAACCCAAACAGGCCTGACCCGCCACAATATGAAACAGGGAAGTACCGCCGTGTAATCCATTTATTTCAACAAAGTAACTGTATTCTAAATACCACCTTTTTAAACGGTAACTGTAACGGAATACAGTTACTCATATTTTGTATTTTAAATACGTAACGGCGGTACATGTATTCCGTTACTCCCCAACACTGACGTTATGTGTCACTTCTGTAGTTTGCACAGAAACTGTAGAAGTAAAAAGTGTGAAAACACAATTTTTTTTTTGCACTTTGGTGCGAAACATAGAGCGTCTGCTGTTTTTAGCCTCACACTTCACACCCTACAACCGCTGACACTCTCTTGCCATTTTTGATTTTCTATACACACCAGATACAATATGTTAATAAGCCACCCCCTTCTGTTACCTTTAAACACAACTGGCAAGATGTTTCACACGTACAGAAATCAAAAGAGCATTTTTCAAAAATGACGAACTCTGTTTTCTCTGAGGATGTTAAAGAACGAAGGTGAATGATAATAAAAAGCATAAAATTCTCAATTAGTCAGTGTAGTGCCAAGTGGATTTACTATCTCTGTCTGAAACACACTGTGCTCCAGGGCTGAGTGTGTCACAGACAGATTATCTACCCTTTAACCCCCCCCCCCCCATCCTCTCATCCGTTCAAACAGCCGGTGTGTTAATCAGGTTCAAAGTCTGAATTCATCTCGTTGCCTGAAGAAACTCTATATCTGCTCCAGCTCGGAGTCAGGGGAATGTCCCAGAGCCAATCCTTCCTGCTCAACCCCAAAGATGACACACTCAGTCTCAGATACTGTATTTATGGGAAAAGGGTGCAAGAGAGATATGGGTTGCAGGTACCCCCTCCTCATGTTAGGCCTATTATTTTTTGGGGGGGAGGTTTGTGCCAAGAGACCATGTGTTGAGCTTCAGAGTGCAAGAAGAGTACAAGAGGTTTTAGATAGACGTCCTCGGGGCTCGTGTTATTCACAAAGCTGACTGGGATGTCTATCATGAGTTCAAAGGGGCGAGGAAGATTTTCTTTGGTGGGGAGTCATCTTACATTTGTAAAACACTGACGTGGGCTCTTTAGAATAAAGTGCTCATCATTTTTTCCCACATTGCTGAGCTAAAGAAGCTAAATCATGTGCCTTACACTTGACTTGACATAAAATGACTAAATTCTTTATTAACTTATTAAAAAAATCATTTTCCTAATGGTGCTTTAATACGCTACAGTTGTTTTCTTATGATGATACATACTGTAATGATTTATTAAGAATGTTATGCCTCATAAATTTTTAATTATACAGGATAAAAAACCCTTCATCCTATCTGTGCTGGAATGATCCATCTATAAGATGTCACAGCAGGAAAAGGGTGGGGACATGTAAAAGGAAAAAGGGAGGGGTGTAGGGGGTGTAGAAGAAGCAAAGAAACCTTGAATGAGAGCTTCCAGGACCCTGGAGCGCACAGACACAACAAGCTGGAAAGTCTCAGCTAACTGAGTTTTAAAGGACAAACGATTCAAAATGATCAGAGGACATCTTTAGTAGCTCTTTTCTGAATTATGAATGTAACTTCTGACAAGTCCACTGTGCCACTCCACTGCTGAGAGAAGCTCCCCGTGTGATGGATCAGCTTTGCGCAACAGGTTCTCCAAAGAACATTTAAGCTCGAACTCTGATCCATGTAGGGAACAAAAAGAAGCATGCTGTCACCGCTTTGGCCCTTTGGCATCGAGCAGGAGATCAACTCATGGGATGTAGTGGCTGCAGATTCAGGGTCAACTTTGGGAAGGCGCTGTCCAAAGTCTCGGTCTTTTTCACCATGGTCCTAATCTTCACCTACTTCTTCTACTGCCTCACCGGATTTTGTGATTCGGCTCCAAGAGCTGCATACAGACAAGAAACTTCAGACTTGGACTATGACATTTTGGACGATCTGCGGCCACCCCGGCGCCTCTTCCCCGATGCGCCGTTTCAGCGGAACCGCACAGGCTCCGAGGACGCTCCGGCTGAGCCGTCACAGAATACGCTGGACAGCGAAAAGGAGACTGTCCAGAGCAACGACATTCCCGTGTCCAACACTTTCGGGACCAAAAGGTTTCCGCAGGCGATTATAATCGGCGTGAAGAAAGGAGGGACTCGCGCCCTGCTGGAGTTTCTCCGCATCCACCCGGACGTGAGAGCGTTCGGCGCGGAGCCGCACTTCTTCGACAGGTTTTACGATAAAGGGCTGGAGTGGTACAGGTAAGGATGAACGCACGAATCCACTCATACAGAATGTAACTGGCTTTTAGCCCAGGTTTGACCGCAAATCATAAAATGTAAAAACTGTAAATCGTGGACCATCGCAGGCAGTCCAAAACTTTAAAACGACACAGGGTGTCTGCTGTAAAAACCGATGTGCTCTTTATAAGTGAATCTGACAGGTTTATTTGGAAAAAGTTTGAACACGATTGCATATTTGGATGTCATGCCAGCCAATGCAGGATTGTATATGCTGTAGGTGGTAAAAGGTCAGCTGAGCAGCACTGATGTTTTTGCTGACATCTTATCACCTGTGTAGATGTGCTGATTTCCTCCGTCAATAGAAGAGACAGCAATGCATTGGCTGGTTGATAGATTCGGATCAGCTTTAGACAATGCTCCCTCTCTTGTGCTGCTCTAGATCAAAAGGGCTAGTGAGGTCCCAGAGGAGCGTTTCATCATCTTGACAGTCATCTAAACACCATTTATTCACTTCAGCATGACATCCTGTATAGTGTTCCCCTTTTTGCTCTGCAACGGAGCCACAAAGAACCCATGCAAACATCACATTGATTACTCTAACATGTAAAATCTACAGCAAATACCCCATCATATACCATATAAAGCACCTTGGTGTGATTTGGAGCTATATAAATAAAATGAAATTGAATTGATTTAGAGAATTTTCAAAAAGCAAAAACACAAAAATCTGATTGACATGGAGAGCAAACACTGAGTGATGATCTTAGTTAATGTGATTGCACAGTTCCTTTACAAAAGGCACATAAAATGTTCATCAGCTACTGTCATACTGACAGCACATGATTTGGGGTGACCAGGCTGACCAGAGCCCTCATTTGGGTGTAGTTAAGGCCCTAAAGAAGGATTTATTTGTGCGTGAAGCTGGTCCTGATCATCTCCATATGTTCTACGAGCTTCTGGACATGATCCCAGCTGAGCAGCGTGTGAGAACACAATGCCATTTGGGGACCTTTAAGCAAGAGAGGTGTCATAACTACACAGAGGTTTGACAGGGTAAGGATCATGAATAACAGGCACTTTGATAGCAAGATGGTGTAATTTAATCTTCCTTTGCCTTATTTTCTAAACCCCCCTTTGCTGCCTTTTAATAGGAAACATAAGGACACATGGAAACGGTTTCACCACTGATAATTTTAGCATGCTGTTAAATTTCTTCTCTCTCACTTTTTCTCTGTGCACACACAAACACTCATATATACCGTATGTATGTTAGCAGTCTTAAGTACTATGTTACCTATCCTCTGTCTCTCCATGCCACATTTACAACTCATCCTTCTCCCCAGATTTCTCCCTGTCACTTTCTCCTTCTCTCCTTGCGTCTCTTCTCCTCACTCTCCCTTCAGAATAGCAGAATGTGAAAATACCTGTGGCCAAACTCGTGTTTCCGGGGCATTTTTTTATGTGTGTTTTAATTAGGCTGACTTGTGCTGTAAAGCTGTTAGGCCTTAATGGTGTAACACAGCACTGCCACTAACACGGCCTGTAAAAACACGGCCTGTAAAAGGTAGATCAGTCATGCAGTAATATCGCCTAAACCCAACAACAAATCTAAGTCACCACATGCAACATGAACATTTTTCAAAGTGTAGCCAAGTTAAGAGGTGTAATTAAAGTAAAGTGATCACCTGTAAGTGTTTAAGAGATTAAATGGGAGTTCTGCATGGATATAACTGATAATACCTGCATTTGTTCACATTCACAGTATCACAAGAACGTGAATGTGGATTATGGTTTTGTCTTTTGCTGTGATTTTTTTTTAAAGAAGTGAACTTCACTGAAAGTTGAGGCGGAGAAAATTTGGAAGGATTAATGCAACAATGGAGAGTGACAGCAGCAACATGATACCGGATGAAATCACTGAAAGATGATTCCGCTCTTGTCACCAAATCGCAAAAATTGAGCAAATCTGTTTGCTGTCATCTGCAGTGACCCACAAAGAAGCCGCTGGAAGTTGTAGACAGCAGCATTTTGTGTATGTGTGTGTGTGTGTGTGAGAGAGAGAGAGTCAGTGACAGAAAGAACTTATCCATGTGGAACAAGCAAGTCCTCCTCATCTGACTGTCAGTCACAGGGTCAACTCTCTGTCACATCTGGATGTGACACACACACACACACACACACACACGCACACACTCAATGCAGTGTAAAGCAGTAGTTTAAGACAGGCTCTGAAAACGCAACCCCTGCTTTGACATTTAATCTTTCTGAAGTTCTCTGTCTCATCTGATCTCATAAGATAGAAAACCGATTGCTGTAGATATTCCTCCGGATCATCCATTTAATATTACCACAGCACTTATTTATCCATATCATAAGTGATAAAGTGATGATAAACCGCTTTAATCCTGAATCTTTCCCTTCAGACAAATATGACCTTTGCGTGCTTATATATCTGCCATAATCCCCATGAATAAAAATGGTGCATTGGAACTGCTGTTGATTATTTTTACAGACGAGTCACAATTTTATAAGTAACAAACAGCCGCTTGCCAAGATACATGGTCACACACTGGCATATCTGAAAGCAATTTGTGCACTGTCATAGTCTGCTCTCTTTCCTGGATGGAGAAATAAGCACAAACCGAAGGCGACTGTAGCAGATGGATGAGGGTTGTAATCTGTCATATTTGAGTCATTGCTGTCAGATGTTGGATGAAACCAGGGGCGATCTGCATGCTGGAGACACTTCATAGATTCAGCAGACAGAAGTACCCTCCCGTGCGTGTTGTTCCAACAGCACTGTCTTCTCGAAGACGAGCTCAGACCTCATCCATGTGTGTTTTCCATTGCTTTTATCTGAGCGATCAAGTCAGTCTCCGCTCTCTTTCCTTCTCCGCCCTGTCTGTCTCTTCATGCCGTTCTCTCGTTTGCATGTGTGCATACGAGCCCATTACGGGAATGGAAAAGCCACAAATAGTGCATTGAAAATAAGGCAAAGATTTAACGGTTTTCTGTGTTGTTTTACGGCTTAAAAGAGACTTCACAGAGTGATGGGTTTCATATGGGACTTAAGAGCCACCGCAGAAAGCTGAAAAACCTCAGCTTTCCATGGCACAATAGTTGTAATTGTCACGGCTTTGTCACAGTGATGAGGCCTGGAATGAGTAATGATTAAATTCTGTCTGATGACGTCAAAGTGAGCGCATTTATTTCTCATCTTGTAGAAGAGCAAACTCTTTTTAAAAAGATTACTTCTTCATTTCTGTTTGAGGAAAAACTCAAGTTCTCATGGCTCATCAATATTTTACAAGGTTATCAATTAGCTGACCTGTAGTCTTGACACCACAGGCCATGCCTGATTGGATTGCAATTAAAACATGGTATAAATCCATTAAGGGTAACAGCACAAGGGCAAACAAAAATGCCAGCTCTGTTAAAAATGACATCAGAAATGGATTTATGCAAACAAGACTGGATATAGATGACAACAGATCAAAATAAGAGGAGGACATGCCGATCTTTATGGGGTCAGACTGATATACACATTTGATTTTATTATTTTAAAACATATAATCGGCATTTACACCAGCACCAAAATGTCATTTTATCCCTTGATTTTTCTAGCATAACCATTAAAATATACATATCTGCACATTTTAAAGGTCTCTTTTTATTATTTTTTTTTTTTTTAGATTACTGTTATATTTCAGCTTTAGTTACTCTGGAAATCCTGACGATGAGAGTCCTAGCCAAAAAAGACAGCAGTGCAATCAACTGAGTTGCATAAACTAGACCACATGCACAAATATAAACAGAATAATACACAAATTAACTATACAAAAATACAGCTGGTGAAAATAAAATACGAGGACAACCAAAATTTATAAACGTCAGCAGCAATGAAGCCTAAAACATCAATATTGTCTCACACCAGAAACAAGGGTAATATTCAGGCAAAACATTTGCAGCATTAAGGAACTGCATCCAAGTCATTTAAAATCGCCTTAGATTCATTTTAGTGTGACCACTTCCTTAAATTTAAGCTGATTGTATATAAAAGATGGACGCAACGGTGTGGTCAGCCATTGGTTAGTGAAATGCTGGCTTGAAGCCTTCAGCTGAGAGCTCTCACTGCCACCATCATACATCACTTGTGCGTGGTGAGGATGGCAGCTCCAAAGCGTACCCTGCTTTATCCTCCTTTTGGACTCTCATGGAGACTTTAAATTACAAAGTGAATGTCACGTTCTATTAGGTAAGACTTGAAATTTGCATCTGAGCCCACAAACTCATCAGGAAAGTGTTTAGTGAGGTCATAGATCAAAGGAGCCAAAGGCGAGTTTTCCCACAGGCTGAGGTTTTGGAGAGACATGGCTGGTCACCATGTCACATCAAGATGTGTTGCTGTAGGGTCAAGTGAATAAGGCCCCGTTCACACCGGCCTTTTAAGAAGGGGAAAATGTGTATTCTCCAACCAGTTGTTGCAGGCTGATGGCAGGCACGATGGAATCTAGCGCTAAACTCTACATAGGCCTAGAGCTCTGGTTGGTGACCCATAGCAACCACCAGTAACCCCAACCAGTTGGCACAGACCTCCTTGCAGTTGCTTTGGTTGCCAGCAGAACACCACAACTGCTGGTAATTTGCATGGAAAACGCCAAGTGGTCTGCAAACACTCATCAACAATTCTCAGAGCTGTAGTGAAGCTGTGAAAGCAGCAACACAAACTAGAAGTTGCCTTCAAAGTAAAAGTTGCACCTTTTCAAATGTGTTGGCTGCTGCACCGGGGTCAATCCTTTCTTCGAATGTGAACATTCTCTGTTTACAGTTTGCATGGCAGTTCTTTCAGTTTTTATTACGTAAGTGTTTGCAGACATGTTAGCATCTTCTATGCACAATAATCTAACTGCTGTCACTGAAGGTTTGCAAACCTATATGTCAAGAATAATCCGTTCAGCCGAAAGAAAAATAAGATATTTTTAGGCACTTTAGTCAGCTGTGACAGATTTGTGTGCACATCATTTAGCAATTTATATCTTTAATATTATTTGAAGTATAAATAAGACAAGATATAGCCACAGTTAAGTCCATAAGTATCTGGACAATGACACACTATAATTTTGTGGTTTAACAAAATCATTGCTTTTTAGGATTTACAACCATTTCTATGCATAGCCCCCCTTTTGCATGTGCTCGCCCTGAGTCCAAATAACAAAAGTTATGTTGCTGTGTAAATACTTAAGGAACTAATGGTACAGTTTGGATTGTTCCCAAGTCATCCTGTGTTTTGTGCATGCTTTATCTCAGTATTATCTGAGAGGGGAGATTCAGGCACTTACCCTGTCAGTTTGGATTTTTGACAGCTGAAATGGTGAAAGTGGAGCCTAATGCACATCCACGGGGGAACGTTTTCCAGAGTGAGGGTGATTTTCTCAACACCTCATTCTGTGTACAGCCCTCAGGCCATTAGCCTTAGACGCTGAACATGGCTGATTGGTGTAACAGGCCAGGAAGTGGTCTCTGTAGTGTTGGGTTGTAGTGTGTTTTAATGGTGCCAGGTTTTGGCTGGACTTAAGTCTAGGTGGTATTATAAGGTTTGAAAATAGCCACATTCACACTTCATATGGTGGGAATTATAATAATTTGGGGTGCTTTGTAATCCATTATGGGGCGCCTGTAAAATCTTGGGGAGGTTTCTGTCTTGTCTCCCCCCACCCCCTCAGCTCTATGCTGCAGTTAGCTGGTGAGAAAAGTACTTTTTGAAGAAATAATAGTTTGGGTCAAAATTAAATGTTTCAAATGCTTGGTAGTCATGTTCAGTCAGGCAACCATTTCCAGAAAAGAATAGCATGAGCCTGAAAAAACACGAGAGTATCCAATGGAAACACAATCATATGGCTCCTGGGAAATTTGAAAAGACTATGTTTTACCACATAGCTTCGATGTTTAAAGGGTTTGAATGAATCCAGATCTATAAAAGAAAAGTATGTGTCTGATTCTCATAAGAGATGAACATCAACAGAGACACACTCACAATTTTCTGTTTTAGCTCTCGGGTTCATCAAACTTCAGCAAAATCTGTCTTGATTATTAAAAATCCCTGTTTACATATTTATGACAATGTTAACATGCTGATTTAATAATTATAGAGTTTTCACCGCCTTAGCGCAGGGTGTTAGCATGCTAACATTTGCTAATTTGTGCTTAACCTAAAGCAGAGCTGAGGTTTAGAAGATCACAGCAACTCTCTGCATGTCCTCCTTCACTGCATTTATGAATCTTCCCTCTGGTATTCCTCCTGTCTGGCAGCTCCATATTAAGCATCCTTTGTCCAGTATATCCACTATCCCTACTCTGCCTGTGTCCAATCAATCTTAGCCTTGCCTCTACTCAACTTTGTCTCCAAAGTCCTCAACCTGGGCTGTCCTTCTAATATACTCATTTCTAATACTGTAAGGATGCCCAAAGAAAATCAGAGCATGCTCTTCAGCTATGCCAACTCGAGCTCAGGCCTTTTTTGCCAGCCCCATCATGTCCAAATAAAACATCATATCAGGTGCCACTACCAACTTGTGAACCTTCTGTAACAAATCACCCCGACACTCATTGCCACCCACTCCACCCTCCTGCCTGCATTCTGTTCTTCAGCTCTCTTGCGCAATGACCTTTAATTTGGATGATTGACCTCAAGTGTTTAAACTCATCCACCTTAATTGTTGATTTAAATAAATGTGGAAATATTGCAATTTGTACTTGGTGATTGTGCTTGAAAATTGTCAGGGAGTCCACTAAGATATTGGAATGAAACTTGATGGACAAACATATACAGAAAGACTGAATCTTAGATCCATCCATTTTTTTTTTAGCTATCATAGGGAAAGAAGCAGGGTACAGAACAAAGAAACAAACAACCTACAGCCAGTTTTGAAATACCAATTAACCTAACCTGTGCATGTCTTCGTACTGTGGGAGGAAGCTGGATACCCCCATGCAGGCACACTGAGAACACGCAAAGACCTTCGCTTGCTGGTAGATTCAAACCCAGATTCTCCCCCCAGTGAGAATCCTGCCCTTGTGGGCGCCAACTTCCCAGCAGAGCATCACAGACTTCACATCCTGTCAGGACTCCTAATTATAACTGGACATTCAGTCTTTAATTGGGCATCGACCTGCATAAAGTAATTCCTTTATAGATGGACTCCCCCCTTCCCATGTATGTGTGTGATTTTAACTCCTTTCCACCCACACACTCACACTGTGGTCTCTGTGGAAGTGTTGCACTTCAGCCAACCTCATGCAGAGAAAACCATTTACTAACTCCATTACTTTGTAGAGGAAAACATCATCCAATGCAATTAAAACTAGAGGGTGGCAACAGTTTTTTTTCTCGCAGCTGGGTTCCAATTGTGATCAAACCATCCAGTGGTCCTGTGACTGACACTTGCAGAGGTGTTTAGTGTGTTTATGTCTGGTTGAAAGTCACTTTAGTGGTAACACACACACATACGCAATACTATTTGTAAAGTTTCTGCTCCACACTTTCTCATTCAATGTTTTACTTTCTACACATCAGCTTATGTTCTTTTCCAACTTTGACATGTGACACTTTGAGGTCTCAAACATGGCGATAGCAGGGGAAAAACTGCACGTTGTATTCTAGAGACAACAATGCCTCCTGCTGTATGTGTTCACTTCCTTGTAGCTAGATGAGATTTGCCCCACACTCTTGTTTGTACTGGTTTAGCCCACCTTAGCTTGGTCAGAGGGGAACAGCAACATATGTTTCATCCAGACATGATGCTGTAAATCAAGGTTCCCACACTTATCCTGTCAGACTGACAGACTTTCCGTTGCCTCCAGGTTGCTTCTGTCACCCTTCGAGCATAGCGACACAGTTGGGAAATGTTTCCCTCAGTTTGACATTTATGCTCTCTCTCGTTTTTATAGCCTTGATTTTTCACCACCTGTTTAATTGGATCTCAGCTGAAAAAGCCTTTTGGTGTGGATGCCTGCCAAAGCAGAAGCCTCCTTCAGGAAGACCGTGTATAGCGTATCTGGCCCAGTAAATCGCTGTGATAACTGATGGAATTTCAGATCGACGAACCGACGTGATAATTGGATTTTCCGGCTCCACTTCTGCAGAATACCTTTTGTTTCTGCGCCGCAGGAGTATGTGGCTCCCGCTTCAGCGGGAGAGCCCGTAATCTTGGGGGGCAGGAAGTCTCTTGGCCACATCCTTGTTGCCAGGGTTGTTATTTAATCTTATGATCCAGGCTCCCTCGAACATATCAGTAGAGTAATCAGCTCTGGAGCACTTCAGGGAGGAAAAGCACTACATCCTTTTAACAGCAGGGAGTTCCAGACTAGAGTGGCGAGTCAGCAAGGCTTTCCGATACAACGCTAAATAGAAAACATGTTTGAGTTCTTCTCTTTGCATATTTAAATGTTAACAATTGTAGGCTAAAATGCATTTCCCTTAAGCTAAATCAAAGAGGTGTATGTAAAGCATATGTTATTGCAGATTAATCGTCCCTGATCTGTTTACAGTATACTGACACCACATACAGACAGATTTATGATAGAAAAAGGCCTCTATCGATTCTCCGATAATGAGACTGATTGTGATGAGGGAGATAGGGACCTGAGCAGAGTGGGGGTAAAGTCACAATTCATTAACTATTCATGAATATGGAAAGACAACTTATGGTCAATTACAGAAGTGTCATTTATGTGAAGAAGTGAAGGACAAATCCAAGACTATGAATGAGAAAGCAGAAGACGGACACCGTGGGTGCAAGGATGCTCATTTTCTCATCAGTATTCACTGACACCTCCGTGCTCAAATATGCACATGTGCAAAAAAGCAGTCATACACACACCGACACACACTGAGCACAATCTGTCATATAGAGACAGACGTATTGATCAGACACAGATAAACAGGGGACGGGCAGGCAGTGATAGGCCATTTGCAGCTCTTGAAATTGGATAGTAATCAATTAATGGTCTTTTATTATGGGGATCATTTAATGGGGATGGATTGAAACGGCTTAATTTTAAGTGAAGAGGAAAGACTCAAATCTCTAAAAGTTTCCTTCTCACTCAAAGTCATGTACTTTATTGTGCACTTTTAACCTTTGTTTCCTCTTAAAACTTCTACAGAGAACATTTTACATAAATAAGAGACCAAACTAAACACTGAACCACAGAATAGAGTTTCCATCAGGAGTTAAATGAGCAGGAACACCTTGTTAGTACCACATTGGACTCTCTTTTTACTTTAGAGCTGACTTAATTCTTTGTGGCATAGATTTACTAAGTTTCTGGAAAAACTCCTCAGAGATTTAGGTCCATGTTGACATGGCAGTATCAAACAGTTGCCCAAGATTTGTCGGCTCTGTACATTCATGATGGGAATCTCTCGTTCCACCACATTCCAAAAATGTTCTATTGGGTTGGGAGCTGGTGACCTGAGAGGCTGTTTGAGTACTGTGAATCCAATGTCATGTCCAAGAAACCAGTTATGATTAGAGTTTTTTGACATTTCACATGATCCTGCTAGAAGGAACCATCAGAAGATGAGTACAGTGTGGTCATAAAGGGATGGACTTGTCTGTGACATTTTTAATTAATTAGTAATAAGGGTCCCAACAATCTACCGCCAGCAACCCTAACTGTTGATACAGGCAGGATGAATCAGTGCTATCATGTTGCTTATGTCAAATTCTGACCCTACTATCTGAGTGTTACAGCACAAATTCAGACTCATTAGACTAGGTAACTTTTTTTTTTCTCCAATCTTTTATTGTCCAGTTTTGGCGAGCTTGTGCAAGCTGCAGCATCGGGTTCCTGTTCTCAACTGACAGGAAAGGTCTTCTGCTGCTTTAGCCCATCTCCTTCAAGGTTGTTTGTACAGAAATGCTCTTTTGCATTGGTTGTAGTGAGTGGTTATTTGAGTTGCTGTTCCCTCCTGATCAGCTCAAAGCAGTCTGGCCACATCAACAAGGCATTTTCAGCCAGAGAACTGCCACTCACTTCTTTTTTTCAACCCTAGAGATGATTGTGTGGGAGAATCCTAGTAGATGAGCAATTTCTGAAATGCCAGCCAGTCTGGCACCAACAACCATATTTTATTCAAAGTCATTTAAATCAACTTTTTTCTCTGTTCTGATGCTCAGTTTGAAATTCTGCAAGTCTTGACCATGTGTACATGCTTAAACGCATTGAGTCGCAGCCACACGACTGGCTAATTATATGTTTGCGTTAATGAGCAGTTGAGGTTAATGACGCTTAATGAAGCGCGTGTGAGCAATTGCACAAAACCTATCTAAGTGGTTAAAAGTTCTTATAATGAGATTTTACTGTGTTTGGTTGACTTTGATGAAGCATTAAGATCTTCATTTTGAGTGAAATATCAAAAGCCTATGTCTTGTTCTTCATTTGATGTACATTCTCTCATATTTCCCTGGTGTATTGTATTAGATATGTTTTTAAAGAGCAAAAGTAAAGTCAGTGAACTTGCATGGACTACAGTCATCTGCTGCTTTGTTTCCGTGAAAGGGAAGTCATGAAACTTTGCTGAACCTTAATTCCCTCAGATCAAAGAGGAAACACTTTAAATAATGTGGGCATTCAACTGTCATTACTCAAGTAAACCCATTTGAAAGTGTTTATTTTCCTAATTGATTAAAAGCATTTTTACTACATTGCACTAATACACGGTTACTTTACAAATACTCATTAAAATAATCAGGAAAATGAAAAACAAATCCCCCCTCGGATGTCATCTACACTTCTGAATGGCCTTTTGTCATTGACATTTGGAGTTAATGCAAACTTGCAATCTGAAACAAATAAAGCACATATGCTCCATTACTTGTTTATTTTATGGGAAACCACATGAACGCTCTCTGTTTCCAGTAACACAGTAAAGGATGTGTTGGGTAAATGAACTGCAGGCGATTCATTTGCTGCTTTAAACATTGCTCATCATCCATTTGTCGTGCAAACAATTTGTTTCCGAAATCCAAATCCACCACAACGCTGGCTCAGGCAGTTTGTCAATGTTAAATGTAAACACATGAATAAATGCTGGACCTGTTGAACACCATGTTTTCCCTCACTGTCTGTTGGCCAGATATTGCTGAAATAAGAGGAGTCCGCATCAGTCAAGGGGGTTTCATGCAGCTGTGACTCGATGGTTTTAAATCAAATCAGTAGAAGAAGAAAAACTTGCTCAATCATCTCAGGAGAGCAGGTGCCATGAAAGATAAATCAGCAGATTAGATGTCACAGCGCTGGTTAAAGCTTAAGGTACATTTTGCATCATAATGCAAAATCTATCACCCCAACACAGTAACACCTAATTTAGCACGAGTCTTTCCACTGGTATATTCTACCCAGCATTTCTCCTCATTACTGCCATGTGTTTAACACACTAGCTGAGCTCAGCAGCTCACCATCCCGGTCGCACTTCCTGCAGACTTTGGCCTGCTTGAGTCCTTGTTGGAACCTATTGGGGAGGTGATGGTGAGGGGGTGGGCATTTTGCTCTTGCAGGAAGAAGAGGGGGTGGAAATCTGTAGGAAATTGCTGTTAAGTGGTTCTCGAGGCTTTGTGGTTTTGACTCACTGGGCCCGTGGTGAGTGGATGGTCCTGTTCTGCAGACCTTGCAGTGAGACCCGGAGGGGCTGTCTGAGGCCCTCGAACATTAACAGAGTAGTGTCTGAAGCTTTGATCACACAGATTTTGAGATGCTTTAATAGCAACAGTGTGTGATGTTCTTACATTATCTCTTAGTGGTCTTTTTGCTGAATGTAGTATGGGATTAAAACAGCAAGTGGTGCTGGTTCTGAGTTATAAACATTGAAACTTTATTGTGGTAGCTCAGAAACCAGTGGTGTAATTTTGACAAAATGTGAAAATATTGTGCAGCCGGATCAAGAGTGTTTTGTGGAGTTAAATACATGTAACATAGCAAGTTCACACAACTTGGCTCAACATATAATGTAAGCAGAATATGGACATAATGTCTTCAAGTTTGTATAGTGCTTTTACTAGTCCCCCCTAGGGACCCCAAAGCGCTTTACAGTCATCCACCCATTCACACACTGGTGGAGGCAAGCTACAGTTGACAGAAGCGAGGCTGCCATATCGCGCCATCGGCCCTTCTGGCCAACACCAGTAGGCGGTAGGTGACGTGTCTTGCCCAAGGACACAATGACCGAGACTGTCCGAGCCGGGGCTCGAACCGGCAACCTTCCGATTGCGAACTCCCAACTCTTGAGCCACGCTCGCCCCTTTTTAAAAAAGTGGCCAAATTAAAAAGAAAAAGAAAAACACTTCAAGAAATCAAAACAAGTGAAGTTAAGCTCCAGACCTGCTGGATGTACTGAAGTGAAATAGACTGTGTCAATATTTATCTGACAGTTTCTTCTTTTTTAATTTAGGAACCTGATGCCTCGGACACTCGACGGGCAGATCACTATGGAGAAGACACCCAGCTACTTTGTCACCAAAGAGGCTCCAAGTCGCATCTGCACTATGAATTGTCAAACCAAGCTTATTGTCGTCGTCAGGGACCCGGTGACGAGGGCTGTGTCTGACTACACCCAGACGCTGTCCAAGAACCCAGGGCTTCCATCCTTCCAGAGCCTCGCTTTGAAAAACTCCTCCACAGGTTTGATTGATACCACGTGGAGTGCTGTGCGCATCGGCCTCTATGCCAAGCACCTGGAGAACTGGCTCCAGTACTTCCCTTTGTCTCATTTTCTGTTTGTTAGCGGCGAACGACTGGTGTCTGATCCAGCTGGGGAGATGGGCCGAGTTCAGGACTTCCTGGGTTTAAAAAGGGTTGTTTCGGACAAGCACTTCTACTTCAACCAGACAAAAGGTTTTCCCTGCTTGAAGAAGCCAGAGGGGAGCAGCAGACCCCGCTGCCTCGGAAAGTCTAAAGGCAGGCCTCATCCCCAGATCCCCTCTGAGGTACTGCAGAGACTCAGAGACTTCTACAGGCCCTTCAACCACCGTTTCTACCAGATGAGTGGACAGGACTTTGGCTGGGACTAAGCAAGAGTCTTCTTTGTGGAGAGATGCTCATTTACTGTTTCCACAGGGCTAATGTTCTCAGGGTACTGGGAGAGACAAAGTCCATTCTGCCTCAGTGGAGTCAACACGACATGCAGCACTCATGAACTGTCACTGTTTTGTTGCATTTTGAGGCTCAGACGGACATAGTGCTGCTAATATAAAAACGACAAATTTAGTTAATGGCTTAAATATATAACCGTTAAACTGTTTTTGACATTCTTTATGTACAGATTAGAAGAAAAGGTGATATTTATAGTTTCTGTTGAATACAACAGGTATTTTTTTATTATTATTATTAAAGAAGTGTATTTATTGCGCGACAAAGCAGGACATAATACCAACATCTGACAGGACATTGGGAGTAATGTAATACTCTTTGCCTGCATTTACATATTTTCCAGTCTTTTGAATGCTACATACAGTTTGATGTTGCAGGACATTCCTCAGTGCATTGCAGTTGATATACCAATGATACCTCATTTGTAAATATTAAGTCGAAACCATGCGTAGACACATTCCATTTGTAAGTATTTTCCAATAAAAGCCGCATCATATTTTATATTGTAATTCCTGGATGGGATCAATTGTATCAGCTGTTACTCACAATAAATTGCTACTTTTGATCTGTGATTATTCTGAACCACTGTAACTGTAAAAAAAAAAAAAAAAAGTGTTCAAATTACAGTGTATAAAAAATGTGCCTCTGATTCTCTGTGTTGTGAAGTAAACTTTTATCTGATGTGACAAACTAATTTGTTTTCATTTCATGTGTTAGCATTAAGGTCAGTTTTTGTATGGTTACATCAGGGTGCAAAATTGTCACCAGAGGTTGAAGACTGTACTGTACTGCCCATTCTCTATGTAATACAGTTTACACAGCTGGATCTTTTCATATCAAGAAAATAAAGTCCTCTGAAAACAAAGGAATGTGTAAGTACCATCCGTAAAAGTTCTTAGACTGTTTAAACGTTTTAAAAATATGGTTTCTTAGAGAAAAAGTGTCTCTGTGGCTCAGTTTGCATCAGCTTAAGGGGGTAAGCTGACCATTTAAATGAATGAATTAAACAAGACTAAACCAATCAAATGAAGTTTAAATTTCAATATCTTTTGATTGCATTTAAAGAATAGAATAGAATAGAATAGAATAGAATATATCTCTATTGTCACTACCATACATATGTTGTACAGTGCAACAAAATCAGATTTTCAGCTGTACAGGTGTTCAAAGAAAGATTATATTAATTAATGTTAATGAAAAATGCAGGACACAAGAAAACCTCCCCCCTAAAAAAACCTAACAAGTTAAACAGAGACGTTATTGAGCAAAATTAAATAAAAACATAAATTAGAATGATTAAATACATTAAATACTGTTACCAAAACTATCGGAGATTGAAACAAAGTAATGCCACTCAAATTAATAAAAAGAAAAAAAAAGTTACCACCAGAATTTAACTGCCCCAAAATAGAGATTTGTAGCATCAATATATGTTTATAATCAGGTGCAAAGTATATTCTGGTTGTCATCAGCAATGGGTTTGGTGTTCTCTAGCAGTTCAGATTTAATTTAACTTCAGTGGCTTTTGAAGGGCTGAGTGGCTCAATTTAGCCCACACATTTGACTCACTTTGACCCAAAGGTGCCATTTTGGAGAAAACTAGTTAGCTCATTAATTCAGGCTAATATTTAGCTAAATTATTTGCACACATCATAAATACTTTTGGACCTGGACAAAGACAGCAGGCATTACATCTGATATGCTATTTTTTTTTTTTTTTTTTTTACATTTCTTTGACAAGCCAAATATGATATATAGCACTAAGATGCCAAAGGCAGTTTTTAAAGTAAATTGGTGTTGTGCACTCGTCTCAGGTGCATCACAGTCTGGCAGAAATGAGTTTCAAAATTAACAGTCACATATCAATAAAGTGTAATCTGTCAACCATCCATCTCACGAACTAGGCTGAAGATATGTTCAGTTTTTGGCAAAATCATTTTTATATATGCTTTATTTATCCAGATAAAAGTGTTTTTGATATTAAAAATGCCATTTTCAAGAGGGCAGCAGAAATGCCATCACAGTTGTGAGTACAAGCTTGTGTCCACCTGCAGCTGAGCTTGTGACTCCTCCCAGTCTCAAATATAGGATTTTCAGCAAATTAGGTGAAAGTGAATGTGTCTGAAAAACGATTCAGTTCCACTTTTTTTTTATCAGTAATTTATTTCAAATATATGTTCTTTTGCCTCCGTTAATAACATGCTTCCCCATAGAAAAGAAAAGTTAACCAAAAGTTAACCAAAAGATCAACTTCTTGCTATCTGCCTACCACTTTTTCCCTATTGACTATAATTCTGATTGATAAAAGTTGTTTATTCAACTTTTGACAAAGTATTGTGCCGTTATTCTGGCACTAAGATGCTTTTATTCTTTCCTCCCTCTCTTTCTCTCTTGTTCACCCCTCCTCCCATCACTAAGGAGAAATCTCACTCTCTCTGCCCTCTAGTCCCCAGTCTCTCACACTGCTTGTCCTTACCACTTCCATGCAGTGCGACCACATTACAGTCTGAGGCCTCCATGTGTTGTGGCCTTTAATTATGAAATATGTCAGATCACACAGAAAAAAAACCCCTCCTTTCACTCGGGGCTTACAATTAACAGCAGAGATCTTCTCTTTCATGGTGTATATTCCTGTGTGGAAGAAAATAAAAGGTTCCTCTGAAGCAACTAACAAAAGAGCTTGTAAAGTGAAATATACACGTAGTGGCGTCATGCGTTTTTTAAAAACTAATTTACTGAAATATGTCTAACTGTTAAAATAACTGTTAAAACAGAATTTAAATGAAAAGTGAGCTTTGTTTGTGGAAACATCAGTGGCTTGTGAATGAAATGGCCGGCTGCTTGCATGAGCATGCTGATGTGTGTATATGTGCAAGTTTAACATCACAGCACG